>NC_051407.1:12466770-12468474 GCF_015228065.2 Penaeus monodon
TCAGAAGAAATCTTAAAGAAGGCAATTGAGTTGATCATCAAACCATTTCTACTAGAGATATTGCTGAAGGAAGAGAATCTAGATGTGAAATCAGCATAAGCAACGTAGTTAGAAATTGTATTAATCGAATAATTTGTTTTTATTTTATAAGTCAAACATTAGCTATTAACGTACCGTGATATTTCGTTACATAATAATCAGTTCTACTTTACATACCCTTATTTTCAATGACGGAATATCTATGAAAAATAAACAAGACATATCTAAAGCTCACGCGCGCGCACATATGATTTCAGTTAGGACTTCCTGTCCTTCACAATGCCTTTTTCTGAACATAATATTTCAGGCGTAAATTAATTTTTACTTGACTGTGAGCTTTCTTCATCGCCTCTTTCTCCTACTGCATTACGGTATATTTGTTAAACGAGCCTACCCTTTCAAAATTGGGAATGTTGCCGTCCCTTACCTAATATACAAGAGGGGTGTAAAACTCTTCGGATATACAACGCCGGATTTCACTTACTCGTGTTGATTTCAGATATATGATATTCGTGGACTATATAATACAGGACTAAGAAAATTAGTCCTGCGCTTTCTTTGACTCTATGCGATCGTTTCCATTTCCTTGAATTAATTTTGTATTTTTTTCGGGAGAGGAGGAGGCATAGCAAAGCGAAGCTTGAATTTATTCTCGCAAGATGACATTTAATATATAAGTAGTCCAGCAATTTGATAAAGTGGCATTTTTTTGCAGATGAATAGGTAGCGTGGCCGAGTAGTCTAAAGCACTGGTTTTAGGGACTAGTCTCTTCGGGGGCGTGGGTTCGAGTCCTACCGTTGCCAGGGCTTCAGGCACTTCACCTTTGATCCTAGAATGTTATTTAAAGATACTCCGAGAAACGAAAAAAAAAATCTAACGAGAATATATAACACATATACACACGATATAAAGCTAATATTCATGCAAGTATTTATGTTAGGGTAATATCATCAGTTAGTGCTGGGTTGTCCTACAATGGATTGTTTCAGGTTTCACATATACGCATAAATAATTCAATATATCACTCAGCATTATCAGACTCAGGGGTACGCGGAGAACAGTGAAGTTAAAGATTGAATCACACGCCACTTCATCACATTATTTAAGATAGGAATACTGTACGATAAACACTACAGCAATTTCCCTCTTTCGCGTTTCTTTCTATATGGATATTGCGTCCGTTTCTCAGGGTTCAAGAGAGTTTCCTATTACACAAATGTCAGTTTTATCAAAAGATCCATATATAATGTTTCATTGTGCACACCACATCCTGGGATACCGATGGAGATGCCTGAGATGGAGGCGGTTGCCTGCCGCATAAGACTGGTATACGAAATAGAGAGGAATGACTTTATACAATATATAAACTGTTTATTTTATTAACTTTGTCCAAAAAACTGTAGCCTTCTATATATTTAGTTTGTTAGTTTCATCCCTTTTGTCATTTTATCTAATATTATCCTGAAACAATTTGAATCTTAGTATGTCTGTCAATATGGGTTAGGTTACCAGCACTATAAATTGATTCTTCATAACTTTCTTGATGAGCTAGCAAAGCATTAAATGTGTGCAATAGTGGCCTTTCTAGTCGAGCGATTATATTGTTAGGCAGTCCTTTATTTGTTCATGAAAGCTGTACGCTTGTTCACTCTTGTTGTATTATG
>NC_051407.1:12468623-12469362 GCF_015228065.2 Penaeus monodon
GGCATGCATACCTATATTCATAATAATCCAAATGTATATTTCCTTGTAATGCCTTCTCTCCAGTGTTTTGAAATGTTGGAAACTGACAGATGAATTAATCATGACTTTATGTCGTTGCTGGAATTTAGATTCATATCTTGTATTCAGTGATTTAAGGAATCTTCCAGATACCTTAGATATATCTTTGTTATATCGATATTTTAATATGACGACAATATAATACGACTCCATAACGTTAATGTAAACACGCAAGAACAAAGGGCAAATCATTTTCACCAAGTATTTTTTCATCATCTTTAATTTTAAAAGACAAGGTAAACCTTTTCTTAATATAGCCGATTTCTTTTACCTTCTTACTAGATACTGCATGCATTCTATTACATTTTTTAATTACTTTTCTTGATATTTCCCCCTCTCTTTTCGCACACATCAAGACTGACTCTTCGATTCACTTAATGGTTCGTTCCTCCTCTCATATTGTCAACTTTAAATCTAGCTCATCTTGACCAAGATCTTTCCGCGTCTTATCTATTTATACAAGTATTATGGAGACACGTGATACGCATTGAACAAACGAACAAATACGTGTCAACACATCATCCATAACACCAATAGGTGTGCAAAAAGGAACATCTGGATTTTTATACACTTGGCGTTCATGAAAGAGGAATGTCCATATCAAAAGAACGGGAGTGAGGGAAGTTAAATAGTGGTCATCGGACAGTATTCTGACCAGAAA
>NC_051407.1:12469391-12470942 GCF_015228065.2 Penaeus monodon
ATCCATATCAAAAGAACGGGAGTGAGGGAAGTTAAATAGTGGTCATCGGACAGTATTCTGACCGGAAATGATGTGATGAAATGTAACGTGATCTGAGACTGGTGCCTTAACCAGCGCCTTAGACCGCTCGGCCACCTCGTCCAACAGCTTACATACTGCCCATGAAATGTTATCTGGCGAGAATAATTTCCTGATTCGCTTTGCGTCGCCTCCCTACCCTCAAAGAAATGGAAAAGACCACACACAGGCAAAGAAGCAGAAGGAACTGATGGAAACTAGGACAATATAATTTTATCATATCATATTTTTTAAATTAACATGAGTAGGTGAAATCTGGTTTTACAACCCTCCTTAATGCAGGGAAGCAACATACCCAGTATTGGATGAAAGAGGCAACAATAAAGTTCTTAGTCAAGATAAACTTGATTGCTGCCTAGAAAGAATTGGCCAATATGAAGGATATTTCTACCATTGAAAATGATGTTGTGTAGACCAGATCTGTTTCTTATGTAAAGAAATATCATTTTGTGGGGTAGAATCTTATGCTTGACTTCAGCAATATTTTATGGGAAAAGACAAGGATCACATTCGTTTTTAACATATACAATCCTTTTTATAAATAGGATTATCAATTTCTTTATAATTGCCCAATATTAAAAAGAAACCTATTCATGTGCAAATTTTTGTCACTTTATCAATCGTCCACAACTTATATAGTGTTCATTAAATGTCATCAAGCGAGAATAAATTCCAGCTTTGTTGAAATACAAAGAAATGAAAACGATCACACACTGCAAAGAAACTGCAGGAACTGGCATGTGTTTTTTTTCTCAATCCTGTATTATACAGTTAAACAATATCAGATTTCTGAAATTAACACAAGTGAAATTTGGCGATATATATTCGAGTTTTACAATGCTCCTGCACATCAGTAAAGGAAGAGCAACATACAATATTGGATTGGTAAGTTATTCAAAGTGCATATTTTTTAATTTTCTAATAGATATTCCTACAATTCAAATAACGGTGTGTGATAACAGTGACAAAATTATTCTGCTGAATACATTTCTACAGTTCCTACATCTTCCTTCCTTCACAGTAATATCCTCATATATTAAGACATGTGCAAACTTTTTAATAAACATTTTTCAAACGTATCAGAAAGTATTGATCCTTATGCTTAATTACTTTATAAAACCTACCATTCCTATGCATTCAATAAAATAACTAAAAATACCGAGTGAAGTATACACGGAATGGTGATTTCCCTGTCAAAGGTTATTATCACTTGCATCTAACTATTTACTACATATCAATATAACCTATAGATATCATAATTAGATTTCTCCCTCCCCGCTTCGAATATCAATCTTCTCACAAAGAGAGCCTCTGACCGACGCCCAATGAACCTCCGCATTGCCCTCCTTCGGCAGCAGTCGCCTCCAATACAGTCTCTTCACCGTGATCCCAGGATGTGTGTGTACGGGTAGGAACATCATCAGACTTTTAATACAACTGATCTTTTGAAGCGTTTGGTGTGGAACAGGAAAC
>NC_051407.1:12470971-12472586 GCF_015228065.2 Penaeus monodon
TCGCCCTTTAACCTCACGGTCTCAAGTAAGTTTTAAGCGATGTCTCAGAATTTACAGATATGAATAAATGAGCTCACATCTGAGGTGTTTAGAAAATGCAGTTAATAATGAATGAGATATACCGCAATAACTCGAAACTTGCAACAATATTCATCTGAACATTCCCCTACTTCTGGAAAACCTCAACGAGAAAAGAGATACGAGGAAAGCTATGAGGGAAAGTAAAATGAACACTCGTTTTGTTCCTGTCGATGGAGCAGATGTTCTACACAGATTATTTCAAAGTGCTGGCGCCAGTCTAACAGCACCACAGGAGGCGAAAGATGCGAGAAAGAGAGATCTTAGCCATTCCAGATGTTATGCATACATTTGAAATATAAGCGAATCCTTATTCATGCATTCATATTTGAGCACAGTATATACTAGGTTTTGGAAGAGATCGTTTCCTTGGTTTTATCATCAATATATTGTATATGATATCTGCAAAGGCAGTGCTAACTTGCCATCATATTTACAGGGCCTGACGTCATAGTGCAGACATTTGCATTTTGTATGCGTGAATCCTTCTGAACAACCCTTTCATAGTTTAACTAAGCGAGAACTGACGATATCACCTAATATAAATACTTATATGAAAGTTTTTTATCTTCCGGAAGTATATATAATGTTTGAAGTAATTTCACTGGAAATGGGTTTTTGCTTCTCGGAGTATCTATAAGGACATTCTAGTAACAAACTCCGAAGAAAATGATACCTATCTAGATTGTTCTGACCTTAGAAGGAACAGATAAAGGAATTAGGTTAAACAACAGTGATTTAACTTGTAAACAACTCCGCCATCGCTTAACCTTATCTGACTCGCGGATACGCGGTGCAAAAGTCAGGTCAAAGTCAAATCACAGCACATTTCATCACATTACTTCGGATCGGCAAACTATACGATGACCACCGCAGCAACTTCCCTCTTTCTCGTTTCTTCTGATATGGATATCACACCCATTTCTCAGGCTTCAAGAGACTATCCTGATCCACAAACGCCAATCGTATCAAAAGTTCCTGATAATGTTCTTATGTGCACACCACATCCTGGGGCCCGTGGAGATGCCTGTTGGAGGGGGTTTGCTTCCGAGAAGGGCAATTTCGGAAGACAGAAGGTTCGGTGAGGTCGGGCAGAAACTCCCCTTTTCGCGGGGAAATTATATACAACAGAGAGGGGGGAGTGACTTTAACAATCTTTAAAAGACGGATATTAAAAAATGTGCATGTAAAATCCCCATTTTATTTCTTTCTAATACTTATCACTTAAAAAAAAATCTTTTTCTCACATCATTTCTTATCATTGATGAAAACAAATACAAGCAAAGCAACCTATTTTTAAAAGTGTTAGTAACGCCTTTTATTCTGTTTTGTGTTTATCAAATTTAGTTTTTATTATGTGTCGTATTTTTGGGTGCATAGTTTTAAAAAAAGGTAATAATTCTTATGGGATCCCCAAAAACAATCTTCCCTTCCCCCTTTTGTGCCTTTTAATTTTACACATAATAAATTTATACACATCATACAACATCGTGTACAAAACATTAAACTACAAAACTTTTATACATACTACTTTTGC
>NC_051407.1:12474249-12475162 GCF_015228065.2 Penaeus monodon
TAATTTAACTCAACATTATACTAATATTTTAACATACATACTTTTAAAATACCTACTTTTTCAAAATTATTATGGACTTCTATAAAAAACTCCCAAGAGAGATACCTATTAGTTTGTTCTGACCTTAAAGGTACAGGAAAGGGGTTTGGGTTAAAAAACAGTGATTTAAATTTTAAACACTCCGTCCCTTAAACCCTATCGCCAGGGATCGCGTGCAAAAGCAGGTTTAAAAATCAATTCACAGTACATTTTTATCACATTACTTCAACGGAAAACTATACGATGACCACCGCAGCAACTTCCCTCTTTTTTGGTTCTTCTGATATGGATATCACACCCATTTCTCAGGCTTCAAGAGACTCTCCTGATCCACAAACGCCAATCGTATCAGAAGTTCCTGATGATGTTCCTATGTGCACACCACATCCTGGGATCCCGTTGGAGATGCCCGTGGTCGCAGAAGGGCATTGCGGAAGACGAGAAAGTTCGGTGGGCGTCGGTCAGAAGCTCCCTTTGCACGGAGAAGATTAGTATACGAAGCAGAGAGGGAGGAGTGACTTTATGCAATCTTTAAACGACGGATATTAAATAAATGTGCATGTAACGCATTCCACGTTTAATTTTTTATTCTAATACTTATCACTTAAAAAAATATCTTTTTCTCAGCATCATTTCTTATCATTGATGAACACGAAGTACAAGCAATGCAAGCTATTTAAATGTGTATAGAAACGGCTTTCTTATTCTGGTTTTGTGTCGTATTTATTGACTGTATAGTAGAAAACAAGTAATAAGTTCTTACTGGGATCCCAAAATCAATCTTCCTTCCGCCTTTTTTGCCTCTGCGATTATACGATTAGGTAATCCATTGCATGCATATACCCTTTTAAATTTTTTACAACAACATACTTGT
>NC_051407.1:12475298-12475666 GCF_015228065.2 Penaeus monodon
CTTAATACAAAAACTTCATGCATAAAAGGCAAATGCATTTCCCCCTACATACTCCTACATACATCTTCATATATCAATTTCATCAACATATTTCATATATACAAACATCTACATACTATTTCATACTCATACTTCATACATGAAACTCAATACTTTCGTACAACAATAGGCAACGTTTTTTAATACATAATAAACAGACAGACAGACAATTTTTGTAATATTTTTAATCTAATCATACATATTTTATACATACATGTATACATATTTAATGCATCAAATACATATATACTGTAACATAAAAAATACAATAAAATCCCCTACATATTAATCATGCTCATAAAATATAGAAAAATGCTATACAGACACAC
>NC_051407.1:12479551-12480849 GCF_015228065.2 Penaeus monodon
CATCATCATTTAATCAACGTTTTTACATACATACGTTATACATACATCATTATACATACATACATTTTACTACAACATTTTACATACATACATTTTTCATAAATCATTATACATACATCTTTTAAAATACTACATTATACTACATAAAATTTTACAGCTACATCATCATGTTTTCATTATACATGCATACATTTATACAAATACATTATACATACATACATTATAATACATAATTATGCATACTACCATTATAAAAAAATAAATACATTAACTACTACATTATGCCATACATAATTATACATACATACATTTTACATACATTTCATTTTTAAAAATACATACATTTTACATGATACATACATACATGCATTTTTACATACCATCATTTTTTACAAAATACATTTTACATCATCATTTTTCATACATGCATTTTACATACTGCATTTACTTTTAAAGCATTTACATCATTAATTTATACATACATACATTTTAAAACCCATTAACAACATTTTTAAATAATACATTATACATACATAAAATTTTTTTACATACATACATTATACATACTACATTATAATACATACATATACATAACTACATTATACATACATAATTTAAAATACATCATTATACATTTTCATACATAATACATAATACATTTTTTCTACTCATTATACATACATCTTATACATACATCATTTCATACATCATTTTACCATACAAATTTACAAATTTTTTTACATCTTATTACTTTAAAAATATAATTTTTTCCCATTTATACATACATACATTATACCATTTTCATACAAATTAACATACATCATTATACATAATACTTAAAAAACCATAATTAACATCATCATTATCTACATACTTAACATAAAAACTTAAACATAACAATTTACACATAATTATACATACATCATATACAACAAAAAAACTTCAAACATACATACTTCCCAAACATCAAATTTAAATAACAAAACATACATATTAAAAAACATACTTTAAAAACACAAATAAAAACTAACCCTAACTTATACTTAAAAAATACCAAATAACTCATACATTTACCTACAATAATTATCATACATACATTTTACATACATCTTTTAAAAACCCCTACATCTTAACATACAACTTAACATACATACTTAACCCAAAATACTTAACACATAATTATAGAATTACATTTTACTAATACATTATACTCATACATTATACTCAAAACATTTTTAAATACATATTAAAACATTATACATCATCATTATACAACATAATTTTTAAAATACATTATT
>NC_051407.1:12481243-12483697 GCF_015228065.2 Penaeus monodon
TTTCTTGTGAACATACTCTCATCATCCGGTTTTTAGAAGTGTTTTAAAGCGATCAGATTAGTACCTTAAATATTATTTCTTATATCGGTATTGTATAAGCAGATTGATACTATAATGACAACTTCATAACTGTTAGCTGCGAATACAAAGAAATAGAAGTGATTTTCACTTTTTTTTTTTACATTTTGTCTATAATTTATTAATTCCTTATTGCGACTTTTGGCAATCTCTTCTTATTAGAGCCTGTATTACTGTACCTGTGTGTGTCACATTACTTAGTATGCGTAAGTTGTACGTGCCATAAGTGCTTTTTTTTTGTCTCTCTTTCGTTGTGCTCTTTTGTGTCCATACCATATAATCTTCATATTATTCTCCCTCCATTTCATTTACTTATCGTACACATCACAGCATTTCTGCCAATCATACTCCCTCAACACACATTTCTTGATCTAAGTATATATAGACTATTGCGTAAAGTTGGAGGGACAGCGCCACCAGTACTGCAAAGACCTGCTGTGTGGTTACCACCAATCAAATAGAACTTCACATACAGGGTTATGGGGGTGCTATCAGTGAGGTAGACATGCACCGGATAGTTTAGTGTACTAAGTACAGTGCGAGTGTGCTTGGATTTACGAGGAACTGATAGTAGGAAGTTAACTATTATACTGATAATCACCTATTTTTATTTAGCTCGCTATGGATATTGTCAGTAGAGTTATCTGCGAAATGTTTTAACATACATAGAATCTTATCAAGGTGGATGGGTTTAGTTACTTCCCTGAAACAAGTAAAAGAATTTGAGGCCTAATATGACTTCCTGCACATAAATCAGTATTCTTTGTTCTTCTTGACATTAGATTTATGGTTCTAGTAACATCTCTTACTGAAATGTAATTTTTGGGCATCTCGGTGCGTATCGTATGATTTACACCTCAAGTGCAATCGTAAAGTGTGCTAAAAGCCTCTCTGGCAGCGAGTGGGACCTCGAACCACGCCTCCGAAGAGACTAGTGCCTGAAACAGCGCCGTTAGACGCGTTCTTGTGAGCGGCACAGATTACCTGATTCATATAAAAAAATAATGCTTTTATCAAATCGTCCAACTGCTTTTCTACACTACCGCATTATTGTCATTCTTGTTGAGATAAATCTGCCAGCTCTCTGGAATGGCAAAGAAGTGGAAACGATACACACAGTCAGTCCGAAACAATGCCTGGCATGGACTGGATGGAGACTTATGGCAGATGGTAATGTTCTGCAGATCCTGTATTATACAGTTCACTGGCAACATCAGATGTTTTCTGAATGTTAATCCATAAAGGAGGGAGATATCATTCTAGAAGAATATCGGTTTCGTATAACGAGTTTTACAATCTGTAAAGGAAAGGAAAAAAGCAACAAACAGCAGTATTGGAGGGACGTGTAGAGTGCAGTTTTTTTCGATTGAAATAATTACTCATAACGCAATAAGTTAAAAGAATAAAATGAGAAAGGTTTTTGGCAAGACAGTTGAATTTAAGACAGAACGTATGATCTAAAAATCCGCATTGTGAAGGACAGGAAGTCCAAACTGAAATCCTTATGTTCTTGTGTGTATGTGTGGTTTTTCATGTTATGCTAGGATACATATTTTTTACTCCAAATAGTTTTCCTACCATGAAAATTAGGTGTGTAGAAGGCAGATTGTTTCAGTTATAACGAACCATCACTGTTTGATTAGAAGTATGTTTGGCTTTATAGGAGCAAATTTAATTCTGCTGAATACAATTTCTACTCAGATATTCCTTTACGTTCCTTTCTAACTACAGTTCCTTCCTTCATTAATATACTTCTCTCATAACATAATGAATTCCTTTTTATAAACAAGATTATCAATTTCTTTTGCAATTGCCAAACGATTGACGTATCAAAGTATTGTACCCGCGTCTCGATTTAAGGATAACCTTATAAACCTACCATCCCCAATGCATCACAAATAAATAAAACAAACTGAGTGGAACCATAGAATGGTGGTTTTCCTGTTAAATGTATTATTACTTGTATCTAACTCTCTAGTGCATATTAATATAACCTTGTCTAAAACGGAAGCATCAGGTAATTCCGTCTTTCTCTGTAAACGATATTTGTTAATCTTGAAGATATGTCCCGACCACATTATAAATGAATTGGGTGAAAATATTATTAAGATCATTCATTCATTCCATTTGTAAATCATTTAAATACGCGGTACGAGGTATGCGTGAAACATACAGGTTAAAGGTTAGATCATGTCACACTTTATCATATTAGTCTGCATCGGAATACTATTCATTAACTACTTCAGCAGTTTACATCTTACATGTATGGTTTCCAGGATCGTTTCTCAGATATCAAAAGAGTTATCTGTTCCACAAAAGTAAAATATTTATGATTTTTAAATAAATATGCATTTAAACAATTCCATTTTTCCTTTT
>NC_051407.1:12484676-12485310 GCF_015228065.2 Penaeus monodon
TAAGATATGTCGATTAAAACCATTCGTAAAAGTAATGGATTAAACATGGAATGGCTTATATACACATTTATTTAATATTTGTCATTTAATTGTTGCATAAAGTCACTCCTCCCTCTCTGCTTCGTATACTAATCTTCTCCGTGCAAAGGGGGCCTCTGACCGACGGTCACCGAACTTTCTCTTCTTTCGCATTGCCCTTCTGCGGCAGGCAACCGCCTCCGCCACTGGCATCTCCAACGGTATCCCAGGATGTGGTGTGTACATAGAAACACCGTCAGGAACTTTTGATATAATTGGCGTTTGTGAAGCAGGAAGGTCTTTTTGCTTCACAAACGCCAATTGTATCAAAAGTTCCTGACGATGTTTCTATGTGCACACCACATCATGGGATCCCGTTAGAGATGCCTGTGGTGGAGGCGGTTGCCTGCCGCAGAAGGGCAATGCGAAAGACGAGAAGGTTCGGTGACCGTCGGTCAGAGGCTCCCTTTGCGCGGAGAAGATTAGTATACGAAGCAGAGAGGGAGGAGTGACTTTATACAATCATTAAATGACGAATATTAAATAAATATGTATATAAACCATTCCATGCTTAATTTATTATTTTTGAATGGTTTTAATCGACATATCTTAATGG
>NC_051407.1:12485632-12485817 GCF_015228065.2 Penaeus monodon
GATGATAAACTTTGAAATAAAACGAAAGGACTGAAACAAGGGAACTATACGCAACTACGCGTATGGCTGGGCCACGAAACAAAGAAGTACTTAGACAATTGGTTAATTTGTGTTTTATATAATTATATAAACGAAACGGCTAAAGAGGGGGTGGTGAATGAAATGTACAATAATGGATGGTACTA
>NC_051407.1:12486460-12488703 GCF_015228065.2 Penaeus monodon
TGTAAATATTATAAAGGGTAAATGTATGCAATGGATTACCTAATCGTATAATCGCACAGAGGAACAGAAAGCGGAAGGAAGATTGATTTGGGGATCCCAGTAAGAACTTATTACCTATTTTCTACTATACAGCCAATGAATACGTCACATAATTAATAACTGAAGTTGATCAACACAAAACCAGAATAGGAAGGCCGTTACTATACACATTTTAAAAAGTTGCATTGTTTGTACTTCGTGTTCAAGGATAAGAAATGATGCTGAGAAAAAGATATTTTTTATTCTTTTAAGTGATAAGTATTAGAATAGAAATTAAACGTGGAATGAGTTACATGAATATTTATTTAATATCCGTCGTTTAAAGATTGTATAAAGTCACTCCTCCCTCTCTGCTTCGTATCCTAATCTTCTCCGCGCAAAGGGAGCTTCTGACCGACGCTCACCGAACCTTCTCGTCTTCCGCAATGCCCTTCTACGGCAGGCAACCGCCTCCACCACAGGCATCCCCAACGGGATCCTAGGATATGGTGTGCACATAGGAACATTATCAAGAACTTTTGATACGATTGGCGTTTGTGGATCAGGAGAGTCTCTTGAAGCCTGAGAAATGAGTGTGATATCCATATCATAAGAAACGAGAAAGAGGGAAGTTCCTGCGGTGGTCATCGTATAGTTTTCTGATCTGAAGTAATGTGATGAAATGTCCTATGATTTGACTTTTAACCTGACTTATGCACCGAGTATCCGCGAGTCAGATAATGTTATGCGATAGCTGAGTTGTTTACAAGTTAAATCACTGTTGTTTAACCTAATTCCTTTACCTGTTCCTTTTAAGATCATTCTCTTCGGAGTTTGTTACTAGAATGTCCTTATAGATACTCCGAGAAGCAAAACCCATTTCCAGTGAGATTACTTCAAACATTAGATATACTTCCGGAAAATAAAAACTTTCATACAAGTATTTATATTAGGTTGAGATCGTCAGTTCTCGCTTAGTTAAGGTATGGAAGGGTGGTACAGAAGGATTCACACATACAAAATGCATATGTCTGCATTTATGACGTCAGGCCCTGTAAATATGATGGCAAGTTAGCACTGTCTTTGCAGATATCATATACAACATGTTAATGATAAAATCAAGGAAACGATCTTCTTCCAAAACCTTAGTATATACTGTGCTCTTTCTCGCATCTTTCGCCTCCTGTGCTGCTGTTAGACTGGCGCCAGCACGGTGAAATATATCTCTGTAGAACATCTGCTCCATCGGAAGGGAACAAACGAGTGTTCATTTTACTTTCCTCATATCTTTCCTCATATCTCTTTTCTCGTTGAGGTTTTCCAGAAGTAGGGGAATGTTCAGATGAATATTGTTGCAAGGTTCGAGTTTTATTTGCGGTATATCTCCATTCATTATTAACTGCATATTCTAAACACCTCAGATGTGAGCTCATTTATTCATATTTGTAAGTTCTGAAACATCGCTTAAGCTTACTTGAGACAGTGAGGTTAAAGGGCGAATCACATTACACTGCATCACATTACTTCAGTTCCCTGTTCCACACCAAACGCTTCAAAAGATCAATTGTATTAAAAGTTCCTGATGATGTTCCTATGTGTAAACCACATCCTGGGATCACGGTGGAGATGTCTGTAGTGGAGGCGGCTGCTTGACGAAGGAGGGCAATGCAGAGGTTCGTTGGGCGTCGGTCAGATGCTCTCTTTGCGAGAAGAAGATTGATATTCGAAGCGGGGAGGGAGAAATTACTTTATACAATCTTCAAACGATTTTTAAAGACAATTTCGAAAATAAATATGCATTTAAATAATTCCACATTTCCTTTTTCTACCCATGAGGTATATGGTGATTAAAGGTGGGGTAAGATTCTTTTTTGTGTTATCAACGATGTGTTGACCCATACGGGAAGGTAAGCCTTAGTTCGTCTATCCCATACGCATGGCGTATTTCCAATTAACAATGAAGATTAATAATACCTCTTATCCAAGATTAATTAAATTTACAGTTGAGAACAAAATGTGAGCAACAGTGAGGAACTTCCCGAAGGAGAGGGAGGAAATAATAAAACAGTAAGAGGGTTCATGAAGGAATACAAAGTAATGCATCAACGTATTTCATTATACATGGTGATTAGGTAATAGAGAGACAGAAAGAAAGAACGTTGTTTCCTCTTCATCTGACTGATTTTCTACACTTCAAAAACCTGGAAGAAAAGGCGTACAAGGAA
>NC_051407.1:12489309-12490122 GCF_015228065.2 Penaeus monodon
ACATTCAACGTTATAGTGGGCAATATTGTTCGTATGTCCTATATGCCGTGAGTTGCATAACATCTATTATGATATCTATAGGTTATATTAATATGTACTAAATAGGTAGATGCAGGTGATAATAACCTTTGGCAGGGAAATCACCATTCCGTGTATTCTTCCCTCAGAATTTTTAGTGATCTTAATGAATGCATAGGAATGGTAGGTTTATAAAGTTATTAAACATAATGATCAATACTTTCTGATACGTTTGGAAATTGTTTATAAAAAAGTTTGCATATGTCTCAATACAAGAGGTATATTACTGTGGAGGAAGGAAGATCTAGGAACTGTAGAAATGTATTCAGCAGAATAATTTTGTTATTGTTCTACACACCGTTATTTTTAATTATAGGATATCTATTAGATATGCACCTTAGAATAACTGGAACCACACCACACACACGGACATATTGTATAAGTTCCTGTCCTACACAATGCCGGATTCTTTTCATCATTCTTTCTGATGCAAATTCAATCTGTCTTGACTAAGAACTTCCTTCATTGACTCTTTTAACTACTACTGCGTTATGAGATATTTGTCAAATGAAAAACCTACTAATCCAATATTGTATGTTGCTCTTCCTTTACTGATGTGAAGGAGCATTGTAAAACTCGAATATCCATCGCCAAATTTCACTTGCGTTAATAACTGAAAACTAATATTGTTGAACGGTATAATACAGGATTGAGAAAAACCACATGCCAGTCCCTGCAGTTTCTTTGCAATGTGTGATCGTTTTCATTTCTTTGTATTCCAACGAAGCTGGAAAC
>NC_051407.1:12490151-12491354 GCF_015228065.2 Penaeus monodon
TCGCCCTTTAACCTCACTGTCTCAAGTAAGTTAAGCGATGTCTCAGAATTTACAGATATAAATAAATAAGCTCACGTCTGAGGTGTTTAGAATATGCAGTTAATAATGAATGAGATATACCGCAAATAACTCGAAACTTGCAACAATATTCGTCTGAACATTCCCCTACTTCCGATGGAGCAGATGTTCTACACAGATATATTTCACAGTGCTGGCGCCAGTCTAACAGCACCACAGGAGGCGAAAGATGCGAGAAAGAGAGATCTTAGCCAAAGCAAATTGAGTTCTTCGTCATCAGAACCTTCAGAACCTGCATACATTTGAAATATAAGCGAATTCTAATTCATGCATTCATATTTGAGCACAGTATATACTAAGGTTTTGGAAGAAGATCGTTTCCTTGATTTTATCATCAACATATTGTATATGATATCTGCAAAGGCAGTGCTAACTTCTATCATATTTACAGGGCCTGACGTCATAAATGCGGATACGCGGTGCAAAAGTCAGGTTAAAAGTTAAATCACAGCACATTTCATCACATTACTTCGGATCGGAAAACTATACGATGACCACCGCAGCAGCTTCCTTCTTTCTCGGTTCTTCTGATATGGATATCACACCCATTTCTCAGGCTTCAAGAGACTCTCCTGATCCACAAACGCCAATCTTATCAAAAGTTCCTTATGTTCCTAAGTGCACACCACATCCTGGGATCCCGTTGGAGATGCCTGTGGAGGCAGTTGCTTGCCGCAGAAAGGCATTGCGGAAAATGAGAAGGATCGGTGGGCGTCGGTCAGAAGCTCCCTTTGCGCGGAGAAGATTAGTATACGAAGCAGAGAGGGAGGAGTGACTTTATACAATCTTTAAACGACGGATATTAAATAAATGTGCATGTAACTCATTTCACGTTTAATTTCTATTCTAATACTTATCACTTAAAAGAATAAAAAATATTTTTTTTTCTCAGCATCATTTCTTATCCTTGAACACGAAGTACAAGCAATGCAACCTGTTAAAATGTGTATAATAACGGCCTTCCTATTCTGGTTTTGTGTTGATCAACTTCAGTTATTAATTATGTGTCGTATTTATTGGCTATATAGTAGAAAACAGGTAATTAGTTCTTACTGGGATCCCCAAATCAATCTTCCTTTTTGCTTTTTGTGCCTCTGTGCGATTATACGATTAGGTAATCCATTG
>NC_051407.1:12492463-12494635 GCF_015228065.2 Penaeus monodon
TTTCTTGAACCTATTCTCTCATCCAGGTTTTAGAAGTGTTTTAAAGCGATCAGATGAGTACCTTAAATATATTTTCTTATATCGGTATTGATATAACGACAGATTGATACTACGAAACGGTACTGCGAAATGCAAAAGAGGAAATAGGAATTGATTTTCACTTTTTTTTTACAATTTGTCTATTAATTTATTCATTCCTTAATTGCGAATTTTGCTATCTTTTCTTATTAGAACTGATTACTGTTACCTTATTACTAGATGCTGTAGTTCGCTAAAGCATGTTTTTTTCTTTTTTGACATACCATAATCAACTTCATATTTTCTCCCTCCATTTTCATTTACTACTGTACACACACCAGCATTTCGCCCATCATACTCTCAACACCAGCATTTCTTGAAGTATTATAGACTATTGCTAAATGGAGGCACGCCATATGCATGAGACTAGCAAAGACACTGCTGTTACCACCAATAGAATATACTTCATAAAAAGAAATTAAATATGGATTTATTTAAATGCATATTTACTTTAAAGTTAATATTAGACATGATTCTTTTATTAATATTTACAGTAGAGTTATCTGCGAATGTTTTTAAACATAATAGATCTTCTCAATGATTTATTACCTCCTGAAAAAGTGAGGATATGAGCCTAATATGAATCCCTGACATAAATCTTAGCTTTGTCTTCTTGACATTAATTTATGTTCTA
This sequence comes from Penaeus monodon, assembly GCF_015228065.2. Classification (NCBI taxonomy): domain Eukaryota; kingdom Metazoa; phylum Arthropoda; class Malacostraca; order Decapoda; family Penaeidae; genus Penaeus; species Penaeus monodon. Next base: position 12,493,176 of record NC_051407.1, read on the forward strand.
TAACTCCTTACTGGAAATGCCATTTGGCATGTCGGCGTATCTATGATGACACGTCAAGCAATCGGTAAAGTGCTGTAAGCTCTGGGACTCGAACCCAAGCCTCCGAAGAGACTGGTGCCTTAAACCAGCGCCTTAGACCGTTCGGCCACGCTACTTATTCATATAAAAAAATGCCTTTATCAAATCGTCCAACTGTTTTTGTACTACCCATTAAATGTCATTTTGTGAGAATAAATGCCTACTCTCTGGAATACAAAGAAATGGAAACGATCGCACACAGTCAAAAAAGCTGCAGGAACCGGATGGAACTACGGCAGGTAATGTTCTGAATTCCTGTATTATACAGTTCACCAACATCAGATTTCTGAATTTATCATAAGTAGGTGAATTCTAAATATCCGAAGAGTTTTACAACTTGAAAGGAAAGGAAAAGCAACAAACACAGTATTGGACGTGTAGGTTCAGTTTTTCGGTTGAAATATTACTCAAAACGCAATAGTTAAAAGACTGAATGAAGGAAGTTTTTGGCCAAGACAGATTGAATTTAAGACAGAAAGTATGATGCTAAAAAATCCGGCATTGTGAAGGACAGGAACTCACAACTGAAATCTTATGTTCTTGTGTTGTATGTGTGGTTCCAATTATGCATGGATACATATTTTTTACTCTCAAATAGATTTTCCTACAATGAAAAATAACGGTGTGTAGAGCAGATTGTTTCAGTATATAACGAACCATCACTGTTTGATTAGAAAGTAATGTTTGGCTTATAGGAGCAAATTCATTCTGCTGAATACAATTTCTACTCAGATTCCTTACGTTCATTTCTACAGTTCCTTCCTTCATTAATATATCACTTGTTCACTACTTCTCTCATAACATATGTAATCCTTTTTATAAACACGATTATCAATTTCTTTGCAATTGCCAAACGATGACGTATCAGAAGTATTGATCCTTATGTTTAGTAACCTTATAAAACCTACCATCCCCATGCGATCATCAAAATAAATAAAACAAACCGAGTGAAGAAAACATAGAATGGTGGTTTTCCTGTTAAATGTATTGTTACTTGTATCTAACTCTCTAGTGCATATTAATATAACCTTGTCTAAAACGGAAACATCAGGTAATTCCGTCTTTCTCTGTAAACGATATTTGTTAATCTTGAAGATATGTTCCGACCACATTATAAATGAATTGGCTGAAAATATTATTGAGATCATTCATTCATTCCATTTGTAAATCATTTAAATACGCGGTACGAGGTATGCGTGAAACATACAGGTTAAAGGTTAGATCATGTCACACTTTATCATATTAGTCTGGATTGGAATACTATTCATTAACTACTTCAGCAGTTTCCATCATTTCTCAGATGTCAAAAGAGTTATCTGTTCCACAAAAGTATAATATTTATGATTTTTAAATAAATATGCATTTAAACAATTCCATATTTC
>NC_051407.1:12495414-12495872 GCF_015228065.2 Penaeus monodon
TAAGTATTGCACTGAATACTGAAAGTATTGTACTGAATAAGTATATATGCATTAAGATATGTCGATTAAAAACATTCATAAAAGTAATAAATTAAACATGGAATGGCTTATATACACATTTATTTAATATTTGTCATTTAAAGATTGCATAAAGTCACTCCTCCCTCTCTGCTTCGTAAACTAATCTTCTCCGTGCAAAGGGAGCCTCTGACCGACGGTCACCGAACTTTCTCTTCTTTCGCATTGCCCTTCTGCGGCAGGCAACCGCCTCCGCCACAGGCATCTCCAACGGGATCCCAGGATGTGGTGTGCACATAGAAACACCGTCAGTAACTTTTGATATAATTGGCGTTTGTGAAGCAGGAAGGTCTCTTGAAGCATGAGAAATGGGTGTGATATCCATATCAAAAGAAACGGGAAACACGGAAGTTGCTGCGGTGGTCATCGTACAGTATTCC
>NC_051407.1:12495909-12496876 GCF_015228065.2 Penaeus monodon
CTTTTAACCCGACTCTTCCCCCGCGTATCCCCAAGTCAGGTAAGGTTAAGCGACGACAAATTGAGTTCTTCATCAGAATCATTTCATACTAGAGATATATTTCTGAAGGAAGGGAAATCTAAGAAATCAGCATAAGTAACGTGGGTAGAATTGTATTAATCAGAATAGTTTTGTTTTCTATGAGTCAAACAGTTAGCTCCTACACGTACCGTGATATTTCGTTACATAATAATCAGATCTACTTTACATACCCTTATTTTCAGTGATAGGAATATTTATGAAATAATTAAAGAAAAGACATCCAGGAATATCTGAAAGTACACATGCACGCATATATGATTTCAATTAGGACTTCCTGTCCTTCACAATGCCTTTTTCTTACCATAAGTTTTTCAGGTGTAAATTAATTTTTTACTTGACTGTGAGCTTTCTTCATCGCCTCTTTCTTCTACTACATTACGGAATATTTGTTAAACGAACCTACCCTTTCAAAATTGGGTATGTTGCCGCCCCTTACCTAATATACAAGAGGGGTGTAAAACTCTTCGGATATGCAACGCCGGTTTTCACTTACTAGTGTTAATTTCAGATATATGATATTCGCGGAATATATCATACAGGACTAAGAAAATAACATGCCGTAGACCCTACCAGCCCCTGCGCTTTCTTTGCCTGTATGCGATCGTTTCCATTTCTTTGAATTTATTTTGTATCTTTTTTGGGGGGGAGAGGAAGGGGCATAGCAAAGCGAAGCTGGAATTTATTCCCGCAAGATGACATTTGATATATAAGTAGTTCAGCAATTTGATAAAGTGGCATTTCTGTAAAGATGAATAGGTAGCGTGGCCGAGTAGTCTAAAGCGCTGGCTTTAGGGACTAGTCTCTTCGGGGGCGTGGGTTCGAGTCCTACCGTTTTAGATTCATTTCTTGTTTTCCATGAGTTAAGAAATCTTCCAGATACCTTAAA
>NC_051407.1:12496936-12499786 GCF_015228065.2 Penaeus monodon
TAAAAAACAAGGCAAACATTTTCATAATGTAGCCGATTTCTTTGACCTTCTTACTAGATACTGCATGCATTCTATTACATTTTTTAATTACCTTTCTTGAAATTTCCCCTCTCTTTTCGCACACATCAAGACTGACTCTTCGATTCACTTAATGGTTCGTTCCTCCTCTCATGTTGTCAACTTTAAATCTAGCTCATCTTGACCAAGATATTCTTTCCGCGTCTTATCTATTTATACAAGTATTATGGAGACACGTGATACGCATAGGACAATTAGCAAATGCGTGTCAACACATCATCCATAACACCAATAGGTGTGCACAAAGGAAAATCTGGATTTTTATACACTTGGCGTTCATGAAAGAGGAATGTCTCTAGAAACCTGAGAAACAGTCGTGATAGCCATATCAAAAGAACGGGATAGAGGGAAGTTACATAGTGGTCATCGGACAGTATTCTGACCGGAAATGATGTGATGAAATGTAACGTGATCTGACCTTTAACCTGGCTGTTTCACCACCCAAACCGAAATCAGGTAAGGTTAAACGAGGCATCAGAGTAAATTATATGACCCCAATATGAATGCTTGACGTACGAATCCACGCCTCCGAAGAGACTGGTGCCTTAAACCAGCGCCTTAGACCGCTTGGCCACCTGATCATGTACAAAGCATTTGCCTCTTTATTAAATCGTCGAACAGCTTACATACTGCCCATGAAATGTTATCTGGCGAGAATAATTTCCTGATTCGCTTTGCGTCGCCCCACTACCCTCAAAAGAAATGGAAAAGACCACATACATACAAAGAAGCAGAAGGAACTGATGGGAACTATGACAATATAATTTTCTAGATTAGGAATATCATATTTCTGAAATAAACATGAGTAGGTGAAATGTGGCGATGGATGTGCGAAGTTTTATAACCCTCCTGAATGCAGGGAAGCAACATACCCAGTATTTGATGAAAGAGGTAACAATAAAGTTCTTAGTCAAAATAAACTTAATTGCTGCCTAGAAAGAATTGGCTAATGTGAAGGATATTTCTACCATTGAAAATAATGTTGTGTAGAGCAGATCTGTTTCTTATGTAAAGAAATATCATTTTGCGGGGTAGAATCTTATGTTTGACTTCAGCAATATATTTATGGAAAAAGACAAGGATCACATACTCTTTTTTAACATATACAATTTTTTTATAAAAAGGATTATCAATTTCTTTATAATTGTCCAACATATAAAAAAGAAATCTATTCATGTGGATATTTTTTGTCACTTTATAAAATCGTCCAACAACTTATATAGTGCTCATTAAATGTCATCAAGCGAGAATAAATTCCAGCTTCGTTGGAATACAAAGAAATTAAAACGATCAATCACTGTAAAGAAACTGCAGGAACTGGCATGTGTTTTTTCTCAATCCTGTATCATACAGTTAAACAATATCAGATTTCTGAAATTAACACAAGTAAGTGAAATTTGGCGATGGATATTCGAGTTTTACAATGCTCCTGCACATCAGTAAAGGAAGAGCAACATACAATATTGGATTGGAAGGTTCAGTTTTTCGTTTGACAAATATCTCATAACGCAGTAGATAGATTGAATTTGCATCAGAAAGAATGGTGAAAAGAATCCGGCATTGTGAAGAAAAGGACCTCATATAATATGTCCATGTGTGCGGTGTGGTTCCAGTTATTCAAAGGTGCATATTTGTCAATTTTCTAATAGATATTCCTGCAATTAAAAATAACGGTGTGTAGAACAGTGACAAAATTATTCTGCTGAATAAATTTCTTCAGTTCCTAGATCGGCAAGCAGCCGCCTCCACTACAGTCATCTTCACCGTGATCCCAGGATGTGGTGTACGCATAGGAACATCATCAGGAACTTTTAATACAATTGATCTTTTGAAGCGTTTGGTGTGGAACCGGAAATATAATGTTTGAAGTAATCTCACTGGAAATAGGTTTTGCTTCTCGGAGTATCTATAAGGACATTCTAGTAACAAACTCCGAAGAGAATGATACCTAGTTGGATTTGTTTTGACCTTAGAAGGAACAGGTAAAGGAATTAGGTTAAACAACAGTGATTTAACTTGTGAACAACTCCGCCATTGCTTAACCTTATCTGACTCGTGGATACGCGGTGCAAAAGTCAGGTTAAAAGTCAAATCACAGCACATTTCATCACATTACTTCAGATCGGAAAACTATACGATGACCACCGCAGCAACTTCCCTCTTTCTCGTTTCTTCTGATATGGATATCACACCCATTTCTCAGGCTTCAAGAGACTCTCCTGATCCACAAACGCCAATCGTATCAAAAGTTCCTGATAATGTTCTTATGTGCACACCACATCCTGGGATCCCGTTGGAGATGCCTGTGGTGGAGGCGGTTGCCTGCCGTAGAAGGGCATTGCGGAAGACGAGAAGGTTCGGTGAGCGTCGGTCAGAAGCTCCCTTTGCGCGGAGAAGATTAGTATACGAAGCAGAGAGGGAGGAGTGACTTTATACAATCTTTAAACGACGGATATTAAATAAATGTGCATGTAACTCATTCCACGTTTAATTTCTATTCTAATACTTATCACTTAAAAAAAATATCTTTTTCTCAGCATCATTTCTTATCATTGATGAACACGAAGTACAAGCAATGCAACCTATTAAAATGTGTATAGTAACGGCCTTCTTATTCTGGTTTTGTGTTGATCAACTTCAGTTATTAATTATGTGTCGTATTTATTGGCTGCATAGTAGAAAACAGGTAATAAGTTCTTAATGGGATCCCCAAATCAATCTTCCTTCCGCCTTCTGTGCCTCTTTGCGATTATACGATTAGGTAATCCATTG
>NC_051407.1:12500895-12501187 GCF_015228065.2 Penaeus monodon
TTTCTTGAACCTACTCTCTCATCCAGGATTTAGAAGTGTTTTAAAGCGATCAGATGAGTACCTTAAATATATTTTCTTATAGCGGTATTGATATAACGACAAATTGATACTATAATGACAACTTCATAACGGTACTGCGAAATACAAAAGAAGAAATAGGAATTGATTTTCACTTTTTTTTTTACAATTTGTCTATTAATTTATTAATTCCTTAATTGCGAATTTTGCAATCTCTTCTTATTAGAACTGATTACTGTTACCGTATTACTAGATGCTGTAGTTCGCTAAAGCA
>NC_051407.1:12501217-12501428 GCF_015228065.2 Penaeus monodon
GACATACCATAATCAACTTCATATTTTCTCCCTCCATTTTCATTTACTATCGTACACACACCAGCATTTCGCCCATCATACTCTCAACACCAGCATTTCTTGAAGTATTATAGACTATTGCTAAATGGAGGCACGCCATATGCATGAGACTAGCAAAGACACTGCTGTTACCACCAATAGAATAAACTTCATAAAAAGAAATTAAATATGG
>NC_051407.1:12501488-12503096 GCF_015228065.2 Penaeus monodon
TACAGTAGAGTTATCTGCGAATGTTTTTAAACATAATAGATCTTGTCAATGATTTATTACTTCCTGAAAAAGTGAGGATGTGAGCCTAATATGAATTCCTGACATAAATATTAGCTTTGTCTTCTTGACATTAATTTATGTTCTATAACTCCTTACTGGAAATGCATTTGGCCTCTCGGCGTATCTATGATGACACGTCAAGCAATCGGTAAAGTGCTAAAAGCTCTGGCAGCGGTGGGACTCGAACCCACGCCTCCGAAGAGACTGGTGCCTTAAACCAGCGCCTTAGACCGCTCGGCCACGCTACCTATTCATATGCAAAAACATGCCTTTATCAAATCGTCAACTGCTTTTGTACTACCCATTAAATGTCATTTTCTGAGAATAAATGCCAGCTCTCTGGAATACAAAGAAATGGAAACGATCACACACAGTCAAAAAAGCTGCAGGAACTGGATGGAACTACGGCAGGTAATGTTCTGAATCCTGTATTATACAGTTCACCAACATCAGATTTCTGAATTTATCATAAGTAGGTGAATTCTAAATATCCGACGAGTTTTACAACTTGAAAGGAAAGGAAAAGCAACAAACACAGTATTGGACGTGTAAGTTCAGTTTTTCGGTTGAAATATTACTCATAACGCAATAGTTAAAAGAGTGAATTAAGAAAGTTTTTCGCCAAGACAGATTGAATTTAAGATAGAAAGTATGATGCTAAAAAATCCGGCATTGTGAAGGAAAGGAACTCACAACTGAAATCTTATGTTCTTGTGTGTATGTGTGGTTCCAGTTATGCTAGGATACATATTTTTTACTCTCAAATAGATTTTCCTACAATGAAAAATAACGGTGTGTAGAGCAGATTGTTTCATTATATAACGAACCATCACTCTTTGATTAGAAGGTAATGTTTGGCTTACAGGAGCAAATTTATTCTTCTGAATACAATTTCTACTCAGATTCCTTATGTTCATTTCTACAGTTCCTTCCTTCATTAATATATCACTTGTTCACTACTTCTCTCATAACATATGTAATCCTTTTTATAAACACGATTATCAATTTCTTTGCAATTGCCAAACGATGACGTATCAGAAGTATTGATCCTTATGTTTAGTAACCTTATAAAACCTACCATCCCCATGCGATCATCAAAATAGATAAAACAAACTGAGTGAAGAACACATAGAATGGTGATTTTCCTGTTAAATGTATCATTACTTGTATCTAACTCTCTAGTGCATATTAATATAACCTTGTCTAAACGGAAACATCAGGTAATTCCGTCTTTCTCTGTAACCGATATTTGTTAATCTTGAAGATATGTCCCGACCACATTATAAATGAATTGGCTGAAAATATTATTGAGATCATTCATTCATTCCATTTGTAAATCATTTAAATACGCGGTACGAGGTATGCGTGAAACATACAGGTTAAAGGTTAGATCATGTCACACTTTATCATATTAGTCTGGATTGGAATACTATTCATTAACTACTTCAGCAGTTTCCATCGTTTCTCAGATGTCAAAAGAGTTATCTGTTCCACAAAAGTAAAATATTTATGATTTTTAAATAAATATGCATTTAAACAATTCCATAT
>NC_051407.1:12503952-12504393 GCF_015228065.2 Penaeus monodon
TGCATTGAATACTGAAAGTATTGTACTGAATAAGTATATATGCATTAAGATATGTCGATTAAAACCAAGTAATAAATTAAACATGGAATGGTTTATATACACATTTATATAATATTTGTCATAAAGATTGCATAAAGTCACTCCTCCCTCTCTGCTTCGTATACTAATCTTCTCCGTGCAAAGGGAGCCTCTGACCGACGCTCACCGAACTTTCTCTTCTTTCGCATTGCCCTTCTGCGGCAGGCAACTGCCTCCGCAGCAGGTATCTCCAACGGGATCCCAGGATGTGGTGTGCACATAGAAACATCGTCAGGAACTTTTGATACAATTGGCGTTTGTGAAGCAGGAAGGTCTTTTGAAGCATGAGAAATGGGTGTGATATCCATATCAAAAGAAACGGGAAACACGGAAGTTGCTGCGGTGGTCATCGTACAGTATTCC
>NC_051407.1:12504430-12505417 GCF_015228065.2 Penaeus monodon
CTTTTAACCCGACTCTTCCCCCGCGTATCCCCAAGTCAGGTAAGGTTAAGCGACGACAAATTGAGTTCTTCATCAGAACCATTTCATACTAGAGATATATTTCTGAAGGAAGGGAAATCTAAGAATTGTAGAAATCAGCATAAGCAACGTGGGTAGAAATTGTATTAATCAGAATAGTTTTGTTTTCTATGAGTCAAACAATTAGCTCCTACACGTACCGTGATATTTCGTTACATAATAATCAGATCTACTTTATTTTCAGTGACAGGATTACTTATGAAAGAATTAAACAAAAGACATCCAGGATTATCTGAAAGTACACATGCACGTACATATGATTTCAATTAGGACTTCCTGTCCTTCACAATGCCTTTTTCTTACCATAATTTTTCAGATGTAAATTCATTTTTTACTTGACTGTGAGCTTTCTACATCGCCTCTTTCTTTTGCTGCTTTACGGAATATTTGTTAAACGAACCTACCCTTTCAAAATTAGGTATGTTGCCGCCCCTTACCTAATATACAAGAGGGGTGTAAAACTCTTCGGATATGCAACGCCGGATTTAACTTACTCGTGTTAATTTCATATATATGATATTCGTGGACTATATAATACAGGACTAAGAAAATTACATGCCGTAGACCCTACCAGCTCCTGCGCTTTATTTGCCTGTATGTGATCGTTTCCATTTCTTTGAATTTATTTTGTATTTTTTTTTTGTGGGGAGAGGAAGGGACATAGCAAAGCTGGAATTTATTCCCGCAAGATGACATTTAATATATAAGTAGTTCAGCAATTTGATAAAGTGGCATATTTTTGTAGATGAATAGGTAGCGTGGCCGAGTAGTCTAAAGCGCTGGTTTTAGGGACTAGTCTCTTCGGGGGCGTGGGTTCGAGTCCTACCGTTTTAGATTCATATCTTGTATTCCATGAGTTAAGGATCTTCAGATACCTAATTCCAGATACCTTAATTATCTTTGTTATAT
>NC_051407.1:12505517-12507011 GCF_015228065.2 Penaeus monodon
GAAGATTCTTGAAAACTGATACTGGAACCACACCGCACACATGGACATATATATGAGGTCCTTTCTTCACATGCGATCTTTCACCATTCTTTCTGATGCAAATTCAATCTATCTACTGCGTTATGAGATATTTGTCAAACGAAAAACTGAACCTTCCAATCCAATATTGTATGTTGCTCTTCCTTTACTGATGTGCAGGAGCATTGTAAAACTCGAATATCCATCGCCAAATTTTACTTACATGTGTTAATTTCAGAAATCTGATATTGTTTAACTGTATGATACAGGATTGAGAAAAAACACATGCCAGTTCCTGCAGTTTCTTTGCAGTGAGTGATCGTTTTCATTTCTTTGTATTCCAACGAAGCTGGAATTTATTCTCGCTTGATGACATTTAATGAGCACTATTTGATAAAGTGACAAAAAATATCCACATGAATAGATTTCTTTCTTATATGTTGGACAATTATAAAGAAATTGATAATCCTTTTTATAAAAAAATTGTATATGTTAAAAAAGAGTATGTGATCCTTGTCTTTTTCCATAAATATATTGCTGAAGTCAAACATAAGATTCTACCCCGCAAAATGATATTTCTTTACATAAGAAACAGATCTGCTCTACACAACATTATTTTCAATGGTAGAAATATCCTTCACATTAGCCAATTCTTTCTAGGCAGCAATTAAGTTTATTTTGACTAAGAACTTTATTGTTGCCTCTTTCATCAAATACTGGGTATGTTGCTTCCCTGCATTCAGGAGGGTTGTAAAACTTCGCACATCCATCGCCACATTTCACCTACTCATGTTTATTTAAGAAATATGATATTCCTAATCTAGAAAATTATATTGTCATAGTTCCCACCAGTTCCTTCTGCTTCTTTGTATGTATGTGGTCTTTTCCATTTCTTTTGAGGGTAGGGGGGGCGACGCAAAGCGAATCAGGAAATGATTCTCGCCAGATAACATTTCATGGGCAGTATGTGAGCTGTTGGACGATTTAATAAAGAGGCAAATGCTTTGTACATGATCAGGTGGCCAAGCGGTCTAAGGCGCTGGTTTAAGGCACCAGTCTCTTCGGAGGCGTGGATTCGTACGTCAAGCATTCATATTGGGGTCATATAATTTACTCTGATGCCTCGTTTAACCTTACCTGATTTCGGTTTGGGTGGTGAAACAGCCAGGTTAAAGGTCAGATCCCGTTACATTTCATCACATCATTTCCGGTCAGAATACTGTCCGATGACCACTATGTAACTTCCCTCTATCCCATTCTTTTGATATGGATATCACGACTGTTTCTCAGGTTTCTAGAGACATTCCTCTTTCATGAACGCAAAGTGTATAAAAATCCAGATGTTCCTTTGTGCACACCTATTGGTGTTATGGATGATGTGTTGACACGCATTTGCTAATTGTCCTATGCGTATCACGTGTCTCCATAATACTTGTATAAATAGATAAGACGCGGAAAGAATATCTTGGTCAAGAT
>NC_051407.1:12509868-12510074 GCF_015228065.2 Penaeus monodon
TTGGTCAAGATGAGCTAGATTTAAAGTTGACAACATGAGAGGAGGAACGAACCATTAAGTGAATCGAAGAGTCAGTCTTGATGTGTGCGAAAAGAGAGGGGAAATATCAAGAAAGGTAATTAAAAAATGTAATAGAATGCATGCAGTATCTAGTAAGAAGGTCAAAGAAATCGGCTACATTATGAAAATGTTTGCCTTGTTTTTTA
>NC_051407.1:12510134-12511595 GCF_015228065.2 Penaeus monodon
TTTAAGGTATCTGGAAGATTTCTTAACTCATGGAAAACAAGAAATGAATCTAAAACGGTAGGACTCGAACCCACGCCCCCGAAGAGACTAGTCCCTAAAGCCAGCGCTTTAGACTACTCGGCCACGCTACCTATTCATCTATACAGAAATGCCACTTTATCAAATTGCTGAACTACTTATATATCAAATGTCATCTTGCGGGAATAAATTCCAGCTTCGCTTTGCTATGCCCCTTCCTCCCCCCCAAAAAAAAAGATACAAAATAAATTCAAAGAAATGGAAACGATCGCATACAGGCAAAGAAAGCGCAGGGGCTGGTAGGGTCTACGGCATGTTATTTTCTTAGTCCTGTATGATATATTCCGCGAATATCATATATCTGAAATTAACACTAGTAAGTGAAAACCGGCGTTGCATATCCGAAGAGTTTTACACCCCTCTTGTATATTAGGTAAGGGGCGGCAACATACCCAATTTTGAAAGAGTAGGTTCGTTTAACAAATATTCCGTAATATAGTAGAAGAAAGAGGCGATGAAGAAAGCTCACAGTCAAGTAAAAAATTAATTTACACCTGAAAAACTTATGGTAAGAAAAAAACATTGTGAAGGACAGGAAGTCCTAATTGAAATCATATGTGCGTGCATGTGTACCTTCAGATATTCCTGGATGTCTTTTCTTTAATTATTTCATAAATATTCCTATCACTGTAAATAAGGGTATGTAAAGTAGATCTGATTATTATGTAACGAAATATCACGGTACGTATAGGAGCTAACTGTTTGACTCATAGAAAACAAAACTATTCTGATTAATACAATTCTACCCACGTTGCTTATGCTGATTTCTTAGATTTCCCTTCCTTCAGAAATATATCTCTAGTATGAAATGGTTCTGATGAAGAACTCAATTTGTCGTCGCTTAACCTTACCTGACTTGGGGATACGCGGGGGAAGAGTCGGGTTAAAAGTCAAATCACAGCACATTTCATCACATTACTTCAGATCGGAATACTATACGATGACCACCGCAGCAACTTCCGTGTTTCCCTTTTCTTTTGATATGGATATCACACCCATTTCTCAGGCTTCAAGAGACCTTCCTGATTCACAAACGCCAATTATATCAAAAGTTACTGACGGTGTTTCTATGTGCACACCACATCCTGGGATCCCGTTGGAGATGCCTGTGGCGGAGGCGGTTGCCTGCCGCAGAAGGGCAATGCGAAAGAAGAGAAAGTTCGGTGACCGTCGGTCAGAGGCTCCCTTTGCACGGAGAAGATTAGTATACGAAGCAGAGAGGGAGGAGTGACTTTATGCAATCTTTAAATGACAAATATTAAATAAATGTGTATATAAGCCATTCCATGTTTAATTTATTACTTTTATGAATGGTTTTAATCGACATATCTTAATGCATATATACTTATTCAGTACAATACTTTCAGTATTCAGTGCAATACT
>NC_051407.1:12512315-12514397 GCF_015228065.2 Penaeus monodon
AGGAAATATGGAATTGTTTAAATGCATATTTATTTAAAAATTATAAATATTATACTTTTGTGGAAGAGATAACTCTTTTGACATCTGAGAAACGATCCTGGAAACCATACGAGAAGAAACATGTAAGATGGAAACTGCTGAAGTAGTTAATGAATAATATTCCGATCAAGACTAATATGATAAAATGTGACATGATCTAACCTTTAACCTGTATGTTTCACGCATACCTCGTACCGCGTGTTTAAATGATTTACGAATGGAATGAATGAATGATCTCAATAATATTTTCACCCAATTCATTTATAATGTGGTCGGGACATATCTTCAAGATTAACAAATATCGTTTACAGAGAAAGACGGAATTACCTGATGTTTCCGTTTTAGACAAGGTTATATTAATATGCACTAGAGAGTTAGATACAAGTAATAATACATTTAACAGGAAAACCACCATTCTATGTGTTCTTCACTCGGTTTGTTTTATTTATTTTGATGATCGCATGGGGATGGTAGGTTTTATAAGGTTACTAAACATAAGGATCAATACTTCTGATACGTCATCGTTTGGCAATTGCAAAGAAATTGATAATCGTGTTTATAAAAAGGATTACATATGTTATGAGGGAAGTAGTGAAGAATTGATATATTAATGAAGGAAGGAACTGTAGAAATGAACATAAGGAATCTGAGTAGAAATTGTATTCAGCAGAATAAATTTGCTCCTGTAAGCCAAACATTACCTTCTAATCAAAGAAGGTAATGATGGTTCGTTATATAATGAAACAATCTGCTCTACACACCGTTATTTTTCATTGTAGGAAAATCTATTTGAGAGTAAAAAATATGTATCCTAGCATAACTGGAACCACACATACACACAAGAACATAAGATTTCAGTTGTGAGTTCTTTTCCTTCACAATGCCGGATTTTATAGCATCATACTTTCTGTCTTAAATTCAATCTGTCTTGGCCAAAAACTTTCTTCATTCACTCTTTTAACTATTGCGTTATGAGTAACATTTCAACCGAAAAACTGAACTTACACGTCCAATACTGTGTTTGTTGCTTTTCCTTTCCTTTCAAGTTGTAAAACTTTTCGGATATTTAGAATTCACCTACTTATGATAAATTCAGAAATCTGATGTTGGTGAACTGTATAATACATGATTCAGAACATTACCTGCCGTAGTTCCATCCAGTTCCTGCAGCTTTTTTGACTGTGTGTGATCGTTTCCATTTCTTTGTATTCCAGAGAGCTGGCATTTATTCTCACAAAATGACAATTAATGGGTAGTACAAAAGCAGTTGGACGATTTGATAAAGGCATTTTTTTTTGCATATGAATAGGTAGCGTGGCCGAGCGGTCTAAGGCGCTGGTTTAAGGCACCAGTCTCTTCGGAGGCGTGGGTTCGAGTCCCACCGCTGCCAGAGCTTTTAGCAATTCACCGATTGCTTGGCGTGTCATCATAGATACGCCGAGAGGCCAAATAGCATTTCCAGTAAGGAGGTATAGACATATATATATGTCACGAAGACAAATCTAATATTTATATCAGGCATTCATATTAGGCTCACATCTTCACTTTTTCAGGAAGTAATAAATCATTGACAAGATATATTATGTTTAAAAAGATTCGCAGTCAACTCTACTGTAAATATTAATAAAAAAAATTATGTCTAATATTAATTGATGAAAAGAGATTAGTCATCTATAATTTGTCCTAATCACAGAATCGAAATACTGTACGGTGACCACTACTTCCTGATATGGTTATCACGCCTATTTCTCATGTTTCAAGAGTTTTCTGTACAGTAAACGCCAGCTGTATCAAAAGTTCCTGACGATCTTCCTATTATGCGCAACACATGACACAGAAGGACAATACAGAAAGTTTCATTGGGCGTCGGTCAGATGCATTTTGCGCGGAGAAGACTGGTATGCGAAGCAAAGAGGGAGGGACTTTATGCAAACCTTTAATGATAAAGTTGTAAAATAAATGCATATTTAAATAGTTATTTTTATGCTTCTCATGATGTAAATTGTGTTGGAGGCAGAGAAAAAAAAAACATTATTTTGTTAG
>NC_051407.1:12514497-12515488 GCF_015228065.2 Penaeus monodon
TCTGCTTCGAATACCAATCTGCTCCACGCAAAGGGAGCCTCTGACCGCCGTCCACCGAACCTTCTCATTTATTATTCTGTGGCAGGCAACCGCCTCCACCACAGGTATCTCCAACGTGGTCCCAGGATGTGGTGTACAAATAGGAACATCTAAATCTTTTGAAACTCACTTGAAACCTGAGAAATGGACGTGATATCCATATCAAAAGAAAGCGAAAGAGGAGCAGCACAAGAGGCGAAAGATGCGGCAGAGAGAGATCTCAGCTATGTAAAAATGTTATGCATACATTAATAGTGTGTACGAATCCTTATTAAAGCATTCATACATGAGCGCACTGTAAGAGGCGATTATATAAAAAAATCGAAGAAAATCGTTTCGTTCATTTGATCATTAGCATTTCGTATATGGTATATCCAGTAGTATTTCCAAAGGCAATGGTAGCTTTTCATCATGTTTACAGGATCTAGAGTCAAAGATGCAGACACATATAGCGTGTATGTGTGAATCCTGAACAACCCTTTCACAGCTCAAACAAGCACCAACCGACGATATCAACGTAATATAAATATGTGCATGAATATGAGCTTTATATCTTCCGGAAATATAAATAATATTTAATATGTTTTCATTGGGAGTGCCTTTTCGCTCCTCGGAGTATCTCTAAAGATACATTAGGATCATAAGTGAAGTGTCCTGGCAGCGGTGGGATTCGAACCCACGCCTCCGAAGAGACTGGAGCTTAAAACCAGCGCCTTAGACCGCTCGGCCACGCTGCCTCTTAATAGATGTAGCATTTACCATCGAGTTTCCCTTCTGTGGGGTAGAAACGGCATTTCCAACGCGATCCCAGGATGTGATGTGTACACAAGCATTTTAGTCATTACTCTCAGTTAACTCTACAAAGTTAGTAATAAATGAATCTCGTCTATGACGAAAACAGAAAATGTTAAGCATTGTTCTTGTAACGCCTATGTAAACTTAAAACCAAAGC
>NC_051407.1:12515588-12515923 GCF_015228065.2 Penaeus monodon
ATTTATACATCTTTAAACGACGAATAAAGTGCAGTCTATCATTCTATTCTAATACTTATCACTTAAAAGAATATCTTTTTCTCAGCATCATTTCTTATCCTTGATGAACACAAAGTACAAGCAATGCAACCTATCGAAATGTGAATAGTAACGGCCTTCCTATTCTAGTTTTGTGTTGATCAACTTCAGTTATTAATTATGTGCCGTATTCATTGGCTGTATAGTAGAAAATAGGTAATAAGTTCTTACTGGGATCCACAAATCAATCTTCCTTCCGCTTTCTGTGCCTCTGTGCGATTATACGATTAGGTAATCCATTGCATACATTTACCCTT
>NC_051407.1:12516601-12516819 GCF_015228065.2 Penaeus monodon
TAGTACCATCCATTAATGTACATTTCTTTCACCATCCCCTCTTTAGCCGTTTCGTTTATATGATTATATAAAACACAAATTAACCAATTGTCTAAGTACTTTGTTTCGTGGCCCAGCCATACGCGTAGTTGCGTATAGTTCCCTTGTTTCAGTCCTCTCGTTTTATTTCAAAGTTTATCATCCGTGAATAGTTAAATAATATGTTTTTATTATTACTT
>NC_051407.1:12517165-12517840 GCF_015228065.2 Penaeus monodon
CATTAAGATTAAAACCTTTCATAAAAGTAATAAATTAAACATGGGATGGTTTATGTACACATTTATTTAATATTTGTCATTTAAAGATTGCATAAAGTCACTCCTCCCTCTCTGCTTCGTATACTAATCTTCTCCGCGCAAAGGGAACCTCTGACCGACGCCCACCGAACCTCCTCGTCTTTTGCATTGCCCTTCTGCGGCTGGCAACCGCCTCCACTACAGGCATCTCCAACGGGATCCCAGGATGTGGTGTGCACATAGAAACATCGTCAGGAACTTTTGATACAATTGGCGTTTGTGAAGCAGGAAGGTCTCTTGAAGCCTGAGAAATGGGTGTGATATCCATATAAAAAGAAACGGGAAACACGGAAGTTGCTGCGGTGGTCATCGTACAGTATTCCGATCTGACGTAATGTGATGAAATGTTCTGTGATTTGACTTTTAACCTGACTCTTGCGCCGCGTATCCCCGAGTGAGGTAAGGTTAAGAGATGACGGAGTTCTTTACAATTTATGTGAATGAATTATATCACTGCTGTTTAACCTAATTCCTTCACCTATTCCTTCTAAGGTCAGAACAAATCTTAATGGTTACCAGGTCGGAGAAGACGTGCCTTTGCATGCCGATCATAACGGGGCATTTTTTTTCCACTACCCTTTCAAATGTAATTAATCT
>NC_051407.1:12518128-12520647 GCF_015228065.2 Penaeus monodon
CTCTCTGCTTCACTTTATCAAATCGTCCAACAACTTATATAGTGTTCATTAAATGTCATCAAGAGAGAATAAATTCCAGCTTCGTTCAAATACAAAGAAATGAAAACGATCACACACTGCAGGAACTGGCATGTGTTTTTTTCTCAATCCTGTATTATACAGTTAAACAATATCAGATTTCTGAAATTAACACAAGTGAAATTTGGCGATGGATATTCGAGTTTTACAATGCTCCTGCACATCAGTAAAGGAAGAGCAACATACAATATTGGATTGGTAGGTTATTCAAAGGTGCATATTTTTTAATTTTCTAATAGATATTCCTACAATTCAAAATAACGGTGTGTAGAACAGTGACAAAATTATTCTGCTGAATACATTTCTACAGTTCCTAGATCTTCCTTCCTTCACAGTAATATCCTCTTATATTAAGACATGTGCAAACTTTTTTATAAACATTTTTCAAACGTATCAGAAAGTATTGATCCTTATGTTTAATTACTTTATAAAACCTACCATTCCTATGCATTCATTAAAATAACTAAAACTACCGAGTGAAGTATACACGGAATGGTGATTTCCCTGTTAAAGGTTATTATCACTTGCATCTAACTATTTAGTACATATTAATATAACCTATAGATATCATAATATAGATTTCTCCCTCCCCGCTTCGAATATCAATCTTCTCGCAAAGAGAGCCTCTGACCGACGCCCAATGAACCTCCGCATTGCCCTCCTTCGTCAAGCAGCCGCCTCCAATACAGTCATCTTCACCGTGATCCCAGGATGTGGTGTACGGATAGGAACATCATCAGGAACTTTTAATACAACTGATCTTTTGAAGCGTTTGGTGTGGAACAGGAAACTAAAGTAATGCGATGCAGTGTAATGTGATTCGCCCTTTAACCTCACTGTCTCAAGTAAGTTTAAGCGATGTCTCAGAATTTCCAGATATGAATAAATGAGCTCACATCTGAGGTGTTTAGAAAATGCAGTTAATAATGAATGAGATATACCGCAAATAACTCGAAACTTGCAACAATATTCATCTGAACATTCCCCTACTTCTGGAAAACCTCAACGAGAAAAGATATACGAGGAAAGCTATGAGGGAAAGTAAAATGAACACTCGTTTGTTCCCTGTCGATGGAGCAGATGTTCTACATAGATATATTTCAAAGTGCTGGCGCCAGTCTAACAGCACCACAGGAGGCGAAAGATGCGAGAAAGAGAGATCTTAGCCAAAACAAATTGAGTTCTTCGTCCTCAGAACCTTCAGAACTTCATTCCAGATGTTATGCATACATTTGAAATATAAGCGAATCCTTATTCATGCATTCATATTTGAGCACAGTATATACTAAGGTTTCGGAAGAAGATCGTTTCCTTGGTTTTATCATCAACATATTGTATATGATACCTGCAAAGGCAGTGCTAACTTGCCATCATATTTACAGGGCCTGACGTCATAAATGCAGACATTTGCATTTTGTATGCGTGAATCCTTCTGAACAACCCTTTCATAGTTTAACTAAGCGAGAACTGACGATATCAACCTAATATAAATACTTATATGAAAGTTTTTATTTTCCGGAAGTATGTATAATGTTTGAAATAATCTCACTGGAAATGGGTTTTGCTTCTCGGAGTATCTATAAGGACATTCTAGTGACAAACTCCGAAGAAAATGATACCTATCTAGATTTGTTCTGACCTTAGAAGGAACAGATAAAGGAATTAGGTTAAACAACAGTGATTTAACTTGTAAACAACTCCGCCATCGCTTAACCTTATCTGACTCGCGGATACGCGGTGCAAAAGTCAGGTCAAAAGTCAAATCACAGCACATTTCATCACATTACTTCGGATCGGAAAACTATACGATGACCACCGCAGCAACTTCCCTCTTTCTCGTTTCTTCTCATATGGATATCACACCCATTTCTCAGGCTTCAAGAGACTCTCCCGATCCACAAACGCCAATCGTATCAAAAGTTATTGATAATGTTCTTATGTGCACACCACATCCTGGGATCCCGTTGGAGATGCCTGTGGTGGAGGCGGTTGCCTGCCGTAGAAGGGCATTGCGGAAGACGAGAAGGTTCGGTGAGCGTCGGTCAGAAGCTCCCTTTGCGCGGAGAAGATTAGTATACGAAGCAGAGAGGGAGGAGTGACTTTATACAATCTTTAAACGACGGATATTAAATAAATGTGCATGTAACTCATTCCACGTTTAATTTCTATTCTAATACTTATCACTTAAAAAAATATATTTTTCTCAGCATCATTTCTTATCATTCATGAACACGAAGTACAAGCAATGCAACCTATTAAAATGTGTATGGTAACGGCCTTCTTATTCTGGTTTTGTGTTGATCAACTTCAGTTATTAATTATGTGTCGTATTATTGGCTGCATAGTAGAAAACAGGTAATAAGTTCTTAATGGGATCCCCAAATCAATCTTCCTTCCGCCTTCTGTGCCTCTTTGCGATTATACGATTAGGTAATCCATTG
>NC_051407.1:12521774-12522065 GCF_015228065.2 Penaeus monodon
TTTCTTGAACCTACTCTCTCATCCAGGATTTAGAAGTGTTTTAAAGCGATCAGATGAGTACCTTAAATATATTTTCTTATAGCGGTATTGATATAACGACAGATTGATACTATAATGACAACTTCATAACGGTACTGCGAAATACAAAAGAAGAAATAGGAATTGATTTTCACTTTTTTTTTACAATTTGTCTATTAATTTATTAATTCCTTAATTGCGAATTTTGCAATCTCTTCTTATTAGAACTGATTACTGTTGCCGTATTACTAGATGCTGTAGTTCGCTAAAGCA
>NC_051407.1:12522087-12522300 GCF_015228065.2 Penaeus monodon
GACATACCATAATCAACTTCATATTTTCTCCCTCCATTTTCATTTACTATCGTACACACACCAGCATTTCGCCCATCATACTCTCAACACCAGCATTTCTTGAAGTATTATAGACTATTGCTAACATGGAGGGCACGCCATATGCATGAGACTAGCAAAGACACTGCTGTTACCACCAATAGAATAAACTTCATAAAAAGAAATTAAATATGG
>NC_051407.1:12522361-12523950 GCF_015228065.2 Penaeus monodon
TACAGTAGAGTTATCTGCGAATGTTTTTAAACATAATAGATCTTGTCAATGATTTATTACTTCCTGAAAAAGTGAGGATGTGAGCCTAATATGAATTCCTGACATAAATATTAGCTTTGTCTTCTTGACATTAATATATGTTCTATACCTCCTTATTGGAAATGCTATTTGGCCTCTCAGCGTATCTATGATGACACGCCAAGCAATCGGTAAATTGCTAAAAGCTCTGGCAGCGGTGGAACTCGAACCCACGCCTCCGAAGAGACTGGTGCCTTAAACCAGCGCCTTAGACCGCTCGGCCACGCTACCTATTCATATGCAAAAAAAATGTCTTTATCAAACTATTTTTGTACTACCCATTAAATGTCATTTTCTGAGAATAAATGCCAGCTCTCTGGAATACAAAGAAATGGAAACGATCACACACAGTCAAAAAAGCTGCAGGAACTGGATGGAACTACGGCAGGTAATGTTCTGAATCCTGTATTATACAGTTCACCAATATCAGATTTCTGAATTTATCATAAGTAGGTGAATTCTAAATATCCGAAGAGTTTTACAACTTGAAAGGAAAGGAAAAGCAACAAACACAGTATTGGACGTGTAAGTTCAGTTTTTCGGTTGAAATATTACTCATAAACGCAATAGTTAAAAGAGTGAATTAAGAAAGTTTTTCGCCAAGACAGATGAATTTAAGATAGAAAGTATGATGCTAAAAATCCGGCATTGTGAAGGAAAGGAACTCACAACTGAAATCTTATGTTCTTGTGTGTATGTGTGGTTCCAGTTATGCTAGGATACATATTTTTTACTCTCAAATAGATTTTCCTACAATGAAAAATAACGGTGTGTAGAGCAGATTGTTTCATTATATAACGAACCATCACTCTTTGATTAGAAGGTAATGTTTGGCTTACAGGAGCAAATTTATTCTTCTGAATACAATTTCTACTCAGATTCCTTATGTTCATTTCTACAGTTCCTTCCTTCATTAATATATCACTTGTTCACTACTTCTCTCATAACATATGTAATCCTTTTTATGAACACGATTATCAATTTCTTTGCAATTGCCAAACGATGACGTATCAGAAGTATTGATCCTTATGTTTAGTAACCTTATAAAACCTACCATCCCCATGCGATCATCAAAATAGATAAAACAAACTGAGTGAAGAACACATAGAATGGTGATTTTCCTGTTAAATGTATCATTACTTGTATCTAACTCTCTAGTGCATATTAATATAACCTTGTCTAAACGGAAACATCAGGTAATTCCGGCTTTCTCTGTAAACGATATCTGTTAATCTTGAAGATATGTCCCGACCACATTATAAATGAATTTGCTGAAAATATTATTGAGATCATTCATTCATTCCATTTGTAAATCATTTAAATACGCGGTACGAGGTATGCGTGAAACATACAGGTTAAAGGTTAGATCATGTCACACTTTATCATATTAGTCTGGATTGGAATACTATTCATTAACTACTTCAGCAGTTTCCATCGTTTCTCAGATGTCAAAAGAGTTATCTGTTCCACAAAAGTAAAATATTTATGATTTTTAAATAAATATGCATTTA
>NC_051407.1:12524872-12525254 GCF_015228065.2 Penaeus monodon
CGATTAAAACCAAGTAATAAATTAAACATGGAATGGTTTATATACACATTTATATAATATTTTCATAAAGATTGCATAAAGTCACTCCTCCCTCTCTGCTTCGTATACTAATCTCCGTGCAAAGGGAGCCTCTGACCGACGCTCACCGAACTTTCTCTTCTTTCGCATTGCACTTCTGCGTCAGGCAACTGACGCCGCAGCAGGTATCTCCAACGGGATCCAAGGATGTGGTGTGCACATAGAAACATCGTCAGGAACTTTTGATACAATTGGCGTTTGTGAAGCAGGAAGGTCTTTTGAAGCATGAGAAATGGGTGTGATATCCATATCAAAAGAAGCGGGAAACATGGAAGTTGCTGCGGTGGTCATCGTACAGTATTCC
>NC_051407.1:12525291-12526377 GCF_015228065.2 Penaeus monodon
CTTTTAACCCGACTCTTCCCCCGCGTATCCCCAAGTCAGGTAAGGTTAAGCGACGACAAATTGAGTTCTTCATCAGAACCATTTCATACTAGAGATATATTTCTGAAGGAAGGGAAATCTAAGAATTGTAGAAATCATCATAAGCAACGTGGGTAGAAATTGTATTAATCAGAATAGTTTTGTTTTCTATGAGTCAAACAATTAGCTCCTACACGTACCGTGATATTTCGTTACATAATAATCAGATCTACTTTATTTTCAGTGATAGGAATATTTATGAAAGAATTAAACAAAAGACATCCAGGATTATCTGAAAGTACACATGCACGTACATATGATTTCAATTAGGACTTCCTGTCCTTCACAATGCCTTTTTCTTACCATAATTTTTCAGATGTAAATTCATTTTTTACTTGACTGTGAGCTTTCTACATCGCCTCTTTCTTTTGCTGCTTTACGGAATATTTGTTAAACGAACCTACCCTTTCAAAATTGGGTATGTTGCCGCCCCTTACCTAATATACAAGAGGGGTGTAAAACTCTTCGGATATGCAACGCCGGATTTAACTTACTCGTGTTAATTTCATATATATGATATTCGTGGACTATATAATACAGGACTAAGAAAATTACATGCCGTAGACCCTACCAGCTCCTGCGCTTTATTTGCCTGTATGTGATCGTTTCCATTTCTTTGAATTTATTTTGTATTTTTTTTGTGGGGAGAGGAAGGGACATAGCAAAGCTGGAATTTATTCCCGCAAGATAACATTTAATATATAAGTAGTTCAGCAATTTGATAAAGTGGCATTTTTTTGTAGATGAATAGGTAGCGTGGCCGAGTAGTCTAAAGCGTTGGTTTTAGGGACTAGTCTCTTCGGGGGCGTGGGTTCGAGTCCTACCGTTTTAGATTCATATCTTGTATTCCATGAGTTAAGGAATCTTCCAGATACCTTAAATATATCTTTGTTATATCGATATTTTAATATGGCGACAATATAATAACGAATACATAATGGTAATGGGAAACACGCAAGAACAAAGGGCAAATCATTTTCACCAAGTATTTTTTCCTCATCTTCATTC
>NC_051407.1:12526407-12529482 GCF_015228065.2 Penaeus monodon
TAAAAGACAAGGCAAACCTTTTCTTACCTTTTACCTTCTTACTAGATACTGCATGCATTCTATTACATTTCTTAATACATCAAGACTGACTCTTCAATTCACTTAATGGTTCGTTCCTCCTCTCATGTTGTCAACTTTAAATCGAGCTCATCTTGAGCAAGATCTTCTTTCCGCGTCTTATCTATTTATACAAGTAATATGGAGACACGCGATACGCATAGGATAAACGAGCAAATATGTGTCAACACATCATCCATAACACCAATAGGTGTGCACAGAGGAACATCTGGATTTTTATACACTTGGCGTTCATGAAAGAGGAATGTCTCTAGTAACATGAGAAACAGTCATGATATCCATATCAAAAGAACGGGAAAGAGGGAAGTTACATAGTGGTCATCGGACAGTATTCTGACCGGAAATGATGTGATGAAATGTAACGTGAGGTTAAGGTAAGGTTAAACGAGGTATCAGAGTTAATGATATGACCCCAATATGAATGCCTGACGTACGAATCAACGCCTCCGAAGAGACTGGTGCCTTAAACCAGCGCCTTAGACCGCTTGGCCACCTGATCATGTACAAAGCATTTGCCTCTTTATTAAATCGTCCAACAGCTTACATACTACCCATGAAATGTTATCTGGCGAGAATAATTTCCCGATTCGTTTTGCGTCGCCCCCCTACCCTCAAAAGAAATGGAAAAGACACCACACAGGCAAAAAAGCAGAAGGAACTGATGGGAACTATGACAATATAATTTTATCATATCATATTTTTGAAATTAACATGAGTAGGTGAAATGTGGCGATGGATTTGCGAAGTTTTACAACCCTCCTGAATGCAGGGAAGCAACATACCCAGTATTGGATGAAAGAGGCAACAATAAAGTTCTTAGTCAAGATAAACTTGATTGCTGCCTAGAAAGAATTGGCCAATATGAAGGATATTTCTATCATTGAAAATGATGTTGTGTAGACCAGATCTGGGAAAAGACACGGATCACATTCGTTTTTAACATGTACAATCCTATTTATTGTTCAACAAATAAAAAAAATTATTCGTGTGCAAATTTTTTGTCACTTTATCAAATCGTCCAACAACTTATATAGTGCTCATTAAATGTCATCAAGCGAGAATAAATTTCAGCTTCGTTGGAATACAAAGAACTGAAAACGATCACACACTGCAAAGAAATTGCAGGAACTGGCATGTGTTTTTTTCTTAATCCTGTATTATACAGTTAAGCAATATCAGATTTCTGAAATTAACACAAGTAAGTGAAATTTGGCGATGGATATTCGAGTTTCACAATGCTCCTGCACATCAGTAAAGGAAGAGTAACATACAATATTGGATTGGTAGGTTCAGTTTTTCGTTTGACAAATATCTCATAACGCATTAGATAGATTGAATTTGCATCAGAAAGAATGATGAAAAGAATCCGGCATTGTGAAGGAAAGGACCTCATATAATATGTCCGTGTGTGCGGTGTGGTTCCAGTTATTCAAAGGTGCATATTTTTAAATTTTCTAATAGATATTCCTTCAATTTAAAATAACGGTGCGTAGAACAGTGACAAAATTATTCTGCTGAATACATTTCTATAGTTCCTAGATCTTCCTTCCTTCACAGTATATCCTTTTGTATTAAGACATATGCAAACTTTTTATAAACATTTTCCAAACGTATCAGAAAGTATTGATCCTTGTTTAATAACTTTATAAACCTACCATTCCTATGCATTCATCAAAATAACTAAAAATACCGAGTGAAGAATACACGGAATGGTAATTTCCCTGTCAAGGGTCATTATCACTTACATCTAACTATTTAGTACATATCAATATAACCTATAGATATCATAATATAGATTTATCCCTCACCGCTTCTAATATCAATCTTCTTCTCACAAAGAGAGCCTCTGACCGACGCCCAACGAACCTCCGCATTGCCCTCCTTTGGCAAGCAGCCGCCTCCAATACAGTCATCTTCACCGTGATCCCAAGATGTGGTGTACACACAGGAGCATCGTCAGGAACTTTAAATACATTTGATCTTTTGAAGCGTTTGGTGTGGAACAGGAAACTGAAGTAATGTGATGCAGTGTTCTGCGATTCGTCCTTTGACCTCATTGTCTCAAGTAAGTTTAAGCGATGTCTCAGAATCTACAAATGTGAATAAATGAGCTCACATCTAGTAACAAACTCCGAAGAGAATGATACCTAGCTAGATTTGTTCTGACCTTAGAAGGAACAGGTAAAGGAATTAGGTTAAACAACAGTGATTTAACTTGTAAACAACTCCGCAATCGCATAATCTTATCTGACTCGCGGATACGCGGTGCAAAAGTCAGGTTAAAAATCAAATCACAGCACATTTCATCACATTACTTCGGATCGGAAAACTATACTATGACCACCGCAGCAACTTCCCTCTTTCTCGTTTCTTCTGATATGGATATCACACCCATTTCTCAGGCTTCAAGAGACTCTCCTGATCCACAAACGCCAATCGTATCAAAAGTTCCTGATAATGTTCCTATGTGCACACCATATCCTGGGATCCCGTTGGAGATGCCTGTGGTGGAGGCGGTTGTCTGCCGCAGAAAGGCATTGCGGAAGACAAGAAGGTTCGGTGAGCGTCGGTCAGAAGCTCCCTTTGCGCGTAGAAGATTAGAATACGAAGCAGAGAGGGAGGAGTGACTTTATACAATCTTTAAACGACGGATATTAAATAAATGTGCATGTAACTCATTCCACGTTTAATTTCTATTCTAATACTTATCACTTAAAAAATATCTTTTTCTCAGCATCATTTCTTATCCTTGATGAACACGAAGTACAAGCAATGCAACCTATTAAAATGTGTATAGTAAGGGCCTTCTTATTCTGGTTTTGTGTTAATCAACTTCAGTTATTAATTATGTGCCGTATTCATTGGCTGTATAGTAGAAAATAGGTAATAAGTTCTTACTAGGACCCCCAAATCAATCTTCCTTCCGCTTTCTGTGCATCTGTGCGATTATACGATTAGGTAATCCATTGCATACATTTACCCTTTATAATATTTACA
>NC_051407.1:12530636-12530823 GCF_015228065.2 Penaeus monodon
TAGTACCATCCATTAATGTACATTTCTTTCACCACCCCCTCTTTAGCTGTTTCGTTTATATAATCATATAAAACACAAATTAACCAATTGTCTAAGTACTTTGTTTCGTGGCCCAGCCATACGCGTAGTTGCGTATAGTTCCCTTGTTTCAGTCCTTTCGTTTTATTTCAAAGTTTATCATCCGTGA
>NC_051407.1:12531293-12531964 GCF_015228065.2 Penaeus monodon
TAAGATTAAAACCTTTCATAAAAGTAATAAATTAAACATGGGATGGTTTATGTACACATTTATTTAATATTTGTCATTTAAAGATTGCATAAAGTCACTCCTCCCTCTCTGCTTCGTATACTAATCTTCTCCGCGCAAAGGAACCTCTGACCGACGCCCACCGAACCTCCTCGTCTTTTGCATTGCCCTTCTGCGGCTGGCAACCGCCTCCACCACAGGCATCTCCAACGGGATCCCAGGATGTGGTGTGCACATAGAAACATCGTCAGGAACTTTTGATACAATTGGCGTTTGTGAAGCAGGAAGGTCTCTTGAAGCCTGAGATATGGACGTCATATCCATATCAAAAGAAATGGGAAACACGGAAGTTGCTGCGGTGGTCATCGTACAGTATTCCGATCTGACGTAATGTGATGAAATGTTCTGTGATTTGACTTTTAACCTGACTCTTGCGCCGCGTATCCCCGAGTGAGGTAAGGTTAAGAGATGACGGAGTTCTTTACAATTTATGTGAATGAATTATATCACTGCTGTTTAACCTAATTCCTTCACCTATTCCTTCTAAGGTCAGAACAAATCTTAATGGTTACCAGGTCGGAGAAGACGTGCCTTTGCATGCCGATCATAACGGGGCATTTTTTTTCCACTACCCTTTCAAATGTAATTAATCT
>NC_051407.1:12532061-12533551 GCF_015228065.2 Penaeus monodon
TAATCTTAATAAGCAAACATTAACTTCTTGGTTAAAAAAAAACAATATATAAAATTGCTTAAATGCATATTTATTTAAAAAGCATATTTTTTATATATTTTTCTTTTCTTTTCTCTCTGCTTCGTACACTAATCTGCGCACAAAGGGAGCCTTTGACCGAGGCCTCCGAGCCTTCTTGTCTTCGACATTGCCTCCATCGCAGGCATCTTCAACGGGATCCCAGGATGTAGTGTGCACATAGAAACATTTGGCTTTTGTGAACAGAAAACTCTATCGAAATCTGCGGGATCTGAGAAGTTTATAATATGCAGTTAATAATGAAAGGAGATATACCGCAAATAACTCGAAATTTACAATATTGATCTGCACATTCCCTACCTCTGGCAAATCTCAACGAGAAAAAATACAAGGAAAGACACGATGAAAGTAAAATGGTCACTCGTTTGTACTAGAGAGATATATTTCACTTTATCAAATCGTCCAACAACTTATATAGTGTTCATTAAATGTCATTAAGCGAGAATAAATTCCAGCTTTTTTGAAATACAAAGAAATGAAAACGATCACACACTGCAGGAACTGGCATGTGTTTTTTTCTCAATCCTGTATTATACAGTTAAACAATATCAGATTTCTGAAATTAACACAAGTGAAATTTGGCGATGGATATTCGAGTTTTACAATGCTCCTGCACATCAGTAAAGGAAGAGCAACATACAATATTGGATTGGTAGGTTATTCAAAGGTGCATATTTTTTAATTTTCTATTAAATATTCCTACAATTCAAAATAACGGTGTGTAGAACAGTGACAAAATTATTCTGCTGAATACATTTCTACAGTTCCTAGATCTTCCTTCCTTCACAGTAATATCCTCTTATATTAAGACATGTGCAAACTTTTTTATAAACATTTTTCAAACGTATCAGAAAGTATTGATCCTTATGTTTAATTACTTTATAAAACCTACCATTCCTATGCATTCATTAAAATAACTAAAACTACCGAGTGAAGTATACACGGAATGGTGATTTCCCTGTTAAAGGTTATTATCACTTGCATCTAACTATTTAGTACATATTAATATAACCTATAGATATCATAATATAGATTTCTCCCTCCCCGCTTCGAATATCAATCTTCTCGCAAAAAGAGCCTCTGACCGACGCCCAATGAACCTCCGCATTGCCCTCCTTCGTCAAGCAGCCGCCTCCAATACAGTCATCTTTACCGTGATCCCAGGATGTGGTAGGAACATCATCAGGAACTTTTAATACAACTGATCTTTTGAAGCGTTTGGTGTGGAACAGGAAACTAAAGTAATGCGATGCAGTGTAATGTGATTCGCCCTTTAACCTCACTGTCTCAAGTAAGTTTAAGCGATGTTCAGAATTCCAGATAGAATAAATGCTACATCTAGGTGTTTAGAAAATGCATTTTAATAATGAAGAAATTACCCCAAAAACTCGAAACTTGCCCAAAACAATTTT
>NC_051407.1:12533651-12534211 GCF_015228065.2 Penaeus monodon
GACTTTTTGAGAACTATATAATCTCTCGCGCAAAGGGAACCTCTGCCGAGCCCACGAACTCCTCGTCTTTCGCATTGCCCTTCTGTGGCAGGCAACCGCCTCCACTACAGACATCTCCAACGGGATCCCAGGATGTGGTGTGCACATAGGAACATCGTCAAGAACTTTTGATACAATTGGCGTTTGTGAAGCAGGAAAGTCTCTTGAAGCCTGAGAAATGGACGTCATATCCATATCAAAAGAAATGGGAAACACGGAAGTTGCTGCGGTGGTCATCGTACAGTATTCCGATCTGACGTAATGTGATGAAATATTCTGTGATTTGACTTTTAACCTGACTCTTGCGCCGCGTATCCCGAGTGAGGTGAGGTAAGAGATGACGGAGTTCTTTACAATTAATGTGAATGAATTATATCACTGCTGTTTAACCTAATTCCTTCACCTATTCCTTCTAAGGTCAGAACAAATCTTAATGGTTACCAGGTCGGAGAAGACGTGCCTTTGCATGCCGATCATAACGGGGCATTTTTTTCCACTACCCTTTCAAATGTAATTAATCT
>NC_051407.1:12534299-12536521 GCF_015228065.2 Penaeus monodon
TAATCTTAATAAGCAAACATTAACTTCATGGTTAAAAAAAAAAAACAATATATAAAATTGCTTAAATGCATATTTATTTAAAAAGCATATTTGTTTTCTCTCTCTCTGCTTCGTACACTAATCTACGTACAAAGGGAGCCTTTGACCGAGGCCTCCGAGCCTTCTTGTCTTCGACATTGCCTCCATCGCAGGCATCTTCAACGGGATCCCAGGATGTAGTGTGCACATAGAAACATTTGGCTTTTGTGAACAGAAAACTCTATCGAAATCTGCGGGATCTGAGAAGTTTATAATATGCAGTTAATAATGAAAGGAGATATACCGCAAATAACTCGAAATTTACAATATTGATCTGCACATTCCCTACCTCTGGCAAATCTCAACGAGAAAAAATACAAGGAAAGACACGATGAAAGTAAAATGGTCACTCGTTTGTACTACAGAGATATATTTCACAGTAATGGCACCACTCTAACAGCAGCATAGGAGACGAAAGATTCGAGAAAGAGAGATCTTAAACCAAGGCAAATTGAGTTGATCATCAGAACCATTTCATACTAGAGATATATTGCTGAAGGAAGAGATATCTAAGAATTGTAGAAATCAGCATAAGCAACGTAGTTAGAAATTGTATTAATCAGAATAATTTGTTTATTTTATAAGTCAAACATTAGCTATTAACGTACCGTGATATTTCGTTACATAATAATCAGTTCTACTTTACATACCCTTATTTTCAATGACAGGAATATCTATGAAAAAATAAACAAGACATATCTAAAAGCTCACGCGCGCGCACATATGATTTCAGTTAGGACTTCCTGTCCTTCACAATGCCTTTTTCTGAACATAATATTTCAGGCGTAAATTAATTTTTACTTGACTGTGAGCTTTCTTCATCGCCTCTTTCTCCTACTGCATTACGGTATATTTGTTAAACGAGCCTACCCTTTCAAAATTGGGAATGTTGCCGTCCCTTACCTAATATACAAGAGGGGTGTAAAACTCTTCGGATATACAACGCCGGATTTCACTTACTCGTGTTGATTTCAGATATATGATATTCGTGGACTATATAATACAGGACTAAGAAAATTAGTCCTGCGCTTTCTTTGACTCTATGCGATCGTTTCCATTTCCTTGAATTAATTTTGTATTTTTTTCGGGAGAGGAGGAGGCATAGCAAAGCGAAGCTTGAATTTATTCTCGCAAGATGACATTTAATATATAAGTAGTCCAGCAATTTGATAAAGTGGCATTTTTTGCAGATGAATAGGTAGCGTGGCCGAGTAGTCTAAAGCACTGGTTTTAGGGACTAGTCTCTTCGGGGGCGTGGGTTCGAGTCTACCGTTGCCAGGGCTTCAGGCACTTCACCTTGATCCTAGAATGTTATTTAAAGATACTCCGAGAAACGAAAAAAAAATCTAACGAGAATATATAACACATATACACACGATATAAAGCTAATATTCATGCAAGTATTTATGTTAGGGTAATATCATCAGTTAGTGCTGGGTTGTCCTACAAATGGATTGTTCAGGTTTCACATATACGCATAAATAATTCAGATATATCACTCAGCATTATCAGACTCAGGGGTACGCGGAGAACAGTGAAGTTAAAGATTGAATCACACGCCACTTCATCACATTATTTAAGATAGGAATACTGTACGATAAACACTACAGCAATTTCCTCTTTCGCGTTTCTTTCTATATGGATATTGCGTCCGTTTCTCAGGGTTCAAGAGAGTTTCCTATTACACAAATGTCAGTTTTATCAAAAGATCCATATATAATGTTCATGTGCACACCACATCCTGGGATACCGATGGAGATGCCTGAGATGGAGGCGGTTGCCTGCCGCATAAGACTGGTATACGAAATAGAGAGGAATGACTTTATACAATATATAAACTGTTTATTTTATAACTTTGTCCAAAAAAACTGTAGCCTTCTATATATTTAGTTTGTTAGTTCATCCCTTTTGTCATTTTATCTAATATATCCTGAAACAATTTGAATCTTAGTATGTCTGTCAATATGGGTTAGGTTACCAGCACTATAAATTGATTCTTCATAACATTTCTTGATGAGCTAGCAAAGCATTAAAATGTGTGCAATAGTGGCCTTTCTAGTCGTGCGATTATATTGTTAGGCAGTCCTTTATTTGTTCATGAAAGCTGTACGCTTGTTCACTCTTGTTGTATTATGCATGGATGC
>NC_051407.1:12536687-12536948 GCF_015228065.2 Penaeus monodon
ATCCAAATGTATATTTCCTTGTAATGCCTTTTCTCTTCCAGGTTTTTGAAATGTTGGAAAACTGACAGATGAATATATCATGACTTTATGTCGTTGCTGGAATTTAGATTCATATCTTGTATTCAGTGATTTAAGGAATCTTCCAGATACCTTAGATATATCTTTGTTATATCGATATTTTAATATGACGACAATATAATAACGACTCCATAACGTTAATGTAAAACACGCAAGAACAAAGGGCAAATCATTTTCACCAAG
>NC_051407.1:12537010-12537444 GCF_015228065.2 Penaeus monodon
AAAGACAAGGTAAACCTTTTCTTAATATAGCCGATTTCTTTTACCTTCTTACTAGATACTGCATGCATTCTATTACATTTTTTAATTACTTTTCTTGATATTTCCCCCTCTCTTTTCGCACACATCAAGACTGACTCTTCGATTCACTTAATGGTTCGTTCCTCCTCTCATATTGTCAACTTTAAATCTAGCTCATCTTGACCAAGATCTTTCCGCGTCTTATCTATTTATACAAGTATTATGGAGACACGTGATACGCATTGAACAAACGAACAAATACGTGTCAACACATCATCCATAACACCAATAGGTGTGCAAAAAGGAACATCTGGATTTTTATACACTTGGCGTTCATGAAAGAGGAATGTCCATATCAAAAGAACGGGAGTGAGGGAAGTTAAATAGTGGTCATCGGACAGTATTCTGACCAGAAA
>NC_051407.1:12537473-12539035 GCF_015228065.2 Penaeus monodon
ATCCATATCAAAAGAACGGGAGTGAGGGAAGTTAAATAAGTGGTCATCGGACAGTATTCTGACCGGAAATGATGTGATGAAATGTAACGTGATCTGAGACTGGTGCCTTAAACCAGCGCCTTAGACCGCTCGGCCACCTCGTCCAACAGCTTACATACTGCCCATGAAATGTTATCTGGCGAGAATAATTTCCTGATTCGCTTTGCGTCGCCTCCCTACCCTCAAAAGAAATGGAAAAGACCACACACAGGCAAAGAAGCAGAAGGAACTGATGGAAACTAGGACAATATAATTTTATCATATCATATTTTTTAAATTAACATGAGTAGGTGAAATCTGGTTTACAACCTCCTTAATGCAGGGAAGCAACATACCCAGTATTGGATGAAAGAGGCAACAATAAAGTTCTTAGTCAAGATAAACTTGATTGCTGCCTAGAAAGAATTGGCCAATATGAAGGATATTTCTACCATTGAAAATGATGTTGTGTAGACCAGATCTGTTTCTTATGTAAAGAAATATCATTTGTGGGTAGAATCTTATGCTTGACTTCAGCAATATATTTATGGGAAAAGACAAGGATCACATTCGTTTTTAACATATACAATCCTTTTTATAAATAGGATTATCAATTTCTTTATAATTGCCCAATATATAAAAAAGAAACCTATTCATGTGCAAAATTTTTGTCACTTTATCAAATCGTCCAACAACTTATATAGTGTTCATTAAATGTCATCAAGCGAGAATAAATTCCAGCTTTGTTGAAATACAAAGAAATGAAAACGATCACACACTGCAAAGAAACTGCAGGAACTGGCATGTGTTTTTTTTTCTCAATCCTGTATTATACAGTTAAACAATATCAGATTTCTGAAATTAACACAAGTGAAATTTGGCGATATATATTCGAGTTTTTTCAATGCTCTGCACATCAGTAAAGGAAGAGCAACATACAATATTGGATTGGTAAGTTATTCAAAGGTGCATATTTTTTAATTTTCTAATAGATATTCCTACAATTCAAAATAACGGTGTGTATAACAGTGACAAAATTATTCTGCTGAATACATTTCTACAGTTCCTACATCTTCCTTCCTTCACAGTAATATCCTCATATATTAAGACATGTGCAAACTTTTTAATAAACATTTTTCAAACGTATCAGAAAGTATTGATCCTTATGCTTAATTACTTTATAAAACCTACCATTCCTATGCATTCAATAAAATAACTAAAAATACCGAGTGAAGTATACACGGAATGGTGATTTCCCTGTCAAAGGTTATTATCACTTGCATCTAACTATTTACTACATATCAATATAACCTATAGATATCATAATATAGATTTCTCCCTCCCCGCTTCGAATATCAATCTTCTCACAAAGAGAGCCTCTGACCGACGCCCAATGAACCTCCGCATTGCCCTCCTTCGGCAAGCAGTCGCCTCCAATACAGTCATCTTCACCGTGATCCCAGGATGTGGTGTACGGGTAGGAACATCATCAGGAACTTTTAATACAACTGATCTTTTGAAGCGTTTGGTGTGGAACAGGAAAC
>NC_051407.1:12539064-12540635 GCF_015228065.2 Penaeus monodon
TCGCCCTTTAACCTCACGGTCTCAAGTAAGTTTAAGCGATGTCTCAGAATTTACAGATATGAATAAATGAGCTCACATCTGAGGTGTTTAGAAAATGCAGTTAATAATGAATGAGATATACCGCAAATAACTCGAAACTTGCAACAATATTCATCTGAACATTCCCCTACTTCTGGAAAACCTCAACGAGAAAAGATATACGAGGAAAGCTATGAGGGAAAGTAAAATGAACACTCGTTTGTTCCCTGTCGATGGAGCAGATGTTCTACACATATATATTTCAAAGTGCTGGCGCCAGTCTAACAGCACCACAGGAGGCGAAAGATGCGAGAAAGAGAGATCTTAGCCATTCCAGATGTTATGCATACATTTGAAATATAAGCGAATCCTTATTCATGCATTCATATTTGAGCACAGTATATACTAAGGTTTTGGAAGAAGATCGTTTCCTTGGTTTTATCATCAATATATTGTATATGATATCTGCAAAGGCAGTGCTAACTTGCCATCATATTTACAGGGCCTGACGTCATAAATGCAGACATTTGCATTTTGTATGCGTGAATCCTTCTGAACAACCCTTTCATAGTTTAACTAAGCGAGAACTGACGATATCAACCTAATATAAATACTTATATGAAAGTTTTTATTTTCCGGAAGTATATATAATGTTTGAAGTAATCTCACTGGAAATGGGTTTTGCTTCTCGGAGTATCTATAAGGACATTCTAGTAACAAACTCCGAAGAAAATGATACCTATCTAGATTTGTTCTGACCTTAGAAGGAACAGATAAAGGAATTAGGTTAAACAACAGTGATTTAACTTGTAAACAACTCCGCCATCGCTTAACCTTATCTGACTCGCGGATACGCGGTGCAAAAGTCAGGTCAAAAGTCAAATCACAGCACATTTCATCACATTACTTCGGATCGGAAAACTATACGATGACCACCGCAGCAACTTCCCTCTTTCTCGTTTCTTCTGATATGGATATCACACCCATTTCTCAGGCTTCAAGAGACTCTCCTGATCCACAAACGCCAATCGTATCAAAAGTTCCTGATAATGTTCTTATGTGCACCACATCCTGGGATCCCGTTGGAGATGCCTGTGGTGGAGGCGGTTGCCTGCCGTAGAAGGGCATTGCGGAAGACGAGAAGGTTCGGTGAGCGTCGGTCAGAAGCTCCCTTTGCGCGGAGAAGATTAGTATACGAAGCAGAGAGGGAGGAGTGACTTTATACAATCTTTAAACGACGGATATTAAATAAATGTGCATGTAACTCATTCCACGTTTAATTTCTATTCTAATACTTATCACTTAAAAAATATCTTTTCTCAGCATCATTTCTATCATTGATGAACACGAAGTACAAGCAATGCAACCTATTAAAATGTGTATAGTAACGGCCTTCTTATTCTGGTTTTTGTGTTGATCAACTTCAGTTATTAATTATGTGTCGTATTTATTGGCTGCATAGTTGAAAACAGGTAATAAGTTCTTACTGGGATCCCCAAATCATCTTCCTTCCGCCTTCTGTGCCTTTATAATATTTACAACATACATAATTG
>NC_051407.1:12541798-12542605 GCF_015228065.2 Penaeus monodon
GGACATTCTAGTAACAAACTCCGAAGAGAATGATACCTAGTTAGATTGTTCTGACCTTAGAAGGTACAGGAAAGGAATTAGGTTTAAACAACAGTGATTTAACTTGTAAACAACTCCGTCATCGCTTAACCCTATCTGACTCAGGGATACGCGGTGCAAAAGTCAGGTTAAAAGTCAATTCACAGTACATTTCATCACATTACTTCAGATCGGAAAACTATACGATGACCACCGCAGCAACTTCCCTCTTTCTCGGTTCTTCTGATATGGATATCACACCCATTTCTCAGGCTTCAAGAGACTCTCCTGATCCACAAACGCCAATCGTATCAGAAGTTCCTGATGATGTCCTATGTGCACACCACATCCTGGGATCCCGTTGGAGATGCCCGTGGTCGCAGAAGGGCATTGCGGAAGACGAGAAAGTTCGGTGGGCGTCGGTCAGAAGCTCCCTTGCACGGAGAAGATTAGTATACGAAGCAGAGAGGGAGGAGTGACTTTATGCAATCTTTAAACGACGGATATTAAATAAATGTGCATGTAACGCATTCCACGTTTAATTTTTATTCTAATACTTATCACTTAAAAAAAATATCTTTTTCTCAGCATCATTTCTTATCATTGATGAACACGAAGTACAAGCAATGCAAGCTATTTAAATGTGTATGAAACGGCTTTCTTATTCTGGTTTTTGTGTCGGTATTTATTGACTGTATAGTAGAAAACAAGTAATAAGGTTCTTACTGGATCCCAAATCAAGTCTCCTTCCGCCTTTTTTGCCTCTGCGATTTACGATTAGGTATCCAT
>NC_051407.1:12548123-12550332 GCF_015228065.2 Penaeus monodon
TTTCTTGAACCTACTCTCTCATTCCAGTTTTATAAGGTTTTTTAAAGCGATCAGATGAGTACCTTAATATATTTTTCCTTATATCGGTATTGATATAACGACAGTTGATACTATGATGACAACTTCATACGGTACTGCGAAATACAAAAGAAATAGGAATGATTTTCACTTTTTTTTTTACAATTTGTCTATTATTTATTAATTCCTTAATTGAGAATTTTGCAATCTCTTCTTAATTAGAACTGATTACTGTTACCGTATTACTAGATGCTGTAGTTCGCTAAAGCATTTTTTTTTCTTTTGCTCTTTTGACATACCATAATCAACTTCATATTTTCTCCCTCCATTTTCATTTACTATCGTACACACACCAGCATTTCGCCCATCATACTCTCAACACCAGCATTTCTTGAAGTATTATAGACTATTGCTAAATGGAGGCACGCCATATGCAAAGACACTGCTGTTACCACCAATAGAATAAACTTCATAAAAAGAAATTAAATATGGATTTATTTAAATACATATTTACTTTAAAGTTAATATTAGACATGATTCTTTTATTCATATTTACAGTAGAGTTATCTGCGAATGTTTTTAAACATAATAGATCTTATCAATGATTTATTACTTCCTGAAAAAGTAAAGATGTGAGCCTAATATGAATTCCTGACATAAATATTATCTTTGTTTCTTGACATTAATTTATGTTCTATAACGCCTTACTGGAAATGCCATTTGGCATCGCGGCGTATCTATGATGACACGTCAAGCAATCGGTAAAGTGCTAAAAGCTCTGGCAGCGGTGGGACTCGAACCCACGCCTCCGAAGAGACTAGTGCCTGAAACCAGCGCCTTAGACCGCTCGGCCACGCTACCGATTCATATAAAAAAAATGCTTTTATCAAATCGTCCAATGCTTTTCTACTCCCCATTAATTGTCATTTGTGAGAAATAAAGCCAGCTCTCTGGAATGCAAAGAAATGGAAACGATCACACACAGTCAAAAAAGCTGCAGGAACTGGATGGAACTATGGCAGGTAATGTTCTGAATCCTGTATTATACAGTTCACCAACATCAGATTTCTGAATTTATCATAAGGAGGAGAATTCTAAATATCCGAAAAGTTTTACAACTTGAAAGGAAAGGAAAAGCAACAAACACAGTATTGGACGTGTAAGTTCAGTTTTTCGATTGAAATATTACTCATAACGCAATAGTTAAAAGAATAAATGAAGAAAGGTTTTGGCCAAGACAGATTGAATTTAAGACAGAAAGTATGATGCTAAAAAATCCGGCATTGTGAAGGACAGGAATTCACAACTGAAATCTTATGTTCTTGTGTGTAT
The DNA here is from genome assembly GCF_015228065.2 of Penaeus monodon. NCBI lineage: Eukaryota > Metazoa > Arthropoda > Malacostraca > Decapoda > Penaeidae > Penaeus > Penaeus monodon. Next base: position 12,549,474 of record NC_051407.1, read on the forward strand.
GTGTGGTTTCAGTTATGCTAGGATACATATTTTTTACTCTCAAATAGATTTTCCTACAATGAAAAATAACGGGGTTTTAGAGCAGATTGTTTCAGTATATAACGAACCATCACTGTTTGATTAGAAGGTAATGTTTGGCTTATAGGAGCAAATTTATTCTGCTGAATACAATTTCTACTCAGATTCCTTACGTTCCTTTCTACAGTTCCTTCCTTCATTAATATACTTTTTCATAACAATGTAATCCTTTTTATAAACACGATTATCAATTTTTTTGCAATTTCCAAAAAGATGACGTTCAAAAGTATTGATCCTTCTGTTTAGAACTTATAAAACCTACCATCCCCATGCGATCATCAAAATAAATAAAACCAAACTGAGTGAAGAACACATTTGAATGGTGGTTTTCCGTTAAATGTATTATTACTTTTATCTAACTCTCTAGTGCATATTAATATAACCTTGTCTAAAACGGAAGCATCAGGTAATTCCGTTCTTTCTCTGTAACGATATTTGTTAATCTTGAAGATATGTCCCGACCACATTATAAAATGAATTGGGTGAAAAAAATTATTAAGATCATTTATTCATTCCATTTGTAATCATTTAAATACCGGTACGAGGTATGCGTGAAACATACAGGTTAAAAGGGTTTGATCATGTCACACTTTATCATATTTGTCTGCATCGGAATACTATTCATTAACTACTTTAGCAGGTTACATCTACTGTATGGTTTCCAGGATCGTTTCTCAGATATCAAAAGAGTTATCTGTTTCCCCAAAAGTAAAATATTTATGATTTTTAAATAAATATTGGGATTTAAACAATTCCATTTTTCCTTTTCTTTAAACCCTAA
>NC_051407.1:12551300-12552059 GCF_015228065.2 Penaeus monodon
TAAGTATTGCACTGAACACTGAAAGTATTGTACTGAATAAGTATATATGCATTAAGATATGTCGATTAAAACCATTCGTAAAAGTAATGGATTAAACATGGAATGGCTTATATACACATTTATTTAATATTTGTCATTTAATTGTTGCATAAAGTCACTCCTCCCTCTCTGCTTCGTATACTAATCTTCTCCGTGCAAAGGGGGCCTCTGACCGACGGTCACCGAACTTTCTCTTCTTTCGCATTGCCCTTCTGCGGCAGGCAACCGCCTCCGCCACTGGCATCTCCAACGGTATCCCAGGATGTGGTGTGTACATAGAAACACCGTCAGGAACTTTTGATATAATTGGCGTTTGTGAAGCAGGAAGGTCTTTTTGCTTCACAAACGCCAATTGTATCAAAAGTTCCTGACGATGTTTCTATGTGCACACCACATCATGGGATCCCGTTAGAGATGCTGTGGTGGAGGCGGTTGCCTGCCGCAGAAGGCAATGCGAAAGACGAGAAGGTTCGGTGACCGTCGGTCAGAGGTTCCCTTGCGCGGAGAAGATTAGTATATGAAGCAGAGAGGGAGGAGTGACTTTATACAATCATTAAATGACGAATATAAATAAATATGTATATAAACCATTCCATGCTTAATTTATTATTTTGAATGTTTAATCACATATCTTAATGGATATATACATATCTGTACAATACTTTCAGTTATTCAGTGCAATACTTACATACATTCGTTATGCCATATTTCATTCAGTGC
>NC_051407.1:12552304-12552489 GCF_015228065.2 Penaeus monodon
GATGATAAACTTTGAAATAAAACGAAAGGACTGAAACAAGGGAACTATACGCAACTACGCGTATGGCTGGGCCACGAAACAAAGAAGTACTTAGACAATTGGTTAATTTGTGTTTTATATAATTATATAAACGAAACGGCTAAAGAGGGGGTGGTGAATGAAATGTACAATAATGGATGGTACTA
>NC_051407.1:12553116-12554397 GCF_015228065.2 Penaeus monodon
TGTAAAAATTATAAAGGGTAAATGTATGCAATGGATTACCTAATCGTATAATCGCAAGAGGAACAGAAAGCGGAAGGAAGTTTGTTTTGGGGGATCCCAGTAAGAACTTATTACCTATTTTCTACTATACACCCAATGAATACGTCACATAATTAATAACTGAAGTTGATCAACACAAAACCAGAAAAAGGAAGGCCGTTACTTACACATTTAAAAGTTGCATTGTTTGTACTTCGTGTTCAAGGATAAGAAATGATGCTGAGAAAAAGATATTTTTTATTCTTTTAAGTGATAAGTATTAGAATAGAAATTAAACGTGGAATGAGTTACATGAATATTTATTTAATATCCGTCGTTTAAAGATTGTATAAAGTCACTCCTCCCTCTCTGCTTCGTATCCTAATCTTCTCCGCGCAAAGGGAGCTTCTGACCGACGCTCACCGAACCTTCTCGTCTTCCGCAATGCCCTTCTACGGCAGGCAACCGCCTCCACCACAGGCATCCCCAACGGGATCCTAGGATATGGTGTGCACATAGGAACATTATCAAGAACTTTTGATACGATTGGCGTTTGTGGATCAGGAGAGTCTCTTGAAGCCTGAGAAATGAGTGTGATATCCATATCATAAGAAACGAGAAAGAGGGAAGTTCCTGCGGTGGTCATCGTATAGTTTTCTGATCTGAAGTAATGTGATGAAATGTCCTATGATTTGACTTTTAACCTGACTTATGCACCGAGTATCCGCGAGTCAGATAATGTTATGCGATAGCTGAGTTGTTTACAAGTTAAATCACTGTTGTTTAACCTAATTCTTTACCGTTCCTTTTAAGATCATTCTCTTCGGAGTTTGTTACTAGAATGTCCTTATAGATACTCCGAGAAGCAAAACCCATTTCCAGTGAGATTACTTCAAACATTAGATATACTTCCGGAAAATAAAAACTTTCATACAAGTATTTATATTAGGTTGATATCGTCAGTTCTCGCTTAGTTAAGGTATGGAAGGGTGGTACAGAAGGATTCACACATACAAAATGCATATGTCTGCATTTATGACGTCAGGCCCTGTAAATATGATGGCAAGTTAGCACTGTCTTTGCAGATATCATATACAACATGTTAATGATAAAATCAAGGAAACGATCTTCTTCCAAAACCTTAGTATATACTGTGCTCTTTCTCGCATCTTTCGCCTCCTGTGCTGCTGTTAGACTGGCGCCAGCACGGTGAAATATATCTCTGTAGAACATATGCTCCATCGGAAGGGAACAAACGAGTGT
>NC_051407.1:12554439-12555352 GCF_015228065.2 Penaeus monodon
GAGGTTTTCCAGAAGTAGGGGAATGTTCAGATGAATATTGTTGCAAGGTTCGAGTTTTATTTGCGGTATATCTCCATTCATTATTAACTGCATATTCTAAACACCTCAGATGTGAGCTCATTTATTCATATTTGTAAGTTCTGAAACATCGCTTAAGCTTACTTGAGACAGTGAGGTTAAAGGGCGAATCACATTACACTGCATCACATTACTTCAGTTCCCTGTTCCACACCAAACGCTTCAAAAGATCAATTGTATTAAAAGTTCCTGATGATGTTCCTATGTGTAAACCACATCCTGGGATCACGGTGGAGATGTCTGTAGTGGAGGCGGCTGCTTGACGAAGGAGGGCAATGCAGAGGTTCGTTGGGCGTCGGTCAGATGCTCTCTTTGCGAGAAGAAGATTGATATTCGAAGCGGGGAGGGAGAAATTACTTTATACAATCTTCAAACGATTTTTAAAGACAATTTCGAAAATAAATATGCATTTAAATAATTCCACATTTCCTTTTTCTACCCATGAGGTATATGGTGATTAAGGTGGGGTAAGATTCTTTTTTGTGTTATCAACGATGTGTTGACCCATACGGGAAGGTAAGCCTTAGTTCGTCTATCCCATACGCATGGCGTATTTCCAATTAACAATGAAGATTAATAATACCTCTTATCCAAGATTAATTAAATTTACAGTTGAGAACAAAATGTGAGCAACAGTGAGGAACTTCCCGAAGGAGAGGGAGGAAATAATAAAACAGTAAGAGGGTTCATGAAGGAATACAAAGTAATGCATCAACGTATTTCATTATACATGGTGATTAGGTAATAGAGAGACAGAAAGAAAGAACGTTGTTTCCTCTTCATCTGACTGATTTTCTACACTTCAAAAACCTGGAAGAAAAGGCGTACAAGGAAG
>NC_051407.1:12555828-12556641 GCF_015228065.2 Penaeus monodon
ACATTCAACGTTATAGTGGGCAATATTGTTCGTATGTCCTATATGCCGTGAGTTGCATAACATCTATTATAGATTATCTATAGGTTATATTAATATGTACTAAATAGGTAGATGCAGGTGATAATAACCTTTGGCAGGGAAATCACCATTCCGTGTATTCTTCCCTCAGAATTTTTAGTGATCTTAATGAATGCATAGGAATGGTAGGTTTATAAAGTTATAAACATAATGATCAATACTTCTGATACGTTTGGAAATTGTTTATAAAAAAGTTTGCATATGTCTCAATACAAGAGGTATATTACTGTGGAGGAAGGAAGATCTAGGAACTGTAGAAATGTATTCAGCAGAATAATTTTGTTATTGTTCTACACACCGTTTATTTTTAATTATAGGATATCTATTAGATATGCACCTTAGAATAACTGGAACCACACCACACACACGGACATATTGTATAAGTTCCTGTCCTACACAATGCCGGATTCTTTTCATCATTCTTTCTGATGCAAATTCAATCTGTCTTGACTAAGAACTTCCTTCATTGACTCTTTTAACTACTACTGCGTTATGAGATATTTGTCAAATGAAAAACCTACTAATCCAATATTGTATGTTGCTCTTCTTTACTGATGTGAAGGAGCATTGTAAAACTCGAATATCCATCGCCAAATTTCACTTGCGTTTAATAACTGAAAACTAATATTGTTGAACGGTATAATACAGGATTGAGAAAAACCACATGCCAGTCCTGCAGTTTCTTTGCAATGTGTGATCGTTTTCATTTCTTTGTATTCCAACGAAGCTGGAAAC
>NC_051407.1:12556670-12557874 GCF_015228065.2 Penaeus monodon
TCGCCCTTTAACCTCACTGTCTCAAGTAAGTTAAGCGATGTCTCAGAATTTACAGATATAAATAAATAAGCTCACGTCTGAGGTGTTTAGAATATGCAGTTAATAATGAATGAGAATATACCGCAAATAACTCCCGAAACTTGCAACAATATTCGTCTGAACATTCCCCTACTTCCGATGGAGCAGATGTTCTACACAGATATATTTCACAGTGCTGGCGCCAGTCTAACAGCACCACAGGAGGCGAAAGATGCGAGAAAGAGAGATCTTAGCCAAAGCAAATTGAGTTCTTCGTCATCAGAACCTTCAGAACCTGCATACATTTGAAATATAAGCGAATTCTAATTCATGCATTCATATTTGAGCACAGTATATACTAAGGTTTTGGAAGAAGATCGTTTCTTGATTTTATCATCAACATATGTATATGATATCTGCAAAGGCAGTGCTAACTTCTATCATATTTACAGGGCCTGACGTCATAAATGCGGATACGCGGTGCAAAAGTCAGGTTAAAAGTTAAATCACAGCACATTTCATCACATTACTTCGGATCGGAAAACTATACGATGACCACCGCAGCAGCTTCCTTCTTTCTCGGTTCTTCTGATATGGATATCACACCCATTTCTCAGGCTTCAAGAGACTCTCCTGATCCACAAACGCCAATCTTATCAAAAGTTCCTTATGTTCCTAAGTGCACACCACATCCTGGGATCCCGTTGGAGATGCCTGTGGAGGCAGTTGCTTGCCGCAGAAAGGCATTGCGGAAAATGAGAAGGATCGGTGGGCGTCGGTCAGAAGCTCCCTTTGCGCGGAGAAGATTAGTATACGAAGCAGAGAGGGAGGAGTGACTTTATACAATCTTTAAACGACGGATATTAAATAAATGTGCATGTAACTCATTTCACGTTTAATTTCTATTCTAATACTTATCACTTAAAAGAATAAAAAATATTTTTTTTTCTCAGCATCATTTCTTATCCTTGAACACGAAGTACAAGCAATGCAACCTGTTAAAATGTGTATAATAACGGCCTTCCTATTCTGGTTTTGTGTTGATCAACTTCAGTTATTAATTATGTGTCGTATTTATTGGCTATATAGTAGAAAACAGGTAATTAGTTCTTACTGGGATCCCCAAATCAATCTTCCTTTTTGCTTTTTGTGCCTCTGTGCGATTATACGATTAGGTAATCCATTG
>NC_051407.1:12558746-12560139 GCF_015228065.2 Penaeus monodon
TTTTCTTGAACCTATTCTCTCATCCAGGTTTTAGAAGTGTTTTAAAGCGATCAGATGAGTACCTTAAATATATTTTCTTATATCGGTATTTATTTTAACGACAGATTTATACTACGAAACGGTACTGCGAAAAAGCAAAAAAAGGAAATAGGAATTGATTTTCCCCTTTTTTTTTACAATTTGTCTATTTAATTTTTTCATTCCTTAATTGCGAATTTTGCTATCTTTCTTATTAGAACTGATTACTGTTACCTTATTACTAGATGCTGTAGTTCGCTAAAGCATGTTTTTTTCTTTTTTGACATACCATAATCAAACTTCAATTTTCTCCCTCCATTTTCATTTACTACTGTACACACACCAGCATTTCGCCCACAACCTCAACACCACATTTCTTGAAGTTTATGGGACATTCTAAATGGGGGCACCCCATATGAGAGACTAGCAAAGACACTGCTGTTACCCCATAAATATCTTCATAAAAAAAAATTAAAAAGGATTTATTTAAATGCATTTACTTTAAAGTTAAAATTAGACATGTTCTTTTTTTAATTTTACGTAGAGTTATCTGCGAATGTTTTTAAACAATAGATCTTCTCAAAGATTTTTTACCTCCTGAAAAAAATAGGAAAAGCCCAAAATGAATCCCTGACCTAAATCTTAGCTTTGTCTTCTTGACATTAATTATGTTCTATAACTCCTCCCGGAAAAAGCCATTTGGGAGTCGCGTATCTAGATGCACGTCAAACAATCGGTAAAGGCTGTAAGCCTTTTGGGCCGAACCCAGCCTCCCAAAAGGTGGCCTTAAACAGCGCCTTAGACCCCTTCGGGTACTTTTCAAAAAAAAAAGCCTTTTCAAATGTCCAAAAATTTTTTGTCTACCATTAAAGTATTTTGTGAGAATAAATGCCACTCTCTGGGAAAACAAAGAAATGGAAACGATCGCAACACATCAAAAAAAACTCAGGAACCGGATGGAATACGGCAGGTAATGTTCTGAATTCCGTTTTCGTTCCCAACATCAGATTTCTGAATTTATCAAAGTAGGTGTTCAAATATCCCAAAAGTTTTACAACTTTAAAAGGGAAAGGAAAAAAACAACAAAAACATATTGGGGCGTGAGGTTTGTTTTTTGGTTTAAAAAATTCTAAAAGCAATAGTTAAAAGACTGAAGAAGGGAAATTTTTGGCCCAAAACAATTGAATTTTAAAACGAAAATATGATGCTAAAAAATCCGGGGATTGTGAAGGACAGGAACTCACAACGAAATCTTATGTTTTTGTGTGTTGTGTGTTCCAATTTTGCAGGATACATATTTTTACTCTCAAAAATTTTAAAAAAAAATTTTCCTTAAAAAAATTTTAAAAATAAGTTTGGTTTTAAAAACCAAAAA
>NC_051407.1:12566416-12568847 GCF_015228065.2 Penaeus monodon
TGTAAATATTATAAAGGGTAAATGTATGCAATGGATTACCTAATCGTATAATCGCACAGATGCACAGAAAGCGGAAGGAAGATTGATTTGGGGATCCCAGTAAGAACTTATTACCTATTTTCTACTATACAGCCAATGAATACGGCACATAATTAATAACTGAAGTTGATCAACACAAAACCAGAATAGGAAGGCCGTTACTATACACATTTTAATAGGTTGCATTGCTTGTACTTCGTGTTCATTTATTCACTTTTGTAGATTCTGAGACATCGCTTAAACTTACTTGAGACAATGAGGTCAAAGGACGAATCGCATAACACTGCATCACATTACTTCAGTTTCCTGTTCCACACCAAACGCTTCAAAAGATCAAATGTATTTAAAGTTCCTGATGATGCTCCTATGTGTACACCACATCTTGGGATCACGGTGAAGATGACTGTAGTGGAGGCGGCTGCTTGCCGAAGGAGGGCAATGCGGAGGTTCGTTGGGCGTCGGTCAGAGGCTCTCTTTGTGAGAAGAAGATTGATATTCGAAGCGGTGAGGGATAAATCTATATTATGATATCTATAGGTTATATTGATATGTAGTAAATAGTTAGATGTAAGTGATAATGACCCTTGACAGGGAAATTACCATTCCGTGTATTCTTCACTCGGTATTTTTAGTTATTTTGATGAATGCATAGGAATGGTAGGTTTATAAAGTTATTAAACAAGGATCAATACTTTCTGATACGTTTGGAAAATGTTTATAAAAAGTTTGCATATGTCTTAATACAAAAGGATAATACTGTGAAGGAAGGAAGATCTAGGAACTGTAGAAATGTATTCAGCAGAATAATTTTGTCACTGTTCTACGCACCGTTATTTTAAATTGAAGGAATATCTATTAGAAAATTAAAAAATATGCACCTTTGAATAACTGGAACCACACCGCACACACGGACATATTATATGAGGTCCTTTCCTTCACAATGCCGGATTCTTTTCATCATTCTTTCTGATGCAAATTCAATCTATCTAATGCGTTATGAGATATTTGTCAAACGAAAAACTGAACCTACCAATCCAATATTGTATGTTACTCTTCCTTTACTGATGTGCAGGAGCATTGTAAAACTCGAATATCCATCGCCAAATTTCACTTACTTGTGTTAATTTCAGAAATCTGATATTGCTTAACTGTATAATACAGGATTAAGAAAAAAACACATGCCAGTTCCTGCAATTTCTTTGCAGTGTGTGATCGTTTTCAGTTCTTTGTATTCCAACGAAGCTGGAATTTATTCTCGCTTGATGACATTTAATGAGCACTATATAAGTTGTTGGACGATTTGATAAAGTGACAAAAAATTTGCACACGAATAGTTTTTTTTATATGTTGAACAATAAATAGGATTGTACATGTTAAAAACGAATGTGATCCGTGTCTTTTCCCAGATCTGGTCTACACAACATCATTTTCAATGATAGAAATATCCTTCATATTGGCCAATTCCTTCTAGGCAGCAATCAAGTTTATCTTGACTAAGAACTTTATTGTTGCCTCTTTCATCCAATACTAGGTATGTTGCTTCCCTGCATTCAGGAGGGTTGTAAAACTTCGCAGATCTATCGCCACATTTCACCTACTCATGTTAATTTAAAAAATATGATATGATAAAATTATATTGTCATAGTTCCCATCAGTTCCTTCTGCTTTTTTGCCTGTGTGGTGTCTTTTCCATTTCTTTTGAGGGTAGGGGGGCGACGCAAAACGAATCGGGAAAATTATTCTCGCCAGATAACATTTCATGGGTAGTATATAAGCTGTTGGACGATTTAATAAAGAGGCAAATGCTTTGTACATGATCAGGTGGCCAAGCGGTCTAAGGCGCTGGTTTAAGGCACCAGTCTCTTCGGAGGCGTTGATTCGTACGTCAGGCATTCATATTGGGGTCATATCATTAACTCTGATACCCCGTTTAACCTTACCTTAACCTCACGTTACATTTCATCACATCATTTCCGGTCAGAATACTGTCCGATGACCACTATGTAACTTCCCTCTTTCCCGTTCTTTTGATATGGATATCATGACTGTTTCTCATGTTACTAGAGACATTCCTCTTTCATGAACGCCAAGTGTATAAAAATCCAGATGTTTCTCTGTGCACACCTATTGGTGTTATGGATGATGTGTTGACACATATTTGCTCGTTTGTCCTATGCGTATCGCGTGTCTCCATATTACTTGTATAAATAGATAAGACGCGGAAAGAAGATCTTGCTCAAGATGAGCTCGATTTAAAGTTGACAACATGAGAGGAGGAACGAACCATTAAGTGAATTGAAGAGTCAGTCTTGATGTATTAAGAAATGTAATAGAATGCATGTAGTATCTAGTAAGAAGGTAAAAGGTAAGAAAAGGTTTGCCTTGTCTTTTA
>NC_051407.1:12568899-12570481 GCF_015228065.2 Penaeus monodon
CTTGGTGAAAATGATTTGCCCTTTGTTCTTGCGTGTTTCCCATTACCATTATGGATTCGTTATTATATTGTCGCCATATTAAAATATCGATATAACAAAGATATATTTAAGGTATCTGGAAGATTCCTTAACTCATGGAATACAAGATATGAATCTAAAACGGTAGGACTCCGAACCCACGCCCCCGAAGAGACTAGTTCCCTAAAACCAGCGCTTTAAGACTACTCGTCCACGCTACCTATTCATCTACAAAAATATGGCCACTCTTTATCAAATTGGCTGAACTACTTATATATTAAATGTCCGCTTGCGGGAATAATTCCAGCTGCTATGTCCTCTTCCTCTCCCCACAAAAAAAAAATACAAAATAAATTCCAAGAATGGAAACGATCACATCAGCAAATAAAGCGGCAGGACTGGTATGGTCTACGTCATTAATTTTTCTTAGAGTCCTGTTATTCTAGAGTCCCGGCATATCATATATATGAAATTAACCGAGTAGGTTAAATCCGGCGTTGCATATTCCGAAGAGTTTTACAACCCCTCTTGGTATTATGTAAGGGGCGCAACATCCTAATTTTGAAAGGGTAGGTTCGTAACCAAATTTCCGTCAAGCAGCAAAAAGAAATGAGGACGATGTAGAAAGCTCACAGTCAGTAAAAATGAATTTACATCGAAAAATTATGTAAGAAAAAGGCCCTTGTAGGAAGGCCAGAAGTCCTAATTGAAATCATATGTACTTGCATGTGTAACTTTCATATAATCCTGGATGTCTTTTGTTTAATTCTTTCATAGTATCCTGTCACTGAAATAAAGTATATCTGATTATTTTACCGAATATCAAGGTAGTGGTAGGACTAATTGTTTTGACTCATAGAAACCAACTATCTGATTAATACAATTCTACCCACGTTGCTTTATGCTGATTTTCTACAATGCTTAGATTTCCCTTCCTTCAGACAATAATATCTCTAGTATGAAATGGTCTCTGATTAGAAATCAATTTGTCGTCGCTTACATTACCGTGACTTGGGATAACCGGGGGAGAGTCGGGTTAAAGTCAATCACAGCACATTTCATCACATTAAGTTCGATCGGAATACTTACGATGACACCGCGAGCAATTCCGTTTTTCCGTTTTCTTTTGATATGGATATCACACCCATTTCTCATGTTCAAAGACCTCTGCCGTCAGGAAACAAACGCCAATTGTTCAATTCCGACGATTGGTTTCTATGTGCACACCCACAGCCTGGGATCCGTTGAGATACCTGCTGCGGAGGCATTGCCTGCCGCAGAAGGGCAATGCAAGAAAGAAAGTTCGGTGAGCGTCGGGTCAGAGCTCCCTTTTGCACGGAGAAGATTAGTATAACGACGTCAGTAGAGTGGGTAGGATGACTTTATGCAATCTTAATGACAATATATAATGTGTATATAAACCATTCCATGTTTTAATTTTTTTTTTTTTTAAAGAATTCTTGGTTTTATCGACATATTCTTACTGGCATAATAGGCTTATTCAGTAACAATACTTTCAGTATTCAATGCATTTTATACATACAAATTAGTGTATTCAATCTTA
>NC_051407.1:12571271-12573482 GCF_015228065.2 Penaeus monodon
ATTTACGGTTAAGAAAAGGAAAAATGGAATTGTTTAAATGCATATTTATTTAAAAATCATAAATATTTTACTTTTGTGGAACAGATAACTCTTTTGATATCTGAGAAACGATCCTGGAAACCATACATGTAAGATGTAAACTGCTGAAGTAGTTAATGAATAGTATTCCGATGCAGACTAATATGATAAAGTGTGACATGATCTAACCTTTAACCTGTATGTTTCACGCATACCTCGTACCGCGTATTTAAATGATTTACAAATGGAATGAATGAATGATCTTAATAATATTTTCACCCAATTCATTTATAATGTGGTCGGGACATATCTTCAAGATTAACAAATATCGTTTACAGAGAAAGACGGAATTACCTGATGCTTCCGTTTTAGACAAGGTTATATTAATATGCACTAGAGAGTTAGATACAAGTAATAATACATTTAACAGGAAAACCACCATTCTATGTGTTCTTCACTCAGTTTGTTTTATTTATTTTGATGATCGCATGGGGATGGTAGGTTTTATAAGGTTACTAAACAGAAGGATCAATACTTTTGATACGTCATCGTTTGGCAATTGCAAAGAAATTGATAATCGTGTTTATAAAAAGGATTACATATGTTATGAGAGAAGTATATTAATGAAGGAAGGAACTGTAGAAAGGAACGTAAGGAATCTGAGTAGAAATTGTATTCAGCAGAATAAATTTGCTCCTATAAGCCAAACATTACCTTCTAATCAAACAGTGATGGTTCGTTATATACTGAAACAATCTGCTCTACACACCGTTATTTTTCATTGTAGGAAAATCTATTTGAGAGTAAAAAATATGTATCCTAGCATAACTGAAACCACACATACACACAAGAACATAAGATTTCAGTTGTGAATTCCTGTCCTTCACAATGCCGGATTTTTTAGCATCATACTTTCTGTCTTAAATTCAATCTGTCTTGGCCAAAACCTTTCTTCATTTATTCTTTTAACTATTGCGTTATGAGTAATATTTCAATCGAAAAACTGAACTTACACGTCCAATACTGTGTTTGTTGCTTTTCCTTTCCTTTCAAGTTGTAAAACTTTTCGGATATTTAGAATTCTCCTCCTTATGATAAATTCAGAAATCTGATGTTGGTGAACTGTATAATACAGGATTCAGAACATTACCTGCCATAGTTCCATCCAGTTCCTGCAGCTTTTTTGACTGTGTGTGATCGTTTCCATTTCTTTGCATTCCAGAGAGCTGGCATTTATTCTCACAAAATGACAATTAATGGGTAGTAGAAAAGCAGTTGGACGATTTGATAAAAGCATTTTTTTTATATGAATCGGTAGCGTGGCCGAGCGGTCTAAGGCGCTGGTTTCAGGCACTAGTCTCTTCGGAGGCGTGGGTTCGAGTCCCACCGCTGCCAGAGCTTTTAGCACTTTACCGATTGCTTGACGTGTCATCATAGATACGCCGAGATGCCAAATGGCATTTCCAGTAAGGAGTTATAGAACATAAATTAATGTCAAGAAGACAAAGATAATATTTATGTCAGGAATTCATATTAGGCTCACATCTTTACTTTTTCAGGAAGTAATAAATCATTGATAAGATCTATTATGTTTAAAAACATTCGCAGATAACTCTACTGTAAATATGAATAAAAGAATCATGTCTAATATTAACTTTAAAGTAAATATGTATTTAAATAAATCCATATTTAATTTCTTTTTATGAAGTTTATTCTATTGGTGGTAACAGCAGTGTCTTTGCATATGGCGTGCCTCCATTTAGCAATAGTCTATAATACTTCAAGAAATGCTGGTGTTGAGAGTATGATGGGCGAAATGCTGGTGTGTGTACGATAGTAAATGAAAATGGAGGGAGAAAATATGAAGTTGATTATGGTATGTCAAAAGAGCAAAAGAAAAAAAAATGCTTTAGCGAACTACAGCATCTAGTAATACGGTAACAGTAATCAGTTCTAATAAGAAGAGATTGCAAAATTCGCAATTAAGGAATTAATAAATTAATAGACAAATTGTAAAAAAAAAGTGAAAATCAATTCCTATTTCTTTTGTATTTCGCAGTACCGTTATGAAGTTGTCATTATAGTATCAATCTGTCGTTATATCAATACCGATATAAGAAAATATATTTAAGGTACTCATCTGATCGCTTTAAAACACTTCTAAAACCTGGATGAGAGAGTAGGTTCAAGAAA
>NC_051407.1:12578742-12579519 GCF_015228065.2 Penaeus monodon
CAATGGATTACCTAATCGTATAATCGCAGAGGCAAAAAAGGCGGAAGGAAGATTGATTTTGGGATCCCAGTAAGAACTTATTACTTGTTTTCTACTATACAGTCAATAAATACGACACAAAACCAGAATAAGAAAGCCGTTTCTATACACATTTAAATAGCTTGCATTGCTTGTACTTCGTGTTCATCAATGATAAGAAATGATGCTGAGAAAAAGATATTTTTTTTAAGTGATAAGTATTAGAATAAAAATTAAACGTGGAATGCGTTACATGCACATTTATTTAATATCCGTCGTTTAAAGATTGCATAAAGTCACTCCTCCCTCTCTGCTTCGTATACTAATCTTCTCCGTGCAAAGGGAGCTTCTGACCGACGCCCACCGAACTTTCTCGTCTTCCGCAATGCCCTTCTGCGACCACGGGCATCTCCAACGGGATCCCAGGATGTGGTGTGCACATAGGAACATCATCAGGAACTTCTGATACGATTGGCGTTTGTGGATCAGGAGAGTCTCTTGAAGCCTGAGAAATGGGTGTGATATCCATATCAGAAGAACCGAGAAAGAGGGAAGTTGCTGCGGTGGTCATCGTATAGTTTTCCGATCTGAAGTAATGTGATGAAATGTACTGTGAATTGACTTTTAACCTGACTTTTGCACCGCGTATCCCTGAGTCAGATAGGGTTAAGCGATGACGGAGTTGTTTACAAGTTAAATCACTGTTGTTTAACCTAATTCCTTTCCTGTACCTTCTAAGGTCAGAACAAATCTAACTAG
>NC_051407.1:12580878-12584471 GCF_015228065.2 Penaeus monodon
AGACATGAGCGAATGAAGATGATTTGGATCCAGTAAGAACTGAAGTTATCAACATCACCAATAAAAGGCACTAATTAAATTTAAAGAGTTGATCAACTCACAAGATAAGAAGGCGAGTAAATAAACATTTTAAAGTGCATTGCTTTACTCTGTCAAAAAAAGGAATGATGTAAAGAATTTTTTAAGTGTCAGTTTAGATAGAAATAAACGTCATGTACTGCACATTTTAATTCCGCGAAAGATTTATAAAGTCATCATACCTTGTTCGCAATCTTCTCGCGCAAAGGTTCACACGCTCACGAACCGTTTGTGCTAGAACAACGCTACAGGCTTCACGACGGATGGGTGTGCATCAAGAACTAAGGAATTGCGATGGTTGTCAATAGTCTCGAAGTGAGAAATGGGTGTGAATCATATAGAGACGAGAAAGAGGATGCGGTGTCAGTAATCATGAGTTATAATGCTATTGTTTCTATCAGAACGATCAGATAGTACATGCGGAGTTGTTACAGAATCCTTTGTTTACCAAGCTTACCTTCCAGTGAAAATTAAACATTTTATATTCCAGAAGAAAAAAACTTTCAAAATAAGTATTTTATATTAGGTTGATATCGTCAGTTCTCGCTTAGTTAAAACTATGAAAGGGTTGTTCAGAAGGATTCACGCAACAAAATGCAAATGTCTGCACGTAGACGTCAGGCCCTGTAAATATGATGCAAGTTAGCACTGCCTTTGCAGATATCATATACAATATATTGATGATAAACCAAGGAAACGATCTTCTTCCAAAACCTTAGTATATACTGTGCTCAAATTGAATGCATGAATAAGGATTCGCTTATATTTCAAATGTATGCATAACATCTGGAATGGCTAAGATCTCTCTTTCTCGCATCTTTCGCCATCCTGTGGTGCTGTTAGACTGGCGCCAGCACTTTGAAATATATCTGTGTAGAACATCTGCTCCATCGACAGGGAACAAACGAGTGTTCATTTACTTTCCCTCATAGCTTTCCTCGTATCTCTTTTCTCGTTGAGGTTTTCCAGAAGTAGGGAATGTTCAGATGAATATTGTTGCAAGTTTCGAGTTATTTGCGGTATATCTCATTCATTATTAACTGCATTTTCTAAACACCTCAGATGTGAGCTCATTTATTCATATTGTAAATTCTGAGACATCCGCTTAAACTTACTTGAGACCGTGAGGTTAAAGGCGAATCACATACACTGCATCACATTACTTTAGTTTCCTGTTCCAAAACCAAAACGCTTAAAAAGATCAGTTGTATTAAAAGTTCCTGATGATGTTCCTACCGAAACACCACATCCTGGGATCACGGTGAAGATGACTGTATTGGAGGCGACTGCTTGCGAAGGAGGGCAATGCGGAGGTTCATTGGGCGTCGGTCAGAGGCTCTTTTTGTGAGAAGATTGATATTCGAAGCGGGGAGGAGAAATCTATATTATGATATCTATAGGTTATATTGATATGTGTAAATAGTTAGATGCAAGTGATAATAACCTTTGACGGGGAAATCACCATTCCGTGTATACTTCACTCGGTATTTTAGTTATTTTATGAATGCATGGAATGGTAGGTTTTATAAAGTAATTAAGCATAAGGATCAATACTTTCTGATACTTTGAAAAATGTTTATTAAAAGTTTGGCCATGTTTTAATATATGAGGATATTCTGTAAAGGAAGGAAGATGTAGGAACTGTAGAAATGTATTCAGCAGAATAATTTGCACTGTTATACACACCGTTATTTTGAATTGTAGGAATATCTATTAGAAAAATTAAAAATATGCCCCCTTGAATAACTTCCAATCCAATATTGTATGTTGCTCTTCCTTTTCTGATGTGCAGGGGCATTGTAAAACTCGAATATATACGCCAATTTTTACTTGTGTTAATTTCAGAAAACTGATATGTTTAATGTATAATACAGGATTGAAAAAAAAACACATGCCAGTTCCTGCAGTTTTTTTGCAGTGTGTGATCGTTTTCATTTCTTTGTATTCAACAAAGCTGGAATTTATTCTCGCTTGATGACATTTAATGAACCTATATAAGTTGTTGACGATTTGATAAAATGGACAAAAATTTGCAATGAATAGGTTTCTTTTTTATATATTGGGCAAATTATAAAGAAATTGATAATCCTATTTATAAAAAGGATTGTATATGTTAAAAACGAATGTGATCCTTGTCTTTTCCCATAATATATTGCTGAAGTCAAGCATAAATTTACCCCACAAAAAGATATTTTTTTACATAAGAAACAGAATCTGGTCTACACAACATCATTTTCAATGGTAGAATATCTCATATTGGCCAATTCTTTCTAGGCAGCAATCAAGTTTATCTTGACTAAAACTTATTGTTGCCTCTTTCATCCAATACTGGGTATGTTGCTTCCGGGCATTAAGGAGGGTTGTAAAACAGATTTCACCTACTCATGTTAATTTAAAAAATATGATATGATAAAATTATATTGCCCTAGTTTCCATCAGTTCCTTTCTGCTTCTTTGCCTGTGTGTGGTCTTTCCATTTCTTTTGAGGGTAGGACGACGCAAAGCGAATCAGGAAATTATTCTCGCCAGATAACATTTCATGGGCAGTATGTAAGCTGTTGGACGGGGGTGGCCGAGCGGTCTAAGGCCTGGTTTAAGGCACCAGTCTCAGATCACGTTACATTTTCATCACATCATTTTCCCGGGCAGAATACTGTCCGCATGACCACTATTTAACTTCCCTCACTCCCGTTCTTTTGATATGGATATCAGATCACGTTACATTTCAAACACATCATTCTGGGCAGAATACTGTCCGAGACCACTATTTAAACTTCCCTCACTCCCGTTCTTTTGATATGGACATTCCTCTTTCATGAACGCCAAGTGTATAAAAATCCAGATGTTCCTTTTTTCACAAACCCATTGGTTATGGAGATGTTGACACGTATTGTTCGTTTGTTCAATGCGTATCAAGTGTCTCCATAATACTTGTATAAATAGATAAGACGCGGAAAGATCTTGGTCAAGATGAGCTAGATTTAAGTTGACAATATGAGAGGAGGGAAAGAACCATTAGTGAATCGAAGAGTCCAGTCTTGATGTGTGCCGAAAAAAAGAGGGGGAAATATCAAGAAAAGTAATTAAAAAATGTAATAGAATGCATGCAGTATCTAGTAAAAAGGTAAAAGAAATCGGCTATATTAAGAAAAGGTTTACCTTGTCTTTTAAAATTACAAAAAAAGAAAAGAGAAAGAAAATAGATAAAAATAAAGATGATGAAAAAAATACTTGGTGAAAATGATTTGCCCTTTGTTCTTGCGTGTTTTACATTAACGTTATGGAGTCGTTATTACATTGTCATCATATGATAATATCGATATAAAAAAGATATCTAAGGTATCTGGAAGATTCCTTAAATCACTGAATACAAGATATGAATCTAAATTCCAGCAACGACATAAAGTCATGATTATATTCATCTGTCAGTTTTCCAACATTTCAAAAACCTGGAAGAGAAAGGCATTACAAGGAAATATACATTTGGATTATTTATGAATATAGGTATGCATGCC
>NC_051407.1:12584598-12586866 GCF_015228065.2 Penaeus monodon
CATAATACAACAAGAGTGAACAAGCGTACAGCTTTCATGAACAAATAAAGGACTGCCTAACAATATAATCGCACGACTAGAAAGGCCACTATTGCACACATTTTAATGCTTTGCTAGCTCATCAAAAAATGTTATGAAGAATCAATTTATAGTGCTGGTAACCTAACCCATATTGACAGACATACTAAGATTCAAATTGTTTCAGGATAATATTAGATAAAATGACAAAAGGGATGAACTAACAAACTAAATATATAGAAGGCTACAGTTTTTTGGACAAAGTTAATAAAATAAACAGTTTATATATTGTATAAAGTCATTCCTCTCTATTTCGTATACCAGTCTTATGCGGCAGGCAACCGCCTCCATCTCAGGCATCTCCATCGGTATCCCAGGATGTGGTGTGCACAATGAAACATTATATATGGATCTTTTGATAAAACTGACATTTGTGTAATAGGAAACTCTCTTGAACCCTGAGAAACGACGCAATATCCATATAGAAAGAAACGCGAAAGAGGGACACCGTACAGTATTCCTATCTTAAATAATGTAAAGGGAAATTGCTGTAGTGTTTATCGTACAGTATTCCTATCTTAAATAATGTGATGAAGTGGCGTGTGATTCAATCTTTAACTTCACTGTTCTCCGCGTACCCCTGAGTCTGATAATGCTGAGTGATATATCTGAATTATTTATGCGTATATGTGAAACCTGAACAATCCATTTGTAGGACAACCCAGCACTAACTGATGATATTACCCTAACATAAATACTTGCATGAATATTAGCTTTATATCGTGTGTATATGTGTTATATATTCTCGTTAGATTTTTTTTTTCGTTTCTCGGAGTATCTTTAAATAACATTCTAGGATCAAAGGTGAAGTGCCTGAAGCCCTGGCAACGGTAGGACTCGAACCCACGCCCCCGAAGAGACTAGTCCCTAAAACCAGTGCTTTAGACTACTCGGCCACGCTACCTATTCATCTGCAAAAAAATGCCACTTTATCAAATTGCTGGACTACTTATATATTAAATGTCATCTTGCGAGAATAAATTCAAGCTTCGCTTTGCTATGCCTCCTCCTCTCCCGAAAAAAATACAAAATTAATTCAAGGAAATGGAAACGATCGCATAGAGTCAAAGAAAGCGCAGGACTAATTTTCTTAGTCCTGTATTATATAGTCCACGAATATCATATATCTGAAATCAACACGAGTAAGTGAAATCCGGCGTTGTATATCCGAAGAGTTTTACACCCCTCTTGTATATTAGGTAAGGGACGGCAACATTCCCAATTTTGAAAGGGTAGGCTCGTTTAACAAATATACCGTAATGCAGTAGGAGAAAGAGGCGATGAAGAAAGCTCACAGTCAAGTAAAAATTAATTTACGCCTGAAATATTATGTTCAGAAAAAGGCATTGTGAAGGACAGGAAGTCCTAACTGAAATCATATGTGCGCGCGCGTGAGCTTTTAGATATGTCTTGTTTATTTTTTCATAGATATTCCTGTCATTGAAAATAAGGGTATGTAAAGTAGAACTGATTATTATGTAACGAAATATCACGGTACGTTAATAGCTAATGTTTGACTTATAAAATAAACAAATTATTCTGATTAATACAATTTCTAACTACGTTGCTTATGCTGATTTCTACAATTCTTAGATATCTCTTCCTTCAGCAATATATCTCTAGTATGAAATGGTTCTGATGATCAACTCAATTTGCCTTGGTTTAAGATCTCTCTTTCTCGAATCTTTCGTCTCCTATGCTGCTGTTAGAGTGGTGCCATTACTGTGAAATATATCTCTGCAGTACAAACGAGTGACCATTTTACTTTCATCGTGTCTTTCCTTGTATTTTTTCTCGTTGAGATTTGCCAGAGGTAGGGAATGTGCAGATCAATATTGTAAATTTCGAGTTATTTGCGGTATATCTCCTTTCATTATTAACTGCATATTATAAACTTCTCAGATCCCGCAGATTTCGATAGAGTTTTCTGTTCACAAAAGCCAAATGTTTCTATGTGCACACTACATCCTGGGATCCCGTTGAAGATGCCTGCGATGGAGGCAATGTCGAAGACAAGAAGGCTCGGAGGCCGCGGTCAAAGGCTCCCTTTGTGCGTAGATTAGTGTACGAAGCAGAGAGAAAAGAAAAAAAATATATAAAAAAATATGCTTTTTAAATAAATATGCATTTAAGCAATTTTATATATTGTTTTTTTTTAACCATGAAGTTAATGTTTGCTTATTAAGATTA
>NC_051407.1:12586954-12587625 GCF_015228065.2 Penaeus monodon
AGATTAATTACATTTGAAAGGGTAGTGGAAAAAAATGCCCCGTTATGATCGGCATGCAAAGGCACGTCTTCTCCGACCTGGTAACCATTAAGATTTGTTCTGACCTTAGAAGGAATAGGTGAAGGAATTAGGTTAAACAGCAGTGATATAATTCATTCACATTAATTGTAAAGAACTCCGTCATCTCTTAACCTCACCTCACTCGGGGATACGCGGCGCAAGAGTCAGGTTAAAAGTCAAATCACAGAATATTTCATCACATTACGTCAGATCGGAATACTGTACGATGACCACCGCAGCAACTTCCGTGTTTCCCATTTCTTTTGATATGGATATGACGTCCATTTCTCAGGCTTCAAGAGACCTTCCTGCTTCACAAACGCCAATTGTATCAAAAGTTCCTGACGATGTTTCTATGTGCACACCACATCCTGGGATCCCGTTGGAGATGCCTGTAGTGGAGGCGGTTGCCAGCCGCAGAAGGGCAATGCAAAAGACGAGGAGGTTCGGTGGGCGTCGGTCAGAGGTTCCCTTTGCGCGGAGAAGATTAGTATACGAAGCAGAGAGGGAGGAGTGACTTTATGCAATCTTTAAATGACAAATATTAAATAAATGTGTACATAAACCATCCCATGTTTAATTTATTACTTTTATGAAAGGTTTTAATCTTA
>NC_051407.1:12587901-12588084 GCF_015228065.2 Penaeus monodon
TATTTAACTATTCACGGATGATAAACTTTGAAATAAAACGAAAGGACTGAAACAAGGGAACTATACGCAACTACGCGTATGGCTGGGCCACGAAACAAAGTACTTAGACAATTGGTTAATTTGTGTTTTATATAATTATATAAACGAAACGGCTAAAGAAATGTACATCAATGGATGGTACTA
>NC_051407.1:12588738-12589076 GCF_015228065.2 Penaeus monodon
GCAATGGATTACCTAATCGTATAATCGCACAGAGGCACAGAAAGCGGAAGGAAGATTGATTGGGCATACCAGTAAGAACTTATTACCTATTTTCTACTATACAGCCAATGAATACGGCACATAATCAATAAAACTGAAGTTGATCAACACAAAACCAGAATAGGAAGACCGTTACTATACACATTTTAATAGGTTGCATTGCTTGTACTTCGTGTTCATCAATGATAAGAAATGATGCTGAGAAAAAAATATTTTTTTTAAGTGATAAGTATTAGAATAAAATTACCGTGGAATAGTACATGCACATTTAAACTTTAAGTGATAAGTCATCCTCCCTC
>NC_051407.1:12589287-12589395 GCF_015228065.2 Penaeus monodon
GAATATCAGTATGCACTAGATGCAGAGTGTTGTATAATTTAATATTATTTTATTTATATAATATAAATATTAAAATATTTTTAATATGATTAGTATGTAATGAAAGTT
>NC_051407.1:12589448-12590134 GCF_015228065.2 Penaeus monodon
ATATTAAAGGGTATATGCATGCATGTTACCTAATCGTATATCGCAAGGCAAAATGCGAGAATTGATTTTGGGATCCCAGTAAAATATTATTGTTTTCACTATACAGTAAAATACGAAAACCGATAGAAGCCGTTTCTATACCTTTAAATAGCTGCATTGTTGTACTTCGTTTCATCATGATAAGAAATATGCGAGAAAAGAGATATTTTTTTTAAGTGATAAGTTTGAATAAAATTAACGTGAATGCGTTACATGCACATTTATTTAATACCGTGTTTAATTGCATAAAGTTTCTCTCTGCTTGTATACTAATCTTCTCCGTGAAGGAGTTTGAACGAGACCGAATTTCTCAGCTTCAATGCCCTTTGCAACGGCATCTCCAACGGGATCCCAGAGTGTCACATAGAACATCATCAGGACTTCTGTACTTGGCGTTTGTTATCGAAGTCTCTTACCTGAAATGTGTGAATATAATCAGAAGAACCGAGAAGAGGGAAGTTGCTGACGGTTGTCATGTATAGTGTTGATCTGAATAATGTATGAAATGTACTGTGATGATTTATGACTTTAGGTATGTAGTATTAAATGACGATTTTACGAAGTTAATCACTGTATGTATATTATTTCCTGTACTTTAGTAGTATAATGTAGTATATTCTCTTGATGTATTGTTACTGAAATGTCCA
>NC_051407.1:12591342-12591990 GCF_015228065.2 Penaeus monodon
CAATTATGTATGTTGTAAATATTATAAAGGCACAGAAGGCGGAAGGAAGATTGATTTGGGGATCCCAGTAAGAACTTATTACCTGTTTTCAACTATGCAGCCAATAAATACGACACATAATTAATAACTGAAGTTGATCAACACAAAACCAGAATAAGAAGGCCGTTACTATACACATTTTAATAGGTTGCATTGCTTGTACTTCGTGTTCATCAATGATAAGAAATGATGCTGAGAAAAAGATATTTTTTTAAGTGATAAGTATTAGAATAGAAATAAAACGTGGAATGAGTTACATGCACATTTTTTTAATATCCGTCGTTTAAAGATTGTATAAAGTCACTCCTCCCTCTCTGCTTCGTATACTAATCTTCTCCGCGCAAAGGGAGCTTCTGACCGACGCTCACCGAACCTTCTCGTCTTCCGCAATGCCCTTCTACGGCAAGCAACCGCCTCCACCACAGGCATCTCCAACGGGATCCCAGGATGTGGTGTGCACATAAGAACATTATCAGGAACTTTTGATACGATTGGCGTTTGTGGATCAGGATAGTCTCTTGAAGCCTGAGAAATGGGTGTGATATCCATATCAGAAGAAACGAGAAAGAGGGAAGTTGCTGCGGTGGTCATCGTATAGTTTTCCGATCC
>NC_051407.1:12592022-12592918 GCF_015228065.2 Penaeus monodon
CTTTTGACCTGACTTTTGCACCGCGTATCCGCGAGTCAGATAAGGTTAAGCGATGGCGGAGTTGTTTACAAGTTAAATCACTGTTGTTTAACCTAATTCCTTTATCTGTTCCTTCTAAGGTCAGAACAAATCTAGATAGGTATCATTTTCTTCGGAGTTTGTTACTAGAATGTCCTTATAGATACTCCGAGAAGCAAAACCCATTTCCAGTGAAATTACTTCAAACATTATATATACTTCCGGAAGATAAAAACTTTCATATAAGTATTTATATTAGGTTGATATCGTCAGTTCTCGCTTAGTTAAACTATGAAAGGGTTGTTCAGAAGGATTCACGCATACAAAATGCAAATGTCTGCATTTATGACGTCAGGCCCTGTAAATATGATGGCAAGTTAGCACTGCCTTTGCAGATATCATATACAATATATTGATGATAAAACCAAGGAAACGATCTTCTTCCAAAACCTTAGTATATACTGTGCTCAAATATGAATGCATGAATAAGGATTCGCTTATATTTCAAATGTATGCATAACATCTGGAATGGCTAAGATCTCTCTTTCTCGCATCTTTCGCCTCCTGTGGTGCTGTTAGACTGGCGCCAGCACTTTGAAATATATCTGTGTAGAACATCTGCTCCATCGACAGGGAACAAACGAGTGTTCATTTTACTTTCCCTCATAGCTTTCCTCGTATCTCTTTTCTCGTTGAGGTTTTCCAGAAGTAGGGGAATGTTCAGATGAATATTGTTGCAAGTTTCGAGTTATTTGCGGTATATCTCATTCATTATTAACTGCATTTTCTAAACACCTCAGATGTGAGCTCATTTATTCATATCTGTAAATTCTGAGACATCGCTTAAACTTACTTGAGACCGTGAGGTTAAAGGGCGA
>NC_051407.1:12592947-12595324 GCF_015228065.2 Penaeus monodon
GTTTCCTGTTCCACACCAAACGCTTCAAAAGATCAGTTGTATTAAAAGTTCCTGATGATGTTCCTACCCGTACACCACATCCTGGGATCACGGTGAAGATGACTGTATTGGAGGCGACTGCTTGCCGAAGGAGGGCAATGCGGAGGTTCATTGGGCGTCGGTCAGAGGCTCTCTTTGTGAGAAGATTGATATTCGAAGCGGGGAGGGAGAAATCTATATTATGATATCTATAGGTTATATTGATATGTAGTAAATAGTTAGATGCAAGTGATAATAACCTTTGACAGGGAAATCACCATTCCGTGTATACTTCACTCGGTATTTTTAGTTATTTTATTGAATGCATAGGAATGGTAGGTTTTATAAAGTAATTAAGCATAAGGATCAATACTTTCTGATACGTTTGAAAAATGTTTATTAAAAAGTTTGCACATGTCTTAATATATGAGGATATTACTGTGAAGGAAGGAAGATGTAGGAACTGTAGAAATGTATTCAGCAGAATAATTTTGTCACTGTTATACACACCGTTATTTTGAATTGTAGGAATATCTATTAGAAAATTAAAAAATATGCACCTTTGAATAACTTACCAATCCAATATTGTATGTTGCTCTTCCTTTACTGATGTGCAGGAGCATTGTAAAACTCGAATATATATCGCCAAATTTCACTTGTGTTAATTTCAGAAATCTGATATTGTTTAACTGTATAATACAGGATTGAGAAAAAAAAACACATGCCAGTTCCTGCAGTTTCTTTGCAGTGTGTGATCGTTTTCATTTCTTTGTATTTCAACAAAGCTGGAATTTATTCTCGCTTGATGACATTTAATGAACACTATATAAGTTGTTGGACGATTTGATAAAGTGACAAAAATTTTGCACATGAATAGGTTTCTTTTTTATATATTGGGCAATTATAAAGAAATTGATAATCCTATTTATAAAAAGGATTGTATATGTTAAAAACGAATGTGATCCTTGTCTTTTCCCATAAATATATTGCTGAAGTCAAGCATAAGATTCTACCCCACAAAATGATATTTCTTTACATAAGAAACAGATCTGGTCTACACAACATCATTTTCAATGGTAGAAATATCCTTCATATTGGCCAATTCTTTCTAGGCAGCAATCAAGTTTATCTTGACTAAGAACTTTATTGTTGCCTCTTTCATCCAATACTGGGTATGTTGCTTCCCTGCATTAAGGAGGGTTGTAAAACCAGATTTCACCTACTCATGTTAATTTAAAAAATATGATATGATAAAATTATATTGTCCTAGTTTCCATCAGTTCCTTCTGCTTCTTTGCCTGTGTGTGGTCTTTTCCATTTCTTTTGAGGGTAGGGAGGCGACGCAAAGCGAATCAGGAAATTATTCTCGCCAGATAACATTTCATGGGCAGTATGTAAGCTGTTGGACGAGGTGGCCGAGCGGTCTAAGGCGCTGGTTTAAGGCACCAGTCTCAGATCACGTTACATTTCATCACATCATTTCCGGTCAGAATACTGTCCGATGACCACTATTTAACTTCCCTCACTCCCGTTCTTTTGATATGGATATCAGATCACGTTACATTTCATCACATCATTTCTGGTCAGAATACTGTCCGATGACCACTATTTAACTTCCCTCACTCCCGTTCTTTTGATATGGACATTCCTCTTTCATGAACGCCAAGTGTATAAAAATCCAGATGTTCCTTTTTGCACACCTATTGGTGTTATGGATGATGTGTTGACACGTATTTGTTCGTTTGTTCAATGCGTATCACGTGTCTCCATAATACTTGTATAAATAGATAAGACGCGGAAAGATCTTGGTCAAGATGAGCTAGATTTAAAGTTGACAATATGAGAGGAGGAACGAACCATTAAGTGAATCGAAGAGTCAGTCTTGATGTGTGCGAAAAGAGAGGGGGAAATATCAAGAAAAGTAATTAAAAAATGTAATAGAATGCATGCAGTATCTAGTAAGAAGGTAAAAGAAATCGGCTATATTAAGAAAAGGTTTACCTTGTCTTTTAAAATTACAAAAAAAGAAAAGAGAAAGAAAATAGATAAAAATAAAGATGATGAAAAAAATACTTGGTGAAAATGATTTGCCCTTTGTTCTTGCGTGTTTTACATTAACGTTATGGAGTCGTTATTATATTGTCGTCATATTAAAATATCGATATAACAAAGATATATCTAAGGTATCTGGAAGATTCCTTAAATCACTGAATACAAGATATGAATCTAAATTCCAGCAACGACATAAAGTCATGATTATATTCATCTGTCAGTTTTCCAACATTTCAAAAACCTGGAAGAGAAAGGCATTACAAGGAAATATACATTTGGATTATTTATGAATATAGGTATGCATGCC
>NC_051407.1:12595475-12597708 GCF_015228065.2 Penaeus monodon
CATAATACAACAAGAGTGAACAAGCGTACAGCTTTCATGAACAAATAAAGGACTGCCTAACAATATAATCGCACGACTAGAAAGGCCACTATTGCACACATTTTAATGCTTTGCTAGCTCATCAAGAAATGTTATGAAGAATCAATTTATAGTGCTGGTAACCTAACCCATATTGACAGACATACTAAGATTCAAATTGTTTCAGGATAATATTAGATAAAATGACAAAAGGGATGAACTAACAAACTAAATATATAGAAGGCTACAGTTTTTTGGACAAAGTTAATAAAATAAACAGTTTATATATTGTATAAAGTCATTCCTCTCTATTTCGTATACCAGTCTTATGCGGCAGGCAACCGCCTCCATCTCAGGCATCTCCATCGGTATCCCAGGATGTGGTGTGCACAATGAAACATTATATATGGATCTTTTGATAAAACTGACATTTGTGTAATAGGAAACTCTCTTGAACCCTGAGAAACGGACGCAATATCCATATAGAAAGAAACGCGAAAGAGGGAAATTGCTGTAGTGTTTATCGTACAGTATTCCTATCTTAAATAATGTGATGAAGTGGCGTGTGATTCAATCTTTAACTTCACTGTTCTCCGCGTACCCCTGAGTCTGATAATGCTGAGTGATATATCTGAATTATTTATGCGTATATGTGAAACCTGAACAATCCATTTGTAGGACAACCCAGCACTAACTGATGATATTACCCTAACATAAATACTTGCATGAATATTAGCTTTATATCGTGTGTATATGTGTTATATATTCTCGTTAGATTTTTTTTTTCGTTTCTCGGAGTATCTTTAAATAACATTCTAGGATCAAAGGTGAAGTGCCTGAAGCCCTGGCAACGGTAGGACTCGAACCCACGCCCCCGAAGAGACTAGTCCCTAAAACCAGTGCTTTAGACTACTCGGCCACGCTACCTATTCATCTGCAAAAAAATGCCACTTTATCAAATTGCTGGACTACTTATATATTAAATGTCATCTTGCGAGAATAAATTCAAGCTTCGCTTTGCTATGCCTCCTCCTCTCCCGAAAAAAATACAAAATTAATTCAAGGAAATGGAAACGATCGCATAGAGTCAAAGAAAGCGCAGGACTAATTTTCTTAGTCCTGTATTATATAGTCCACGAATATCATATATCTGAAATCAACACGAGTAAGTGAAATCCGGCGTTGTATATCCGAAGAGTTTTACACCCCTCTTGTATATTAGGTAAGGGACGGCAACATTCCCAATTTTGAAAGGGTAGGCTCGTTTAACAAATATACCGTAATGCAGTAGGAGAAAGAGGCGATGAAGAAAGCTCACAGTCAAGTAAAAATTAATTTACGCCTGAAATATTATGTTCAGAAAAAGGCATTGTGAAGGACAGGAAGTCCTAACTGAAATCATATGTGCGCGCGCGTGAGCTTTTAGATATGTCTTGTTTATTTTTTCATAGATATTCCTGTCATTGAAAATAAGGGTATGTAAAGTAGAACTGATTATTATGTAACGAAATATCACGGTACGTTAATAGCTAATGTTTGACTTATAAAATAAACAAATTATTCTGATTAATACAATTTCTAACTACGTTGCTTATGCTGATTTCTACAATTCTTAGATATCTCTTCCTTCAGCAATATATCTCTAGTATGAAATGGTTCTGATGATCAACTCAATTTGCCTTGGTTTAAGATCTCTCTTTCTCGAATCTTTCGTCTCCTATGCTGCTGTTAGAGTGGTGCCATTACTGTGAAATATATCTCTGCAGTACAAACGAGTGACCATTTTACTTTCATCGTGTCTTTCCTTGTATTTTTTCTCGTTGAGATTTGCCAGAGGTAGGGAATGTGCAGATCAATATTGTAAATTTCGAGTTATTTGCGGTATATCTCCTTTCATTATTAACT
The DNA here is from genome assembly GCF_015228065.2 of Penaeus monodon. Taxonomy (NCBI): domain Eukaryota; kingdom Metazoa; phylum Arthropoda; class Malacostraca; order Decapoda; family Penaeidae; genus Penaeus; species Penaeus monodon. Next base: position 12,597,399 of record NC_051407.1, read on the forward strand.
GCATATTATAAGCTTCTCAGATCCCGCAGATTTCGATAGAGTTTTTTCTGTTCACAAAAGCCAAATGTTTCTATGTGCACACTACATCCTGGGATCCCGTTGAAGATGCCTGCGATGGAGGCAATGTCGAAGACAAGAAGGCTCGGAGGCCGCGGTCAAAGGCTCCCTTTGTGCGTAGATTAGTGTACGAAGCAGAGAGAAAAGAAAAAAAATATATAAAAAAATATGCTTTTTAAATAAATATGCATTTAAGCAATTTTATATATTGTTTTTTTTTAACCATGAAGTTAATGTTTGCTTATTAAGATTA
>NC_051407.1:12597775-12598446 GCF_015228065.2 Penaeus monodon
AGATTAATTACATTTGAAAGGGTAGTGGAAAAAAATGCCCCGTTATGATCGGCATGCAAAGGCACGTCTTCTCCGACCTGGTAACCATTAAGATTTGTTCTGACCTTAGAAGGAATAGGTGAAGGAATTAGGTTAAACAGCAGTGATATAATTCATTCACATTAATTGTAAAGAACTCCGTCATCTCTTAACCTCACCTCACTCGGGGATACGCGGCGCAAGAGTCAGGTTAAAAGTCAAATCACAGAATATTTCATCACATTACGTCAGATCGGAATACTGTACGATGACCACCGCAGCAACTTCCGTGTTTCCCATTTCTTTTGATATGGATATGACGTCCATTTCTCAGGCTTCAAGAGACCTTCCTGCTTCACAAACGCCAATTGTATCAAAAGTTCTTGACGATGTTTCTATGTGCACACCACATCCTGGGATCCCGTTGGAGATGCCTGTGGTGGAGGCGGTTGCCAGCCGCAGAAGGGCAATGCAAAAGACGAGGAGGTTCGGTGGGCGTCGGTCAGAGGTTCCCTTTGCGCGGAGAAGATTAGTATACGAAGCAGAGAGGGAGGAGTGACTTTATGCAATCTTTAAATGACAAATATTAAATAAATGTGTACATAAACCATCCCATGTTTAATTTATTACTTTTATGAAAGGTTTTAATCTTA
>NC_051407.1:12598803-12598975 GCF_015228065.2 Penaeus monodon
TCACGGATGATAAACTTTGAAATAAAACGAAAGGACTGAAACAAGGGAACTATACGCAACTACGCGTATGGCTGGGCCACGAAACAAAGTACTTAGACAATTGGTTAATTTGTGTTTTATATAATTATATAAACGAAACGGCTAAAGAAATGTACATCAATGGATGGTACTA
>NC_051407.1:12599582-12600244 GCF_015228065.2 Penaeus monodon
AAGGGTAAATGTATGCAATGGATTACCTAATCGTATAATCGCACAGAGGCACAGAAAGCGGAAGGAAGATTGATTGGGCATACCAGTAAGAACTTATTACCTATTTTCTACTATACAGCCAATGAATACGGCACATAATCAATAACTGAAGTTGATCAACACAAAACCAGAATAGGAAGACCGTTACTATACACATTTTAATAGGTTGCATTGCTTGTACTTCGTGTTCATCAATGATAAGAAATGATGCTGAGAAAAAAATATTTTTTTTAAGTGATAAGTATTAGAATAAAAATTAACCGTGGAATGAGTTACATGCACATTTATTTAATATCCGTCGTTTAAAGATTGTATAAAGTCACTCCTCCCTCTCTGCTTCGTATACTAATCTTCTCCGCGCAAAGGGAGCTTCTGACCGACGCTCACCGAACCTTCTCGTCTTCCGCAATGCCCTTCTACGGCAGGCAACCGCCTCCACCACAGGCATCTCCAACGGGATCCCAGGATGTGGTGTGCACATAAGAACATTATCAATAACTTTTGATACGATTGGCGTTTGTGGATCAGGAGAGTCTCTTGAAGCCTGAGAAATGGGTGTGATATCCATATCAGAAGAAACGAGAAAGAGGGAAGTTGCTGCGGTGGTCATCGTATAGTTTTCC
>NC_051407.1:12600281-12601445 GCF_015228065.2 Penaeus monodon
CTTTTAACCTGACTTTTGCACCGCGTATCCGCGAGTCTGATAAGGTTATGCGATGGCGGAATTGTTTACAAGTTAAATCACTGTTGTTTAACCTAATTCCTTTATCTGTTCCTTCTAAGGTCAGAACAAATCTAGCTAGGTATCATTCTCTTCGGAGTTTGTTACTAGAATGTCCTTATAGATACTCCGAGAAGCAAAACCCATTTCCAGTGAGATTACTTCAAACATTATATATACTTCCGGAAGATAAAAACTTTCATACAAGTATTTATATTAGGTTGATATCGTCAGTTCTCGCTTAGTTAAGCTATGAAAGGGTTGTTCAGAAGGATTCACGCATACAAAATGTAAATGTCTGCATTTATGACGTCAGGCCCTGCAAATATGATAGCAAGCTAGCACTGCCTTTGCAGAGATCATATACAACATGTTAATGATAAAATCAAGGAAACGATCTTCTTCCAAAACCTTAGTATATACTGTGCTCTTTCTCGCATCTTTCGCCTCCTGTGCTGCTGTTAGACTGGCGCCAGCACGGTGAAATATATCTTTGTGGAACATCTGCTCCATCGAAAGGGAACAAACGGCTGCTTGACGAAGGAGGGCAATGCGGAGGTTCGTTGGGCGTCGGTCAGATGCTCTCTTTGCGAGAAGAAGATTGATATTCGAAGCGGGGAGGAAGAAATGACTTTGTACAATCTTCAAACGATTTTTAATGACAATTTCGAAAATAAATATGCATTTAAATAAGTTCACTTTTCCTTTTTTCTATCTATGAGGTATATGGTGATTAAGGTGGGGTAAAATTCTTTTTTGTGTTATCAACGATGTGCTGACCCATTCGTGAAGGTAAGCCTTAGTTCGTCTATTCCATGTGCATGACGTGTTTCCAATTAACAATTAAGATCAATAATACCTCAATAAATGACTACAGGAAGATCTTATCCAAGATGAATTAAATTTACAGTTGAGAACAAAATGTGAGCAACAGTGAGGAACTTACTGAAGGAGAGGGAGGAAATAATAAAACAGCAACAGGGTTCATGAAGTAATGCAAAGTAATGCATCAGCGTATTTCATTATACATGGTGAGTAGGTAATAGAGAGACAGATAGAAAGAACGTCGTTTCCTTTTCATCTGACTGATTTTCTTCACTTCAAAAA
>NC_051407.1:12602011-12604186 GCF_015228065.2 Penaeus monodon
CTCACGATATGACTTCGACGTTATAATGGGCAATATTGTTTGTATGTCTTATATGCCGCGAGTTGCATAACATTTATTATATATCTATAGGCTATATTAATATGTACTAAATAGGTAGATGCAAGTGATAATAACCTTTGACAGGGAAATCACCATTCCGTGTATTCTTCCCTCAGTATTTTTAGTTATTTTATTGAATGCATAGGAATGGTAGGTTTATAAAGTTATTAAACATAAAAATCAATACTTTCTGATACATTTGGAAATTGTTTATAAAAAAGTTTGCATATGTCTCAATACAAGAGGTATTTTACTGTGAAGGAAGGAAGATCTAGGAAACGTAGAAATGTATTCAGCAGAATAATTTTGTTACTGTTCTACACACCGTACTTTTTAATTGTATGAATATCTATTAGAGAATAAAAAATAAAAAATATGCATCTTAGAATAACTGGAACCACACCACACACACGGACATATTATATGAGTTCCTGTCCTTCACAATGCCGGATTCTTTACATCATTCTGATGCAAATACTATCTATCTTGACTAAGAACTCCCTTCATTGACTCTTTTATCTACTACTGCGTTATAAGATATTTGTCAAACGAAAAACTGAACCTACCAATCCACTATTGTATGTTGCTTTTCCTTTACTGATGTGAAGGAGCATTGTAAAACTCGAATATGCATGGCCAAATTTCACTTGTGTTAATTTCAGAAAATTGATATTGTTGAACTGTATAATACAGGATTGAGAAAAACACATGCCAGTTCCTGCAGTTTCTTTGCAGTGTGTGATCGTTTTCATTTCTTTGTATTCCAACGAAGCTGGAATTTATTCTCGCTAGATGACATTTAATGGGCACTATATCAGTAGTTGGACGATTTCATAAAGAGACAAAAAATATCCATATGAATAGGTTTCTTTTTTATACGTTGGACAATTATAAAGAAATTGATAATCCTTTTTTATAAAAAGATTGTATATTAAAAAAAAAAGAATGTGATCCTTGTCTTTTTCCATAAATATATTGCTGAAGTCAAGCATAAGATTCTACCCCGCAAAATGATATTTCTTTACATAAGAAACAGATCTGCTCTACACAACATTATTTTCAATGGTAGAAATATCCTTCATATTAGCCAATTCTCTCTAGGCAGCAATCAAGTTTATTTTGACTAAGAACTTTATTGTTGCCTCTTTCATCAAATACTGGGTATGTTGCTTCCCTGCATTCAGGAGGGTTGTAAAACTTCGCACATCCATCGCCACATTTCACCTACTCATGTTTATTTCAGAAATATGATATTCTTAATCTAGAAAATTACATTGTCATAGTTCCCATCAGTTCCTTCTGCTTCTTTGTATGTATGTGGTCTTTTCTATTTCTTTTGAGGGTAGGGGGGGCGACGCAAAGCGAATCAGGAAATTATTCTCGCCAGATGACATTTCATGGGCAGTATGGAAGCTGTTGGACGATTTAATAAAGAGGCAAATGCTTTGTACATGATCAGGTGGCCAAGCGGTCTAAGGCGCTGGTTTAAGGCACCAGTCTCTTCGGAGGCGTGGATTCGTACGTCAAGCATTCATATTGGGGTCATATCATTTACTCTGATGCCTTGTTTAACCTTACCTGACTTCGGGTAGGGTGCTGAAACAGCCAGGTTAAAGGTCAGATCACGTTACATTTCACCACATCATTTCCGGTCAGAATACTGTCCGATGACCACTATGTAACTTCCCTCTATCCCGTTCTTTTGATATGGATATCACGACTGTTTCTCAGGTTTCTAGAGACATTCCTGTTTCATGAACGCCAAGTGTATAAAAATCCAGATGTTCCTTTGTGCACACCTATTGGTGTTATGGATGATGTGTTGACATGTATTTGCTCGTTTGTCCTATGCGTATCATGTGTCTCCATAATACTTGTATAAGTAGATAAGACGCGGAAAGAATATCTTGGTCAAGATGAGCTAGATTTAAAGTTGACAACATGAGAGGAGGAACGAACCATTAAGTGAATCGAAGAGTCAGTCTTGTACGCTTGTGCGAAAAGAGGGGGAAATATCAAGAAAGGTAATTAAAAAATGTAATAGAATGCATGCAGTATCTAGTAAGAAGGTAAAAGAAATCGGCTACATTAAGAAAAGGTTTGCCTTGTCTTTTA
>NC_051407.1:12604246-12605715 GCF_015228065.2 Penaeus monodon
TTTAAGGTATCTGGAAGATTCCTTAACTCATGGAATACAAGATATGAATCTAAAACGGTAGGACTCGAACCCACGCCCCCGAAGAGACTAGTCCCTAAAACCAGCGCTTTAGACTACTCGGCCACGCTACCTATTCATCTATAAAGAAATGCCACTTTATCAAATTGCTGAACTACTTATATATTAAATGTCATCTTGCGGGAATAAATTCAAGCTTCGCTTTGCTATGCCCCCTCCTCTCCCCAAAAAAAAGATACAAAATAAATTCAAAGAAATCGAAACGTTCGCATACAGGCAAAGAAAGCGCAGGGGCTGGTAGGGTCTACGGCATGTAATTTTCTTAGTCCTGTATTATATAGTCCACGAATCTGAAATTAACACGAGTACGTGAAAACTGGCGTTGCGTATCCGAAGAGTTTTACACCCCTCTTGTATATTAGGTAAGGGGCGGCAACATACCCAATTTTGAAAGGGTAGGTTCGTTTAACAAATATTCCGTAATGCAGTAGAAGAAAGAGGCGATGAAGAAAGCTCACAGTCAAGTAAAGAATTAATTTACACCTGAAAAATTATGGTAAGAAAAAGGCATTGTGAAGGACAGGAAGTCCTAATTGAAATCATATGTACATGCATGTGTACTTTCAGATAATCCTGGATGTCTTTTCTTTAATTCTTTCATAAATAATCCTGTCACTGAAAATAAAGTAGATCTGATTATTATGTAACGAAATATCACGGTACGTGTAGGAGCTAACTGTTTGACTCATAGAAAACAAAACTATTCTGATTAATACAATTTCTACCCACGTTGCTTATGCTGATTTCTACAATTCTTAGATTTCCCTTCCTTCAGAAATATATCTCTAGTATGAAATGATTCTGATGAAGAACTCAATTTGTCGTCGCTTAACCTTACCTGACTTGGGGATACGCGGGGGAAGAGTCGGGTTAAAAGTCAAATCACAGCACATTTCATCACATTACTTCAGATCGGAATACTGTACGCTGACCACCGCAGCAACTTCCGTGTTTCCCGTTTCTTTTGATATGGATATCACACCCATTTCTCATGCTTCAAAAGACCTTCCTGCTTCACAAACGCCAATTATATCAAAAGTTCCTGACGATGTTTCTATGTGCACACCGCATCCTGGGATCCCGTTGGAGATGCCTGTGGCGGAGGCGGTTGCCTACCGCAGAAGGGCAATGCGAAAGAAGAGAAAGTTCGGTGACCGTCGGTCAGAGGCTCCCTTTGCACGGAGAAGATTAGTATACGAAGCAGAGAGGGAGGAGTGACTTTATGCAATATTTAAATGACAAATATTAAATATATGTGTATATAAGCCATTCCATGTTTAATTTATTACTTTTATGAATGGTTTTAATCGACATATCTTAATGTATATATACTTATTCAGTACAATACTTTCAGTATTCCGTGCAATACTAATACAAAATTAGTGTTTTCA
>NC_051407.1:12606525-12608313 GCF_015228065.2 Penaeus monodon
TAAATGCATATTTATTTAAAAATCATGATATTTTACCTTTTTGGGGAAACAGATCTCTTTTGACATCTGAGAAACGATCCTGGAACCATACATGTAAGACGGAACTGGTAAAGTATTAATAAATAGTATTCCGATCCAACTAAATATAAAGTGGACTGACAAACCCTTTAACCTGTATGTTTCCGCATACCTGTACCGCGAATTTAAATGATTTAAAAATGGAATAATGAATGATCTAAACCATATTTTCCCCCAAATTTATTTATAATGTGGTCGGGACTATCTCAGATTAAAAAATATCGTTTACAGAAAAAGACGAATTCCCTATTTTTTCCGTTTTAGACAAGGTTATATTAATATCCCCCGAGAGTTAATACAATAAAAACATTTCAGAAAATCCCCATTCTATGTTTTTCTTCACCGTTTTTTTTTAATTTATTTTGATGACACATGGGGATGTAGGTTTATAAGGTTTAACAAAAGGGATAAATACTTCTGATACGTCTCGTTTGGAAATTGCAAAGAAATTGATAATCGTTTTTATAAAAAGGATTACTTGTTATGAGAAAAGTGTGAATAATGATAATTAATAAAGGAAGGAACTGTAGAAATGAACAAAAGGGGAATCTGAGTAAAATTATTTCTCAAAAATAATTTTGCTCCTGTAAGCCAAACATTCCCTTCTAATCAAAGTGATGGTTGTTATTATGAAAAAATCGGCTCTACACACCGTTTTTTTTCATTGGGAAAATCTATTTGAGGTAAAAATATTACCCTTTGCTAATTGAACCACCATACCCCCCAAAAAAAGTTTTAGTTGTGAGTTCCTGTCCTTCATAATCCCGGGTTTTTTTTAGCATCAACTTTCTGTCTTAAAATTAAATCTTCGGGCCCAAAACTTTCTTCATTCACTTTTTTAACTATTGCGTTAGAAAATATTTAAACCAAAAACTAAAACTTACCGCCAATACTGCTTTGTTGTTTTTTTTCCTTTCCTTTCAGGTTGTAAAACTCGTGGGATATTTAAAATTTCCCTACTTATGATAATTCAAAATCTGATGTTGGTGAACTGTATAATCGGGTTTCAAAACATTACTGCCTATTTCCCTCCAGTTCCTGCACTTTTTTGCTGTGTGGATCGTTTCCATTTCTCTTATTCCAAAAGGGCGGGCATTTTTCTCAAAAATGACATTAATGGGTAGTACAAAACTTTGCCCGTTTTGATAAAGGCATTTTTTTTGAATATGAATGGGTGCGTGGCCGAGCGGCTAAGGCGCTGGTTTAAGGCCCCAGTCTCTTGGGAGGCGGGTTCGAGTCCCACCGCTCCCAAGCTTTTAGCACTTTGCCGATTGCTTGACGTGTCTCATAGTCCCCGAGGGGCCAAATGGCTTTCCAGAAAGGAGTTTAAAACATAAATTATGTCAAGAAGACAAAGCTAAGTTTTATGTCGGGAAATTATTTTAGGCTCAATCCTCCTTTTTCAGGAAGTAAAAATCATTGACAAATCTTTTATTTTAAAAAAACATTCGCAAAAAACTCTACTGTAATATTAATAAAGTCAGTCTAATATTAACTTTAAGTAAAATCTTTAAATAAATCCTTTTTAATTTCTTTTTATGATTTTTCTATTGGGGGTAACAGCATGCTTTGCAGTCTCAGCTATGCGTGCCTCCTTTAGCATATTTTAAAATACTTCAAGAATGCTGGTGTTGAGAGAGAGGGCGAAATCTGGTGTGTTAGATAGAAAAATGAAAAGGGGGGAGAAAATTAAAGTTGATTATGGTATGT
>NC_051407.1:12608339-12608755 GCF_015228065.2 Penaeus monodon
TCTTTAGCGAACTACAGCATCTAGTAATCGGCAACATAAAAATTTTCTAAAAAGAAGAGATTGCAAAATTCGCAATTAAGGAAATTAATAATTATAGACAAATTTGAAAAAAAAAAGTGAAAATAAATTCCCTATTTCTTTTTGTATTTCGCAATCCTTTATGAAGTTTCATTATAGTATAAATCTGTCGTTATTAAATACCGTTATAAGAAAATATATTTAAGTACCATCTGACGTTTTAAAACACTTCTGATCCGGGATGGAGAGTGGGTTCAAGAAAATGTATATTTGATTTATTTAAAAATTTTTTCATGTATTATTACTCTATATAACGAGTGCGCATGTTAAGTATTATGCATTATGTTACATGTGGGGTTCAAGTATTAAATATTATATATATATTTACATGACTAATT
>NC_051407.1:12608813-12609824 GCF_015228065.2 Penaeus monodon
TATTATGTATCCTGCATTTAGTATGTGGGGATGAATATACCATTTAGCTGCATAAAATTGCGTATGTTTTTACATATTTGTTACATCATATGGGTTTTAATTTTACGTAAAAAGGCATATAGTATTATTATGTTATAGGGAATAGGTATGTTCTACTAACTATGGATATGTTGTATGTTTATATGTTTATGTTTTAAAGTATGTTATATTTTAAGTTGTTTTTTTACTATCTATTATGTAGGGAGTATAAATTTTATAAGTTAAATGTGTGAAGTAGTAGTTTTTGAGAAATTTTGTATAGTATTTTGTTAATTTTTGTATGTATAAATTTGTATTTTTTTAAGTATTTTGTTAATGTATGTATTAAATGTATGTATTAATGAAAGTATGTTTGAAGTATGTTGTATAAGTAGTATGTTAAAGTATGTAGTTAATGTAGTATTTTTGAAGTATGTTGTAAATGTATGTTTAAAATATATGTTTTAATGTAGTTGTAAAATTAGTATGTATAATGAAAATATGAAAATTTATGTGTTAAAAATTTATGTATATGTATTTTGTATAATAATGATGTATAATGTATTAGTTAATGATGTATGTATAAATATTATGTATAATGTTGTATGTAAGTTGTATGTAAAAAGTAGTTGTTAAAAATGTATGTATGTATAATGTTTTTTTATTGATTATGTAAAATGTATGTTGTTAATTATGTATGTATAATGTATGTATCAAAATTATGTATGCATAATGTTGCATGCAAAAATGTTGAAAAGCAAAATGTATGCATTTATAATGTATGCTGTAAAATGTTGCATTATAATGTATGCATGTATATGTATGCTTTTAAATTATGCTGTATAATGTAGCATTAAAATGTATCTGCAAAATGTATGCAGCATAATGTAGGGCTGTATATGATGCATTATAGTATGCTTTAAATGTATGCTGTAAATGTATCATGTATATGTTGCGTAAAATGTATGCTTATAATTATGCAGTAAAATTAGC
>NC_051407.1:12610290-12610566 GCF_015228065.2 Penaeus monodon
AAGATACTATATGAAAATACATATATAATATTATTATGAGTATTTTGGGAATATCATTATGCAGTAGTACGCATAAAAGATATTATATAAAATATTTTATATATATAAAAATTTATATATAATTTTATATAAATTATATAATATATAAAATTATATATATTAATATATATATATAAAAACTCTTCATGCTACTACTGCAACATGCTTTCCATACTACTTCATATTACATCTTCATATATGTAACTTCATATATGTATACTTCATACATCATACTTC
>NC_051407.1:12610615-12612190 GCF_015228065.2 Penaeus monodon
TTCATACTAAACCCTTATACATGCATACTTATACTACATACTTCATACATCATCCCAAATACATACATAATTCATAAAACAGACAGACAACGTACATCATGCATACAATTTTAACATACTAATCTATATACATGTTACTCCCAAGATACATATATATCACATACATTTTAAATACTGCATAAAAAATAATATATTTATGCTATCAGACACAGACATACTTTTAACATACTCATTATCATACATACATTAACTACATATATTATACATACATCATTATACATCATACATTATACATGCATACATTTTACATGCAACATTATACTGCATACTTTTATACTTTCATAATATACATCATCCCTTAACATGCATCATTTACAGCATCTTATACATGCATACATTATACGCAACATTATGCATGCATACTTTTGCATCTACATTATACATGCTACATTATCATGCTACTTATACATGCTCATTATACATGCTACTTAACATGCTATTTTAACATGCATACATTTACATAAACTTATACAGCAAAATTTAAACTATATAATTATACATCATACATTATACATGCATACATTATACACCCCATACTTTATAATGCATACATTATAAATGCATACTTATGCTTGCATACATTGATCATACATTATACATACTACATTATCATACATACTTTAACATACGTATTTACTACATACATTATACTACATCATTATACATACTATATTAACAAAATAATTATACATATTTAAAAACAACATACTTCATACATAAAAACTTCATACATACATACTTAATACACACATCTTCAAAATACATACATACTTCACACATTCATACTTCATACATTCATACTCCATACATACATAGATTGTAATACATAATCATCTTAATACATTATACAACTTAATACTATAACATATTAATACAATACTATCCATAGTTAGTACAACATACCTTTCATATAACATACAATACATTATGCCTTTTACGTATAAAATTAATACCGATTTTCATGTATACATAATATTAAAAGCAACGCATATTATGCAACTAAAGGGATATATTCATACCTAATACTAAATGCAGGGGATACAAAACTAATTTTTATTAAAAATTATTTATATATATATAATATATATAATATATTTATTATATTATTGTCTGTATTTTTATATATTATATTTAATACTTGAATACATACATGTATACATCATGCATACTATTTAAATCTCGACTCGTATATTATGATAATACATACATAAAAATATTTAAAATAAATCAAAATATTTTTTCTTAAACCCTACTCTCTCATCCGGATTCAGATGTTTTAAAGCGACAGATGATACCTTAAATATATTTTCTTAAAAGGTATTGATAAAACGACAGATTGATACTAAAATGAAACTTCATACGGTATTGCAAAATACAAAAAAAATAGGAATTGATTTTCATTTTTTTTTTAAAATTTTCTATTAAATTTATTATTCCTTAATTGCGAATTTTGCAATTTTTCTTATTAAAACTGATTATGTTCCCGTATTATAGATGCTGTAGTTCGCTAAAGCA
>NC_051407.1:12612213-12612742 GCF_015228065.2 Penaeus monodon
GACATACCATAATCAACTTCATATTTTCCCCCTCCATTTTCATTTAATCGTACACCACCAGCATTTCGCCCATCATACTCTCACACCACATTTTTTAAAGTATTATACTTTGCAAATGGAGGCACGCCATATCATGGACTAAAAAGCCACTGCTGTTCCCCCAAATAGAATAACTTCATAAAAAAAAATTAAAAGGGATTTTTTTAAATGCTATTTTTTTTAAATTTAAATTTAGACATGATTCTTTTTTTAAAATTTTTAACAGAAATTTTGTCCGAATTTTTTAAACAAATTAGATCTTGTCAATGTTTTATTACTTCCTAAAAAAGGGGGATGTGGCCTAATATAAATTCCTGCAAAATCTTAGCTTTGTCTTCTTCATTAATTTAGTTCTATAACTCCTTACTGGAATCCTTTGCCTCTCGGCGTATCTATGATGACACGTAAAGCAATGGGCCCCAAAGTGCAAAAAGCTCTGGCACGGTGGGACCAACCCCACGCCCCCGAAGAGACTGGTGCCTTAAACCAG
>NC_051407.1:12612761-12614081 GCF_015228065.2 Penaeus monodon
TTAGACCGCTGGGCCAGCTCCCTATTCATAGAAAAAACTCCCTTTATAAAATCGGTAAACTCTTTTGTACTCCCCATTAAATTCTTTTTCTGAAAATAAATGCCGCTCCGGGAATACAGAGAAATGGAAAACGATCCCAACATAAAAAAAGCTGCAGGAAGGGTGGAACTACGGCGGAATGTTCTAAATCCTGTATTATACGTTCCCCAAACACAGATTTCTGAATTTATCATAAGTAGGTGAATTCTAAATATCCACGAGTTTTACCCTAAAGGAAGGAAAAAGCAACAAACGCATATTGGACTGAAAGTTCATTTTTTTCGGTTGAAATATTACTCAAAACGCAATAGTTAAAAGAGTGAATGAAAAATTTTTGGGGCCAAGACAGATTGAATTTTAAGACAAAAAGTATGTTTCAAAAAAACCGGGCATTATAAGGACGGAAACTCACAACTAAAACTTTGTTTTTGTGTGTATGTGGGGTTTCAATTTGCAGGTACAATTTTTTAAACTCTCAAAAAATTTTTCCTACAATAAAAAATGGGTGTTTTTAAGAAATTGTTTCAGTTAAAACGAACCTCCTTTTGATTGAAGGTAATTTTTGGTTTACAGGAGAAAAATTATTCTTGAAAAATTTCTACTCAGATTCCTTATTTTTTTCTACTTTTCCTTCCTTCTTATAACATTTATTCACTACTTCTCTCATAAATAGTATCCTTTTTATAAACACGATTTCAATTTTTTAAATTTGCAAACGATGACTATCAGAAGTATTGACCCTTTCTGTTTGTACCTTATAAAACCTACCACCCCCATGTATCATCAAAAAAAATAAAAAAAACTGATGAAAAACAATAAAAGGGTGATTTCCCTGTTAAATGTTTATTACTTTTATCAAACTCTCTGGTGCATTTTAATAAAACCTTGTCTAAAGGGAAAACTCGGAAATTCCCGTCTTTCTCTGAAAACGATATTTGTTATTTTGAAGATATGCCCGACACATTAAAAAAATTTTTTGGTGAAAATAGGGTTAATCATTCATTCTTTCCCTTTGTAAATCATTTAAATTCGGGGTACTAGGTTTTCGGAAACTACAGGTTAAAAGGGTTGATCATTCCACTTTATATATTTTCTGGACGGAAAACTATTCTTAACTACTTCACCGTTCCGTCTTCAGTATGGGTTTTTGGTCGTTTCTCAGAGTCAAAGGTTATCGTTCCACAAAAGGGAAAATATCTATGATTTTTAAATAAAAATGCATTTAAACAATTCCAATTTGCTTTTCTCAACCCTAAAGTAATATTTTTAATGTATACCAAA
>NC_051407.1:12614784-12615969 GCF_015228065.2 Penaeus monodon
ACATGTATTACTAATTTTGTATTAAATATTTAAAACACTAAATTTTTTTTTTTTAAGTATTGAAAACACTAATTTTGTATTTATTGCCTGAATACTGAAAGTTTTTACTGAAAAAGTATATATCTTAAGATATGTCGATTAAAACCCTTCATAAAAGTAATAAAATTTAAACTGGAATGGCTTAATACACTAATTTTTATTTGTCATTTAAAAAATTGATAAGTCACTCTCCCTCTCTGCTTCGTATACTAATCTTTTCCGTTTCAAAAGGGGGCCTCTGACCGGGTCACCCAACTTTCTCTTCTTTCGCATTGCCCTTCGCGGTAGGGAACGCCCCCGCCACAGGCAAACTCCAACGGGATCCCAGGAGCGGTGTCCTAGAACTCTCAGGAAATTTTTTATATGATTTGGGGTTTGTGAAGCAGGAAGGGCTTTTGAAAATGATGAATGGGTGTGTATCCATATCAAAAAAAACGGAAACACGGAAGTTGCTCGGTGGTCGCGTACAGTATTCCGATCTGAAGTAATGTGATAAATGTGCTGTGATTTGACTTTTAAACCCCACTCTTCCCCGCGTAAACCCCAAATCAGGTGGTTAAGCGACGACAAAATTTTTTCTTCATCGAATCTTTCATCTAAGGATATATTTCGAAGGAGGGAAATCTAAGAATTGTAGAAATCCCCTAAGCCGGGGGAAAATTGTTTAACAAATTTTTGTTTCTATATCAAACAGTTACTCCCCACGTACCCTGATATTTCGTTACATAATAATCGATCTCTTATTTTTTATGACAGGATTATTTTTGAAAAATTTAAAAAAAGACATCCAGGATTATCTGAAAGTACACATGCATGCATATGATTTCAATTAGGACTTCCCCGTCCTTCACAAGCCTTTTTTTACCCTATTTTTCAGGTGTAAATTAATTCTTTACTTTACTGTGAGCTTTCTTCTCGCCTCTTTCTTCTCTGCTTACGGAATATTTGTTTAAACGAACCTCCTTTCAAAATTGGGTATGTTGGGCCCCCCCTTACCTAAAATACAAAGGGGTTAAAACTCTTTGTACGCAACGCCCTTTTTTACGTACTCGTGTTAATTTTAATTCGTGGACTATTAATACCGGACTAAGAAAATTTTACATCCGAGCCCCCACGCCCCTGCGCTTTCTTTTCCTGTATGCGACG
>NC_051407.1:12616009-12616257 GCF_015228065.2 Penaeus monodon
GGGGGAAAGGGGGGGGCATAGCAAACGAAGCTTAATTTTATTCCCCAAGATGACATTTAAAAAAAGTAGTTTTAGCAAATTTTATAAAATGGCATTTCTTTTAGTGAAAAGGTAGCGTGGCCCATTTGTTAAAGCGCTGGTTTTAGGGGCTAGTCTCTTCGGGGCGTGGGTTCGAGTCCCCACCTTTTTTGTTCATATCTTGTATTCCTGAGTTAAAGGGAAACTTCCAATACCTTAAAAATTTTAAA
>NC_051407.1:12616311-12618365 GCF_015228065.2 Penaeus monodon
AAAAACAAAGGGAAAACCTTTCTTAATGTAGCCGATTTCTTTACCCTTTTTACTAGATACTGCATGCATTCTATTACATTTTTTTAATTTCTTTCTTATTTTCCCCCCCTTTTCGCACAAACGACAAGACTGACTCTTCGTTCACTTTAAAGGTTCGTTCCTCCTCCTGTTGTCAACTTTAATCTAGCTCATCTTTACGATTCTTTCCGCGTCTTATCTACTTATACAAGTATTATGGAGACCATGATACGCTAGGGCAAAAGAGAAATACATTTCAACACATCATCCCTAACACCAAAGGTGTGCCAAGGAAAATCTGGATTTTTTTTACCTTGGCGTTCATGAAAAAGGAGCTCTAGAAACCTAGAAACTCGTGATATCCATATCAAAAAACGGGGTGAGGGAAGTTACATAGTGGTCTCGGGCAGTATTTTGACCGGAAAGATGTGGTGAATGTAACGTGATCTACCCTTTTCCTGGCTTTTCACACCCCCACCCAAGTCAGGTAAGGTTAAACAAGGCATCAGAGTAAAAATAAACCCCAATATGAATGCTTGACGTACGAATCCCGCCTCCGAAAGACTGGTGCCCTTAAACCCGCGCCTTAGACCCCCTTGGGGCCCCCGATCATGTACAAAGCATTTCCCCTTTTAAAACGTCCCATTCCATACTGCCCCTGAAAAGTCATCTGGGAGAAAAATTTCCCATTCGTTTTGCTGCCCCCCCTACCCTCAAAGAAAAAAGAAAAAACCCCATACTACAAAAGACGAAGGAACTATGGGAACTATGACAAAGTAATTTTCTAGATTAAGAATATCATTTTCTGAAAAACTGGTAGGGGAAAAGTGGCGGGTGGATGTGCAAATTTTTAAACCTCCTAAGCAGGGAAACCATACCAGTATTTTATGAAAAAGGGAAAAATAAAGTTCTTTGTCAAAAAACTTGATTGTGCCTAGAGAGAATTGGGTAATTTTGAAGGATATTTCTACCATTGAAAAATGTTTTTTTAGAGCAATCTTTTCTTAGTAAAAATATCATTTTCGGGGTAGAACTTTGCTTGACTTTACAATATATTTATGGAAAAAGACAAGGGTCCATTCTTTTTTTTTTAAAATCAAACTTTTTATAAAAAAGGATTTCAAATTTTTTATAATTGTCCACGTATAAAAAAGAAACCCATTTTAGGATATTTTTTGTCCTTTATGAAATCTCCAAAAACTGATATAGGCCCTTAAATGTCTCTACGAGAAAAAAATTCCATTCGTTGGGAAAAAAAGAAAAAGAAAACGATCCACACTGCAAAAAACGCAGGAACTGGCATGTGTTTTTTTTCAAACCCGTATTTACAGTTCAACAAAACAATTTTCTGAATTAACACAAGTGAAATTTGGCCCTGCATATTCGAGTTTACAATCTCCTTCAATCTAAAAGGAAAGCAAACAATGTGGATTTTGGGGGTTCGTTTTTCGTTTGACAAAAATCTTATAACGCATATAGATAAAAGAGTCAAAGGAGGGGGGGTTCTTAGTCAAGATGAAGTTTTGCATCAGAAGATGAAAAAAATCCGGGATTGTGAAGGGCAGGACTCATAAATATGTCCTGTGTGTGGTGGGGTTTCCCGTTTTTCTAAGATGCATATTTTTTATTTTTTATTCTCTAAAAGATATTATCAATTAAAAAAATACGGGGTGTAGAACAGAACAAAAATTTTCTGCTGAAAAATTTCTACGTTTCCCAGATCTTTCCCTTTCCTTTACAGTAAAAACTCTTTTATTTAGACTATCAAAATTTTTTTTTAAACAAATTTTCCCAAAAGATCAAAGTATTGATTTTTATGTTTAAAAAACTTTTAAAACCTCCCTTCTATGCATTCAAAAAAATAACTAAAATACTGAGGGAAGAATACCGGGAAAGGTGATTTCCCGTCAAAGGTTTTTACTCTTCATCTACCTATTTAGTACATATTAAATAGCCTATAAATAATAAAATGTTTGCAACCGCGGCATTAAACTACAAACAATATTGCCCTTATAAAGTCGAAAATCTATCGTGAG
>NC_051407.1:12618501-12618853 GCF_015228065.2 Penaeus monodon
TATTAATACATCATGATATATAAAACATTTATAAATAAATATAAATACTAAAAACAGCCCATTAAAACAACTACATCCTGCATTTTGCATATTAAAAACATACATATATCTATTTAAAATATAATAATACTTTAAAGCATTGTAAAATAATCTAAATGCAATATAAAAATATACATAATACTTAAAAGCATATGTAAAACTACATGCATAAATGCATATATAAAACATTAAAATAACATGATAAAGGCTATATAAAACGTCTTTCTCATATATAAACTACTTCTGCATAATTAAAACGACAACTGCATTATAAAAAAACATATAAAAATGTATTTTAACACTACACTGTTTA
>NC_051407.1:12619072-12620936 GCF_015228065.2 Penaeus monodon
AAAAACTTTTTGAAAAAATTATACTTCCTTTTAAGCCTTTCTTCCCGGTTTTGAGTGAAGAAAAACTTTAATGAAAAGGGAAAAGACGTTCTTTCTATCTGTCTCTCTATTCCTCTCACCATGTATAATGAAAAACGCTGATCTTACTTTGCATTCTTTATGAACCCTGTTGCTGTTTTATTATTTCCTCCTCTCCTTCATATTCCTCACTGTTGCTCACATTTGTTCCAAATGTAAAATTTAAATTTATCTTGGATAAGATCTTCCCGTATCATTTTTTGAGGGATTATTGATCTTAAAATTTTTAAATTTGGAAAAACGTCATGCACATGGAATAGACGAACTAAGGCTTTCCTTTACATGGGGGCCCCATCTTTAACACAAAAAAGAATTTTACCCCACCTTAATCACCATATACCTCATAGATGAAAAAAGGAAAAGTGAACTTATTTAATGCATTTATTTTTGAAAATTTTCATTAAAAATCGTTTTAAGATTGCAAAGCATTTTTTCCTCCCCGCTTCGAATACAATCTTCTTTTTCGCAAAAAGAGCATCTGACGACGCCCAAAAGAACCCCGCATTGCCCCCCTTCGTCAAACGCCGTTTGTTCCCTTTCGATGGGAGGGTGTTCCACAAAAATATTTTCACCGTGCTGGCGCAGCAACACAGCACAGGACAAAGATCGAGAAAGAGCACAGTAATTTCTAAGGTTTTTGAAGAAGATCGTTTCCTTGATTTTATCTTAACAGTTTATATGATCTCTGCAAAAGGGATCAAATTGCTATCATATTTGCAGGGCCGACGTCATAATCAGACATTTACTTTTGTATGCGTGAATCTTTTGAACAACCCTTTCATAGCTTCTAAGGAGAAAAATTTACGATATCCCTAATATAAATACTTTTATGAAAGTTTTTATCTTCCGGAAGTATATATAATTTTTGAAGTAATCTCCTGGAAAAGGGTTTTGCTTCTCGGGGTATCTATAAGGACATTCTAGTAAAAACTCCCAAAGAATGATACCTACTAGATTTTTTTCTGACCTTAGAAGGACAATAAAGAATTGTTAAAAAACCCGTGTTTAACTTGTAAACAAATTCCGCCTCGCTACCTTATCAGACTCGCATACGGGGAAAAAAAAAAAATCGGGTTAAAGTCAAATCTACACATTTTATCACATTACTTCGATCGGAAACTATACATACCACCGCGCAAATTCCCCCTTTTTCTTTTTTCTGATATGGTATCCACCCTTTCTCAGGGTTCAAAAGACTCTCCTGATCCACAAAAAGCCCAAAGTATCAAAAGTTATTTAAATGTTCTTATTGCACCCCAAACCTGGGGTCCCGTTGGGGAAAGCCTGTGGTGGAGGGGGTTTTTCCTGCCCTAAAGGGCATTGCGGAAGACGGAAGGTTCGGTAGCTCGTCAGAAGCTCCTTTGCCGGAGAAGATTAGTATACGAAGCAAAAAGGGAGGTGACTTTATACAACTTTTAAAAGACTATTTAAAAAAATGTGCATGTAACCATTCCACGGTTTTTTTTTATTCTAATACTTATCACTTAAAAAAAAAATTTTTTTTTTCAGCATATTTCTTATCATTGATGAAAACCCAATACAAACAAAGCAACCTATTAAAATGTGTATAGTAACGGTCTTCCTATTTTTTTTGTGTTGATCAACTTCAGTTATTGATTATGTGCCCTATTCATTGGGTGTATAGTAAAAAAAGGGAAAAAAGTTCTTTCTGTATGCCCCAAACAATCTTCCTTCCGCTTTCTTGCCTCTGTGCGATTTTACGATTAGGGAACCTTGCATACATTTTCCCCTTTTTAATATTTACAACATACATATTAATACCATC
>NC_051407.1:12621354-12621470 GCF_015228065.2 Penaeus monodon
GCACAAATTTATAAAAAGACAACAGACACTTAATACATGGAACCACAAAAAGAACATTCTTCGTATTAATTTACTACTGTTAAAAGGTTTTTTGCTCTTTAATTTTGAGAGACTAT
>NC_051407.1:12621773-12621954 GCF_015228065.2 Penaeus monodon
ATTTTACCACCATTGATGTCATTTCTTTGGGCCCTTTTTGTTTATAAAAATTAATAAAAAACAAAAAACCAATTGCTGTACTTTGTTTCGTGGCCGCCATACGCGGAGTTGCGTATAGTTTTCCCCTTTTTTCAGTCCTTTTTGTTTTATTTCAAAATTTATCACCGTGAATAGTTAATAA
>NC_051407.1:12622021-12622950 GCF_015228065.2 Penaeus monodon
TCTCATACTGTATGTATAAAGTTGTATGCACAAAATTGTTGTATGCCGAAGTAGTTGTATGCACGCTGAGTATGCAAAGAATTTGTATGCACGCATGAAGTATGCAAAAACGAAAGTATGTTCACTAATGCATAGCATAACGATGTATGTATGCACAATGGGTATGCAGAAAAGAATGTATTTTCTAGCATAGTTCATGTGTGTGTCCACTGTTTTGAAAATTTAATGCCTGATTAATATGTATCAAATCTGTCTAAATATATATTATCATTGATTAAACCTTTTAAAAAGTAATAAAATTTAAAAATGGGATGGGTTTATGTACACATTTTTTTAATATTTGTCATTTAAAGTTGCATAAAGTCACCCCCCCTCTCTCTTCGTATACAATCTTCTCCGCGCAAAAAGGAACCCCTGACCGAAAGCCCCCCGAACCTCCTCTCTTTTGCATTGCCCTTCTGCGGCTGGCAAACCGCCTCCACTACAGGCATCTCCAACGGGATCCCAGGATGGGGGTGTGCACATAGAAACATCGTCAGGAACTTTGATACAATTGGCGTTTGTGAAGCAGGAAGGTCTCTTGAAGCCTGAGAAATGGACTCATATCCATATCAAAAGAAATGGGAAACACGGAAGTTGCTGCGGTGGTCATCGAAACAGTATTCCGATCTGACGTAATGTGATGAAATATTCTGTGATTTGACTTTTAACCTGACTCTTGCGCCGCGATCCCCGAGTGAGGTGAGGTTAAGAGATGACGGAGTTCTTACAATTAATGTGAATGAATTATATCACTGCTGTTTAACCTAATTCCTTCCCCCTATTCCTTCAAGGTCAGAACAAATCTTAATGGTTACCAGGTCGGAAAAGGGACGTGCCTTTGCATGCCGATCATAAGGGGGCATTTTTTTCCACTCCCCTTTTTCAAA
>NC_051407.1:12623112-12625262 GCF_015228065.2 Penaeus monodon
TGCATATTTATTTAAAAGCATATTTTTTTATATATTTTTTTTCTTTTCTCTCTGCTTCGTCCCACTAATCTACGCACAAAGGGAGCCTTTGACCGCGGCCTCCGAGCCTTCTTGTCTTTGACATTGCCTCCATCGCGCATCTTCAACGGGATCCCAGATGTAGTGTGCACATAGAAACATTTGGCTTTTGTGAAAAAGAAAACTCTATCGAAATCTGCGGGATCTGAGAAGCTTATAATATGCAGTTAATAATGAAAGGAGATATACCGCAAATAACTCGAAATTTACAATATTGATCTGCACATTCCCTACCTCTGGCAAATCTCAACGAGAAAAATACAAGGAAAGACACGATGAAAGTAAAAGGGGTCACTCGTTTGTACGGGCAGAGATATATTTCACATAATGGCACCACTCTAACAGCAGCATAGGAGACGAAGATTCGAGAAAGAGAGATCTAAACCAAGGCAAATTGAGTTGATCATCAGAACCATTTCATACTAGAGATTATTGCTGAAGAAGAGATATCTAAGAATTGTAGAAATCAGCATAAGCAACGTAGTTAGAAATTGTATAATCAGAATAATTTTTTTATTTTATAAGTCAAACATTAGCTATTAACGTACCGTGATATTTCGTTACATAATAATCAGTTCTACTTTACATACCCTTATTTTCAATGACAGGAATATCTATGAAAAAATAAACAAGGACATATCTAAAAGCTCACGCGGGGCGCACATATGTTTTCGTTAGACTTCCTGTCCTTCACAATGCCTTTTTCTGAACATAAATTTCAGGCGAAATTAATTTTTACTTGACTGTGAGCTTTCTTCATCGCCTCTTTCTCCTACTGCATTACGGTATATTTTTTAAAACGAGCCTACCCTTTCAAAATTGGGAATTTTTGCCGTCCCTTACCAAATATACAAGAGGGTGTAAATCCTTCGGATATACAACCCCCGGATTTCACTTACTCGTGTTGATTTCAGATATATGATATTCGTGGACTATATAATACAGGACTAAGAAAATTAGTCCTGCGCTTTTTTTGACTCTATGCGATCGTTTCCATTTCCTTGAATAATTTTGTTTTTTTTTTCGGGAGAGGAGGAGGCATAGCAAAGCGAAGCTTGAATTTATTCTCGCAAGATGACATTTAATATATAAGTAGTCCCGCAATTTGGGTAAAGTGGCATTTTTTTTCAGATGAATAGGTAGCGTGGCCGAGTAGTCTAAAGCACTGGGTTTTTGGGACTAGTCTCTTCGGGGGCGTGGGGTTTGAGTCCTACCGTTGCCAGGGCTTCAGGCACTTCACCTTTGATCTAGAATGTTATTTAAAGATACTCCGAGAAAAGAAAAAAAATCTAACGAGAATATATAACACTATAAAACACGATATAAAGCTAATATTCATGCAAGTATTTATGTTAGGGTAATATCATCAGTTAGTGCTGGGTTTTTCCTACAAATGGATTGTTCAGGTTTCACATATACCGCATAAATAATTCAGATATATCACTCAGCATTATCAGACTCAGGGTACGCGGAGAACATGAAGTTAAAGATTGAATCACACGCCACTTCATCACATTATTTAAAATAGGAATACTGTACGATAAAACTACAGCAATTTCCCTCTTTCGCGTTTTTTTCTATATGGATATTGCGTCCGTTTCTCAGGGTTCAAGAGAGTTTCCTATTACACAAATGTCCCGTTTTATCAAAAGATCCATATTAATGTTTCATTGTGCACACCACATCCTGGGATACCCATGGAGATGCCTGAGATGGAGGCGGTTGCCTGCCGCATAAGACTGGTATACGAAATAGAGAGGAATGACTTTTAACAATATATAAACTGTTTATTTTATTAACTTTGTCCAAAAACTGTAGCCTTCTATATATTTAGTTTGTTAGTTCATCCTTTTGTCATTTTATCTAATATTATCCTGAAACAATTTGAATCTTAGTAGTCTGTCAATATGGGTTAGGTTACCAGCACTATAAATTGATTCTTCATACATTTCTTGATGAGCTAGCAAAGCTTAAAATGTGTGCAATAGTGGCCTTTCTAGTCGTGCGATTATATTGTTAGGCAGTCCTTTATTTGTTATGAAAGCTGTACGCTTTTTTCACTCTGTTGTATT
>NC_051407.1:12625417-12629353 GCF_015228065.2 Penaeus monodon
ATCCAAATGTATATTTCCTTGTAATGCCTTTCTCTTCCAGGTTTTTGAAAAGTTGGAAAACTTTACAGATGAATATAATCATGACTTTATGTCGTTGCTGGAATTTAGATTCATATCTTGTATTCAGTGATTTAAGGGAAACTTCCAGATACCTTAGATATATCTTTGTTATATCGATATTTTAATATGACGACAATATAATAACGACTCCATAACGTTAATGTAAAACACGCAAGAACAAAGGGCAAATCATTTTTAAACCCAAATATTTTTTTTTATCATCTTTATTTTTATCTATTTTCTTTCTCTTTTCTTTTTTTGTAATTTTAAAAGACAAGGTAAACCTTTTCTTAATATATCCGATTTCTTTTACCTTCTTACTAGATACTGCATGCATTCTATTACATTTTTTAAATTTCTTTTCTTGATATTTCCCCCTCTCTTTTCGCACACATCAAAACTGACTCTTCGATTCACTTAATGGTTCGTTCCTCCTCTCCCTATTGTCAATTTTAAATCTAGCTCATCTTGACCAAGATCTTTCCGCGTCTTATCTATTTATACAAGTATTAATGGAGACACGTGATACGCATTGAACAAACGAAAATACGTGTCAACACATCATCCATAACACCAATAGGTGTGCAAAAAGGAACATCTGGATTTTTATACACTTGGGGTTCATGAAAGAGGAATGTCCATATCAAAAGAACGGGAGTGAGGGAAGTTAAATAGTGGTCATCGGACAGTATTCTGACCAGAAATGATGTGATGAAATGTAAAAATGATCTGATATCCATATCAAAGAACGGGAGTGAGGGAAGTTAAATATGGTCATCGGCAGTATTCTGACCGGAAATGATGTGATAAATGTAACGTGATCTGAGACTGGTGCCTTAAAACCAGCGCCTTAGACCGCTCGGCCACCTCGTCCAACAGCTTACATACTGCCCATGAAATGTTATCTGGCGAGAATAATTTCCCGATTCGTTTGCGTCGCCCCCCTACCCTCAAAAAAAATGGAAAAGACCACACACAGGCAAGAAGCAGAAGGGAAATGATGGAAACTAGGACAATATAATTTTTCATATCATATTTTTTAAATAACATGAGTAGGTGAAATCTGGTTTTACAACCCTCCTTAATGCAGGGAAGCAAAATACCCAGTATGGGTGAAAGAGGCAACAATAAAGTTTTTAGTCAAAATAAACTTTATTGCTGCCCAGAAAGAATTGGCCAATATGAAGGATATTTCTACCTTTGGGAAAATGATGTTGTGTAGACCAGATCTGTTTCTTATGTAAAGAAATATCATTTTGTGGGTAGAATCTTATGCTTGACTTCAGCAATATATTTATGGGAAAAGACAAGGATCACATTCTTTTTTAACATATACAATCCTTTTTATAAATAGGATTATAAATTTCTTTTAATTGCCCAATATATAAAAAAGAAACCTATTCATGTGAAAAATTTTTTGTCACTTTATCAAATCGTCCAACAACTTATATAGTGTTCATTAAATGTCATCAAGCGAGAAAAAATTTCCCAGCTTTGTTAAAATACAAAGAAATGAAAACGATCACACACTGAAAAAGAAACTGCAGGAACTGGCATGTGTTTTTTTTTCTCAATCCTTATTATACAGTTAAACAATATCAGATTTCGAAATTTAACACAAGTGAAATTTGGCGATATATATTCGAGTTTTACAATGCTCCTGCACATCAGTAAAGGAAGAGAAACATAAAATATGGTTGGTAAGTTATTCAAAGGTGCATATTTTTAATTTTCTAATAGATATTCCTACAATTCAAAAAACGGTGTGTATAACAGTGACAAAATTTTTTCTGCTGAATACATTTCTACAGTTCCTACATCTTCCTTCCTTCACAGTAATATCCTCATATATTAAGACATGTGCAAACTTTTTAATAAACATTTTCAAAAAGTATCAGAAAGTATTGATCCTTATGCTTAATTACTTTATAAAACCTAACCATTCCTATGCATTCAATAAAATAACTAAAAATACCGAGTGAAGTATACACGGAATGGTGATTTCCCTGTCAAAGGTTATTATCACTTGCATCTAACTATTTACTAATATCAAAATAACCTATAGTCATAATATAGATTTCTCCCTCCCCGCTTCGAATATCAATCTTCTCACAAAAAAGAGCCTCTGACCGACGCCAATGAACCTCCGCATTGCCCTCCTTCGGCAAGCAGTCGCCTCCAAAACAGTCATCTTCACCGTGTCCCAGGATGTGGTGTACGGGTAGGAACATCATCAGGGAAATTTTAAAACAACTGATTTTTTGAAGCGTTTGGTGTGGAACAGGAAACTAAGAAATGTGATGCAGTGAAATGTGATTCGCCTTTAACCTCACGGTTAAAGAAATTTAAGCGATGTCTCAGAATTTACGTTTAAAAAAATAAATGACTCACTCTAGGTTTTAGAAAACGTTAATAATGAATGAATTACCGAAAATAACTCAAAACTTGCAACATATTCTCTGAACTTTTCCCCTACTTCGGGAAAAACCCCCGGGAAAAAAGAATACGGGGAAAGCATGGGGAAAAGGGAAAATGAACATCGTTTGTTCCCGTCGGGGGCAATTTCTACCAATTTTTCAAAGTGCTGGCCCAGCAAACAGCACCACAGGAGGGGAAAGATGCGGAAAGAGAGCTTTCCTTCCAGTGTTTGCATAAATTTGAAAAATAAGCGAATCCTTTTTTCTGCATTCATTTTGAGCCAGTATATACTAAGGGGTTTTTGGAAAAGACGTTTCCCCTTTGGTTTATCATCATATTTTTATTATATCTGCAAAAGGGAGTGCTACTTGCCATCCATTTACAGGCCTACGTCATAAGTGAGACATTTGCATTTTGTATCGTGAATCCTTCGAAAAACCCTTTAAAGTTTAACTGCGAAAAACTGACGATATAAAACTAATTAAATACTTATTAAAGTTTTTATTTCGGAAAGAATAAATGTTTAAAGTAATTTCACTGGAAGGTTTTTTTGCTTCTGGGAGTATCTATAAGGAATTCTAGTAAAAAACTCCGAAGAAATGATACCTATCTAGATTTTTTTCTGACTTAAAAAACGATAAAGGAATTAGGTTAAAAAACTGATTTAACTTGTAAAAAACCCCGCCATCGTTTAAACCTTATCTGACTCGCGGATACGGGGTAAAAGTCAGGTAAAAGTAAAATCAAGCACTTTTCATCACATTACTTCGGATCGGCAACTATACGATACCACCGAGCAACCCCCCTCTTCTCTTTTTCTCTGATATGGATATCACCCCATTTCTCAGGCTTCAAGAGACATCCTGATCCACAACCCCCAATCGTATAAAAAGTTCCTGAAAATGTTCTTATGTGCACACCCATCCGGGGACCCCCTTTTGAGATCCCTTGGTGGGCTTTGCTTCCCGTAAAAGGGCATTGCGGAAACGAAAAGGTTTCGGGAGCGTCGGTCAAAAGCCCCTTTGCGCGGAGAAATTAGTAACAAGCAGAGGGGAGGGTGACTTTATAAACTTTAAACGACGGATTTTAAAAAAAATGGGCATGTAACTCATTCCCTTTTTATTTCTATTCTAATATTTTTCATTTAAAAAAAATATTTTTTCTCACATCATTTTTTTTTCTTTGATGAACAAAGTAAACAATGAAACCTATTAAAATTGTATAGTAAGGGCCTTTCTTATTCGGGTTTTGTGTTGATCACTTCAGTTTTTTAATTATGTGTCGTTTTTTTGGTTTCATAGTTAAAACAGGTAATAATTCTTACTGGGATCCCCAAATAAATTTTCCTTCCCCCTTCTGTGCCTTTATAATATTTAAAACATACATAATTGATACCATATCAAACAAAGTCGTACAAATAATAATCATAAAAAAACTTTCATACATCATACTTAATGC
>NC_051407.1:12629441-12630436 GCF_015228065.2 Penaeus monodon
ATAAAATACTCTTCATGGATCATACTGCATACATGCATATTCCAACAAATTCTATATAAATCTTCATATATGTATAGTTCATACATACATCTTCTACTACATACTTCTACATAAAAACTTCATACATGCATACTTCAACTATATACTTAAACATGCTACTTCATACATACATACTTCTACATCATCTAAATACTACAAAAATTCATCTTAATACATACAAATTCATACAACAGACAACAGACGTAATACATCTACTATTAATCATACAAAATCAATATACATGTTCATAAAAAATACATTTTAATCACATAATACTTAATACATGCTTACATAAATAAAAATGTATTGCAATCAGACACAGACATCTTTAAACTACTAATTATACTACTTTAATTTACATACAACATTATCTTTAAATAATTATACATACATAATTATACATACATACATTATAAAACATACTTTACTCATACTTATCATATACTTATACTCTACTTATACATACACATTTACATACATACATTATACTCATACATTAACATACTACTTATACATACATAATTTACATACTACATTAACATACATACATTATACTACATACATTATACATACATACATTATACTAAAATACATTATAAAACTACATTATCTAATAATACATACTACTTTTAAACATACTACATTTACATACAACTTTACATACAAAATTATACATACATTTTATAAACTACACTTCATACATCATATACATCATACTTATACAACATAATTATACATACATACATTATACATACATCATTAACATCACTTAAAACATACATACTTATACAACATACTTTATACTACTGCATTTTACATACTGCATTTTAACTCATACATTATACTACATACATTTTACATACATACATTATACATACATACTTATACTACATCTTATTTACTATTTTTATACAACTGCATTAACTACATACTTCAACTACATTTTTCAAACAGCA
>NC_051407.1:12630802-12631667 GCF_015228065.2 Penaeus monodon
TCTAGTAAAAAAAACTCCGAAGAGAATATCCCTAGTTAGATTTTTTTCTGCCCTTTAGAAGGTACAAAAAGGGATTAGGTTTAAAAACAGGGGATTAATTTGAAAAACTCCGCATCGTTTAAACCCTATCTGACTCGGGAACGCGGTGAAAAAGTCGGGTTAAAAAAGTCATTCACAGTACTTTTCATCACATTACTTCAGATCAAAAACATACGATGACCACCGCAGCAATTTCCCTTTTCTGGGTTCTTCTGATAGGGATATCACACCCTTTCTCAGGCTTAAAGAGACTCTCCTGATCCAAACCAATCTATCAGAATTCCTGATGATTTCCTATTTGCCACCACATCCTGGACCCCTTGGAGATCCCCGTGTCGCGAAGGGCATTGCGGAAGCGAGAAAGTTCGGTGGGCGTGGGTCAGAAGCTCCCTTTGCACGGAAAAGATTAGTATACAAAGCAGAGAGGGAGGAGTGATTTTATGAAATCTTTAAACGACGGATTTAAAATAAAGGGGCATGTAACGCTTTCCCACTTTAATTTTTTTCTAATACTTATCACTTAAAAAAATATTTTTTTTCTCGATCATTTCTTATCATTGTACACAATTACAACAATCAAGCTTTTTTTAAATGTGTATAGAAACGCTTTCTTATTCGGGTTTTTTGTGTCTATTTTTGACTGTATAGTAAAAAACAAGTAATAAGTTCTTACTGGTCCCAAATCAATCTTCCTTCCCCTTTTTTGCCTCTGCGATTATAATTGGGTAATCCATTTGCTATACCCTTTATAATTTTTACAACATACTACTTGATACCATCATAAAAACATACAATCGTAAAAATACAAAATCATAAAAAAACTTTC
>NC_051407.1:12631801-12632593 GCF_015228065.2 Penaeus monodon
AAATTGTAGAATCAGCATAAGCACTGGGTAAATTTTATGAATTTTTTCAAATTCTACGTACGTGTATTCGTTACATAATAATCAGATCTACTTATTTTCAGTGAAGGATATTTATGAAATAATTAAAGAAAAGACATCCAGGAATATCTGAAAGTACACATGCACGCACATATGATTTCAATTAGGACTTCCTGTCCTTCACAATGCCTTTTTCTTACCATAATTTTTCAGGTGTAAATTAATTCTTTACTTGACTGTAAGCTTTCTTCTTCGCCTCTTTCTTCTACTACATTACGGAATATTTGTTAAACGAACCTACCCTTTCAAAATTGGGTATGTTGCCGCCCCTTACCTAATATACAAGAGGGGTGTAAAACTCTTCGGATACGCAACGCCAGTTTTCACGTACTCGTGTTAATTTCAGATTCGTGGACTATATAATACAGGACTAAGAAAAATACATGCCGTAGACCCTACCAGCCCCTGCGCTTTCTTTGCCTGTATGCAAACGTTTCCATTTCTTTGAATTTATTTTGTATCTTTTTTTTGGGGAGAGGAGGGGGCATAGCAAAGCGAAGCTGGAATTTATTCCCGCAAGATGACATTTAATATATAAGTAGTTCAGCAATTTGATAAAGTGGCATTTCTTTATAGATGAATAGGTAGCGTGGCCGAGTAGTCTAAAGCGCTGGTTTTAGGGACTAGTCTCTTCGGGGGCGTGGGTTCGAGTCCTACCGTTTTAGATTCATATCTTGTATTCCATGAGTTAAGGAATCTTCCAGATACCTTAAA
>NC_051407.1:12632652-12634826 GCF_015228065.2 Penaeus monodon
TAAAAGACAAGGCAAACCTTTTCTTAATGTAGCCGATTTCTTTTACCTTCTTACTAGATACTGCATGCATTCTATTACATTTTTTAATTACCTTTCTTGATATTTCCCCCTCTTTTCGCACACATCAAGACTGACTCTTCGATTCACTTAATGGTTCGTTCCTCCTTTCATATTGTCAACTTTAAATCTAGCTCATCTTGACCAAAATATTCTTTCCGCGTCTTATCTACTTATACAAGTATTATGGAGACACGTGATTCGCATAGGACAAACGAGCAAATACGTGTCAACACATCATCCATAACACCAATAGGTGTGCACAAAGGAACATCTGGATTTTTATACACTTGGCGTTCATGAAACAGGAATGTCTCTAGAAACCTGAGAAACAGTCGTGATATCCATATCAAAAGAACGGGATAGAGGGAAGTTACATAGTGGTCATCGGACAGTATTCTGACCGGAAATGATGTGATGAAATGTAACGTGATCTGACCTTTAACCTGGCTGTTTCACCACCCAACCCGAAGTCAGGTAAGGTTAAACAAGGCATCAGAGTAAATGATATGACCCCAATATGAATGCTTGCCGAACGAATCCACGCCTCCGAAGAGACTGGTGCCTTAAACCAGCGCCTTAGACCGCTTGGCCACCTGATCATGTACAAAGCATTTGCCTCTTTATTAAATCGTCCAACAACTTACATACTGCCCATGAAATGTTATCTGGCGAGAATCATTTCCTGATTCGCTTTGCGTCGCCCCCCCCTACCCTCAAAATAAATAGAAAAGACCACATACATACAAAGAAGCAGAAGGAACTGATGAGAACTATGACAATGTAATTTTCTAGATTAAGAATATCATATTTCTGAAATAAACATGAGTAGGTGAAATGTGGCGATGGATGTGCGAAGTTTTACAACCCTCCTGAATGCAGGATAGCAACATACCCAGTATTGGATGAAAGAGGCAACAATAAAGTTCTTAGTCAAAATAAGCTTGATTGCTGCCTAGAAAGAATTGGCTAATATGAAGGATATTTCTACCATTGAAAATAATGTTGTGTAGAGCAGATCTGTTTCTTATGTAAAGAAATATCATTTTGCGGGGTAGAATCTTATGCTTGACTTCAGCAATATATTTATGGAAAAAGACAAGGATCACATTCTTTTTTTTTAACATATACAATCTTTTTATAAAAAGGATTATCAATTTCTTTATAATTGTCCAACATATAAAAAAGAAACCTATTCATATGGATATTTTTTGTCACTTTATGAAATCGTCCAACTACTGATATAGTGCCCATTAAATGTCATCTAGCGAGAAGAAATTCCAGCTTCGTTGGAATACAAAGAAATGAAAACGATCACACACTGCAAAGAAACTGCAGGAACTGGCATGTATTTTTCTCAATCCTGTATTATACAGTTCAACAATATCAATTTTCTGAAATTAACACAAGTGAAATTTGGCCATGCATATTCGAGTTTTACAATGCTCCTTCACATCAGTAAAGGAAAAGCAACATACAATAGTGGATTGGTAGGTTCAGTTTTTCGTTTGACAAATATCTTATAACGCAGTAGTAGATAAAAGAGTCAATGAAGGGAGTTCTTAGTCAAGATAGATAGTATTTGCATCAGAATGATGTAAAGAATCCGGCATTGTGAAGGACAGGAACTCATATAATATGTCCCGGGTGTGGGGGTTTTGGGTTCCAGTTATTCTAAGTTTGCATATTTTTTATTTTTTATTTTTCTAATAGATATTCATACAATTAAAAAGTACGGTGTGTGAACAGTAACAAAATTATTCTGCTGAATACATTTCTACTTTTCCCTAGATTTTCCCTTTCCTTCACTGTAAAATACCTCTTGTATTGAGACATATGCAAACTTTTTTATAAACAATTTCCAAATGTATCAAAAGTATTGATTTTTATGTTTAATAAACTTTATAAACCTACATTCCTATGCATTCAATAAATAACTAAAATACTGAGGGAAGAATACACGGAATGGTGATTCCCTGTCAAAGGTTATTATCACTTGCATCTACCTTTTTAGTAATATTATATGCCTATAATATATAATAAATGTTATGCAACTCGCGGCATATAAGACATACAAAAAATATGCCCATTAAAAACGTCGAATGTCATATCGTGAG
>NC_051407.1:12635281-12636879 GCF_015228065.2 Penaeus monodon
TTAATTCATCTTGGATAAGATCTTCCTGTAGTCATTTATTGAGGTATTATTGATCTTAATCGTTAATTGGAAACACGTCATGCACATGGAATAGACGAACTAAGGCTTACCTTCACGAATGGGTCAGCACATCGTTGATAACACAAAAAAGAATTTTACCCCACCTAAATCACCATATACCTCATGGATAGAAAAAGGAAAAGTGAAATTATTTAAATGCATATTTATTTTCGAAATTGTCATTAAAAATCGTTTGAAGATTATACAAAATCATTTCTTCCTCCCCGCCCATCGAACCTCCGCATTGCCCTCCTTCTTCAAGCAGCCGTTTGTTCCCTTTCGATGGAGCATATGTTCTATAGAGATATATTTCACCCTGCTGGCGCCAGTCTAACAGCAGCACAGGAGGCGAAAAAATTTCAGAAAGAGCACAGTATATACTAAGGTTTTGGAAGAAGATCGTTTCCTTGATTTTATCATTAACATGTTGTATATGATCTCTGCAAAGGCAGTGCTAGCTTGCCATCATATTTACAAGGCCTGACGTCATAAATGCAGACATTTGCATTTTGTATGTGTAAATCCTTCTGAACAACCCTTTCATAGCTTAACTAAGCGAGAACTGACGATATCAACCTAATATAAATACTTGTATGAAAGTTTTTATCTTCCGGAAGTATATATAATGTTTGAAGTAATCTCACTGGAAATGGGTTTTGCTACTCGGAGTATCTATAAGGACATTTTAGTAACAAACTCCGAAGAGAATGATACCTAGCTAGATTTGTTCTGACCTTAAAAGTAACAGGTAAAGGAATTAGGTTAAACAACAGTGATTTAACTTGTAAACAATTCCGCCATCGCATAACCTTATCTGACTCGCGGATACGCGGTGCAAAAGTCAGGTTAAAAGTCAAATCATAGCACATTTCATCACATTACTCCAGATCGGAAAACTATACGATGACCACCGCAGCAACTTCCCTCTTTCTCGTTTCTTCTGATATGGATATCACACCCATTTCTCAGGCTTCAAGAGACTCTCCTGATCCACAAACGCCAATCGTATCAAAAGTTATTGATAATGTTCTTATGTGCACACCACATCCTGGGATCCCGTTGGAGATGCCTGTGGTGGAGGCGGTTGCCTGCCGTAGAAGGGCATTGCGGAAGACGAGAAGGTTCGGTGAGCGTCGGTCAGAAGCTCCCTTTGCGCGGAGAAGATTAGTATACGAAGCAGAGAGGGAGGAGTGACTTTATACAATCTTTAAACGACGGATATTAAATAAATGTGCATGTAACTCATTCCACGTTTAATTTCTATTCTAATACTTATCACTTAAAAAAAATATCTTTTTCTCAGCATCATTTCTTATCATTGATGAACACGAAGTACAAGCAATGCAACCTATTAAAATGTGTATAGTAAGGGCCTTCTTATTCTGGTTTTGTGTTGATCAACTTCAGTTATTAATTATGTGTCGTATTTATTGGCTGCATAGTAGAAAACAGGTAATAAGTTCTTACTGGGATCCCCAAATCAATCTTCCTTCCGCCTTCTGTGCCTCTTTGCGATTATACGATTAGGTAATCCATTG
>NC_051407.1:12637481-12638513 GCF_015228065.2 Penaeus monodon
CAACAAACGCAGTATTGGACGTGTAAGTTCAGTTTTTCAGTTGAAATATTACTCATAACGCAATAGTTAAAAGAGTGAATGAAGAAAGTTTTTGGCCAAGACAGATTGAATTTAAGACAGAAAGTATGATGCTAAAAAATCCGGCATTATGAAGGACAGGAACTCACAACTAAAATCTTATGTTCTTGTGTGTATGTGTGGTTTCAATTATGCAAGGATACATATTTTTTACTCTCAAATAGATTTTCCTACAATGAAAAATAACGGTGTGTAGAGCAGATTGTTTCAGTATATAACGAACCATCACTGTTTGATTAGAAGGTAATGTTTGGCTTACAGGAGCAAATTTATTCTGCTGAATATAATTTCTACTCAGATTCCTTATGTTCATTTCTACAGTTCCTTCCTTCATTAATATATCACTTATTCACTACTTCTCTCATAACATATGTAATCCTTTTTATAAACACGATTATCAATTTCTTTGCAATTGCCAAACGATGACGTATCAGAAGTATTGATCCTTCTGTTTAGTAACCTTATAAAACCTACCATCCCCATGTGATCATCAAAATAAATAAAACAAACTGAGTGAAGAACACATAGAATGGTGATTTTCCTGTTAAATGTATTATTACTTGTATCTAACTCTCTGGTGCATATTAATATAACCTTGTCTAAAACGGAAACATCAGGTAATTCCGTCTTTCTCTGTAAACGATATTTGTTAATCTTGAAGATATGTCCCGACCACATTATAAATAAATTTGGTGAAAATATGGTTGAGATCATTCATTCATTCCATTTGTAAATCATTTAAATCGCGGTACTAGGTATGCGTGAAACATACAGGTTAAAGGTTAGATCATGTCACACTTGATCATATTAGTCTGGATCGGAATACTATTCATTAACTACTTCAGCAGTTTCCATCTTACATGTATGGTTTCCAGGATCGTTTCTCAGATGTCAAAAGAGTTATCTGTTCCACAAAGGTAAAATATCTATGATTTTTAAATAAATATGCATTTA
>NC_051407.1:12639306-12639812 GCF_015228065.2 Penaeus monodon
AAAACACTAATTTTGTATGTATTAAGTATTGAAAACACTAATTTTGTATTAGTATTGCACGGAATACTGAAAGTATTGTACTGAATAAGTATATATACATTAAGATATGTCGATTAAAACCATTCATAAAAGTAATAAATTAAACATGGAATGGCTTATATACACATTTATTTAATATTTGTCATTTAAATATTGCATAAAGTCACTCCTCCCTCTCTGCTTCGTATACTAATCTTCTCCGTGCAAAGGGAGCCTCTGACCGACGGTCACCGAACTTTCTCTTCTTTCGCATTGCCCTTCTGCGGTAGGCAACCGCCTCCGCCACAGGCATCTCCAACGGGATCCCAGGATGCGGTGTGCACATAGAAACATCGTCAGGAACTTTTGATATGATTGGCGTTTGTGAAGCAGGAAGGTCTTTTGAAGCATGAGAAATGGGTGTGATATCCATATCAAAAGAAACGGGAAACACGGAAGTTGCTGCGGTGGTCAGCGTACAGTATTCC
>NC_051407.1:12639849-12640772 GCF_015228065.2 Penaeus monodon
CTTTTAACCCGACTCTTCCCCCGCGTATCCCCAAGTCAGGTAAGGTTAAGTGACGACAAATTGAGTTCTTCATCAGAATCATTTCATACTAGAGATATATTTCTGAAGGAAGGGAAATCTAAGAATTGTAGAAATCAGCATAAGCAACGTGGGTAGAAATTGTATTAATCAGAATAGTTTTGTTTTCTATGAGTCAAACAGTTAGCTCCTACACGTACCGTGATATTTCGTTACATAATAATCAGATCTACTTTATTTTCAGTGATAGGAATATTTATGAAATAATTAAAGAAAAGACATCCAGGATTATCTGAAAGTACACATGCATGTACATATGATTTCAATTAGGACTTCCTGTCCTTCACAATGCCTTTTTCTTACCATAATTTTTCAGGTGTAAATTAATTCTTTACTTGACTGTAAGCTTTCTTCATCGCCTCTTTCTTCTACTACATTACGGAATATTTGTTAAACGAACCTACCCTTTCAAAATTGGGTATGTTGCCGCCCCTTACCTAATATACAAGAGGGGTGTAAAACTCTTCGGATACGCAACGCCGGTTTTCACGTACTCGTGTTAATTTCAGATTCGTGGACTATATAATACAGGACTAAGAAAATTACATGCCGTAGACCCTACCAGCCCCTGCGCTTTCTTTGCCTGTATGCGAACGTTTCCAATTCTTTGAATTTATTTTGTATCTTTTTTTTGGGGAGAGGAGGGGGCATAGCAAAGCGAAGCTGGAATTTATTCCCGCAAGATGACATTTAATATATAAGTAGTTCAGCAATTTGATAAAGTGGCATTTCTTTATAGATGAATAGGTAGCGTGGCCGAGTAGTCTAAAGCGCTGGTTTTAGGGACTAGTCTCTTCGGGGGCGTGGGTTCGAGTCCTACCGTTTTAGATTTTAGATACCTTAAA
>NC_051407.1:12640832-12642964 GCF_015228065.2 Penaeus monodon
TAAAAGACAAGGCAAACCTTTTCTTAATGTAGCCGATTTCTTTTACCTTCTTACTAGATACTGCATGCATTCTATTACATTTTTTAATTCCCTTTCTTGATATTTCCCCCTCTTTTCGCACACATCAAGACTGACTCTTCGATTCACTTAATGGTTCGTTCCTCCTCTCATGTTGTCAACTTTAAATCTAGCTCATCTTGACCAAGATATTCTTTCCGCGTCTTATCTACTTATACAAGTATTATGGAGACACGTGATTCGCATAGGACAAACGAGCAAATACGTGTCAACACATCATCCATAACACCAATAGGTGTGCACAAAGGAACATCTGGATTTTTATACACTTGGCGTTCATGAAACAGGAATGTCTCTAGAAACCTGAGAAACAGTCGTGATATCCATATCAAAAGAACGGGATAGAGGGAAGTTACATAGTGGTCATCTGACAGTATTCTGACCGGAAATGATGTGATGAAATGTAACGTGATCTGACCTTTAACCTGGCTGTTTCACCACCCAACCCGAAGTCAGGTAAGGTTAAACAAGGCATCAGAGTAAATGATATGACCCCAATATGAATGCTTGCCGAACGAATGCACGCCTCCGAAGAGACTGGTGCCTTAAACCAGCGCCTTAGACCGCTTGGCCACCTGATCATGTACAAAGCATTTGCCACTTCATTAAATCGTCCAACAGCTTCCATACTGCCCATGAAATGTCATCTGGCGAGAATCATTTCCTGATTCGCTTTGCGTCGCCCCCCCTACCCTCAAAAGAAATAGAAAAGACCACATACATACAAAGAAGCAGAAGGAACTGATGGGAACTATGACAATGTAATTTTCTAGATTAAGAATATCATATTTCTGAAATAAACATAAGTAGGTGAAATGTGGCGATGGATGTGCGAAGTTTTACAACCCTCCTGAATGCAGGATAGCAACATACCCAGTATTGGATGAAAGAGGCAACAATAAAGTTCTTAGTCAAAATAAACTTGATTGCTGCCTAGAGAGAATTGGCTAATATGAAGGATATTTCTACCATTGAAAATAATGTTGTGTAGAGCAGATCTGTTTCTTATGTAAAGAAATATCATTTTGCGGGGTAGAATCTTATGCTTGACTTCAGCAATATATTTATGGAAAAAGACAAGGATCACATTCTTTTTTTTTAATATACAATCTTTTTATAAAAAGGATTATCAATTTCTTTATAATTGTCCAACATATAAAAAAGAAACCTATTCATATGGATATTTTTTGTCACTTTATGAAATCGTCCAACTACTGATATAGTGCCCATTAAATGTCATCTAGCAAGAATAAATTCCAGCTTCGTTGGAATACAAAGAAATGAAAACGATCACACACTGCAAAGAAACTGCAGGAACTGGCATGTGTTTTTCTCAATCCTGTATTATACAGTTCAACAATATCAATTTTCTTAAATTAACACAAGTGAAATTTGGCCATGCATATTCGAGTTTTACAATGCTCCTTCACATCATTAAAGGAAGAGCAACATACAATAGTGGATTGGTAGGTTCAGTTTTTCGTTTGACAAATATCTTATAACGCAGTAGTAGATAAAAGTCAATGAAGGGAGTTCTTAGTCAAGATAGATTGTATTTGCATCAGAATGATGAAAAGAATCCGGCATTGTGAAGGACAGGAATTCATATAATATGTCCGTGTGTGTGGTGTGGTTCCAGTTATTCTAAGATGCATATTTTATATTTTTTATTCTCTAACAGATATTCATACAATTAAAAAGTACGGTGTGTAGAACAGTAACAAAATTATTCTGCTGAATACATTTCTACGTTTCCTAGATCTTCCTTCCTTCACAGTAAAATACCTCTTGTATTGAGACATATGCAAACTTTTTATAGACAATTTCCAAACGTATCAGAAAGTATTGATTCTTATGTTTAATAACTTTATAAACCTACCATTCCTATGCATTCATTAAAATAACTAAAAATACTGAGGGAAGAATACACGGAATGGTGATTTCCCTGTCAAAGGTTATTATCACTTGCATCTACCTATTTAGTACATATTAATATAGCCTATAGATATCATAATAAATGTTATGCAACTCGCGGCATATAAGACATACAAACA
>NC_051407.1:12643444-12645639 GCF_015228065.2 Penaeus monodon
CTTCCTTGTAAGCCTTTTCTTCTAGGTTTTTGAAG
This sequence comes from Penaeus monodon, assembly GCF_015228065.2. Lineage (NCBI taxonomy): Eukaryota > Metazoa > Arthropoda > Malacostraca > Decapoda > Penaeidae > Penaeus > Penaeus monodon. The sequence continues at coordinate 12,643,480 of NC_051407.1, forward strand.
TGTAGAAAATCAGTCAGATGAAGAGGAAACAATGTTCTTTCTCTCTCTATTACCTTCTCACCATGTATAATGAAATACGTTGATGCATTACTTTGCATTCCTTCATGAACCCTCTTACTGTTTTATTATTTCCTCCCTCTCCTTCAGGAAGTTCCTCACTGTTGCTCACATTTTGTTCTCAACTGTAAATTTAATTCATCTTGGATAAGAGGTATTATTAATCTTCATTGTTAATTGGAAACGTCATGCGCATGGGATAGACGAACTAAGATTTACCTTCCCGTATGGGTCAGCACATCCTTGATAACACAAAAAAGAATCTTACCCCACCTTAATCACCATATACCTCATGGGTAGAAGGAAATGTGGAATTATTTAAATGCATATTTATTTTCGAAATTATCATTAAAAATCGTTTGAAGATTGTATAAAGTAATTTCTCCCTCCCCGCTTCGAATATCAATCTTCTTCTCGCAAAGAGAGCATCTGACCGACGCCCAACGAACCTCCGCATTGCCCTCCTTCGTCAAGCAGCCGCCTCCACTACAGACATCTTCACCGTGATCCCAGGATGTGGTTTACACATAGGAACATCATCAGGAACTTTTAATACAATTGATCTTTTGAAGCGTTTGGTGTGGAATAGGAAACTGAAGTAATGTGATGCAGTGTAAAGTGATTCGCCCTTTAACCTCACTGTCTTAAGCTTAAGCTTAAGCAATGTTTCAGAACTTACATATATGAATAAATGAGCTCACAACTGAGGTGTTTAGAATATGCAGTTAATAATGAATAGAGATATACCGAAAATAAAACTCGAAACTCGAAACTTGCAACAATATTCATCTGAACATTCCCCTACTTCTGGAAAACCTCAACGAGAAAAGAGATACGAGGGAAGACATGAAGAAAGTAAAATGAACACTCGTTTGTTCCCTTCCGATGGAGCAGATGTTCTACAGAGATATATTTCACCGTGCTGGCGCCAGTCTAACAGCAGCACAGGAGGCGAAAGATGCAAGAAAGAGCACTGTATATACTAAGGTTTTGGAAGAAGATCGTTTCCTTGATTTTATCATTAACATGTATATGATATCTGCAAAGGCAGTGCTAACTTGCCATCATATTTACAGGGCCTGACGTCATAAATGCAGACATTTGCATGTTGTATGTGTGAATCCTTCTGAACAATCCTTTCATAGCTTAACTAAGCGAGAACTGACGATATCAACCTAATATAAATACTTGTATGAAAGTTTTTATCTTCCGGAAGTATATATAATGTTTGAAGTAATCTCACTGGAAATGGGTTTTGCTTCTCGGAGTATCTATAAGGACATTCTAGTAACAAACTCTGAAGAGAATGATACCTAGCTAGATTTGTTCTGATCTTAAAAGGAACAGGTAAAGGAATTAGGTTAAACAACAGTGATTTAACTTGTAAACAACTCCGCCATCGCATAACCTTATCTGACTCGCGGATACGCGGTGCAAAAGTCAGGTTAAAAGTCAAATCATAGCACATTTCATCACATTACTTCAGATCGGAAAACTATACGATGACCACCGCAGCAACTTCCGTCTGTCTCGTTTCTTCTGATATGGATATCACACCCATTTCTCAGGCTTCAAGAGACTCTCCTGATCCACAAACGCCAATCGTATCAAAAGTTCTTGATAATGTTCTTATGTGCACACCATATCCTAGGATCCCGTTGGAGATGCCTGTGGTGGAGGCAGTTGCCTGCCGTAGAAGGGCATTGCGAAAGACGAGAAGGTTCGGTGAACGTCGGTCAGAAGCTCCCTTTGCGCGGAGAAGATTAATATACGAAGCAGAGAGGGAGGAGTGACTTTATACAATCTTTAAACGACGGATATTAAATAAATATTCATGTAACTCATTCCACGTTTAATTTCTATTCTAATACTTATCACTTAAAAGAAAAAAAAAAAATTTCTCAGCATCATTTCTTATCCTTGAACACGCAGTACAAGCAATGCAACCTGTTAAGATGTGTATAGTAACGGCCTTCCTATTCTGGTTTTGTGTTGATCAACTTCAGTTATTAATTATGTGCCGTATTCATTGGCTGTATAGTAGAAAATAGGTAATAAGTTCTTACTGGGATCCCCAAATCAATCTTCTTCCGCTTTGTCTCT
>NC_051407.1:12646579-12646919 GCF_015228065.2 Penaeus monodon
TTTGTATGTATTAAGTATTGCACTGAATACTGAAATTATTGTACTGAATAAGTATATATGCATTAAGATATGTCGATTAAAACCATTCATAAAAGTAATAGATTAAACATGGAATAGCTTATATACACATTTATTTAATATTTGTCATTTAAATATTGCATAAAGTCACTCCTCCCTCTCTGCTTCGTATACTAATCTTCTCCGTGCAAAGGGAGCCTCTGACCGACGGTCACCGAACTTTCTCTTCTTTCGCATTGCCCTTCTGCGGCAGGCAACCGCCTCCACCACAGGCATCTCCAACGGGATCCCAGGATGTGTATGCATACATAAGTACGTATAT
>NC_051407.1:12646978-12647219 GCF_015228065.2 Penaeus monodon
TGTAAATATATTCCAATATAAAGTAATAATATAAACATTTTATTTAACTATTCACGGGTGATAAACTTTGAAATAAAACGAAAGGACTGAAACAAGGGAACTATACGCAACTACGCGTATGGCTGGGCCACGAAACAAAGAAGTACTTAGACAATTGGTTAATTTGTGTTTTATATAATTATATAAACGAAACGGCTAAAGAGGGGGTGGTGAATGAAATGTACAATAATGGATGGTACTA
>NC_051407.1:12647936-12650086 GCF_015228065.2 Penaeus monodon
ATGGATTACCTAATCGTATAATCGCACAGGGGCACAGAAAGCGGAAGGAAGATTGATTTGGGGATCCCAGTAAGAACTTATTGCCTATTTTCTACTATACAGCCAATGAATACGGCACATAATTAATAACTGAAGTTGATCAAGGATAAGAAATGATGCTGAGAAAAAAAATGTTTTTTATTCTTTTAAGTGATAAGTATTAGAATAGAAATTAAACGTGGAATGAGTTACATGAATATTTATTTAATATCCGTCGTTTAAAGATTGTATAAAGTCACTCCTCCCTCTCTGCTTCGTATACTAATCTTCTCCGCGCAAAGGGAGCTTCTGACCGACGCTCACCGAACCTTCTCGTCTTCCGCAATGCCTTTCTACGGCAGGCAACCGCCTCCACCACAGGCATCTCCAACGGGATCCTAGGATATGGTGTGCACATAGGAACATTATCAAGAACTTTTGATACGATTGGCGTTTGTGGATCAGGAGAGTCTCTTGAAGCCTGAGAAATGGGTGTGATATCCATATCAGAAGAAACGAGAAAGACGGAAGTTGCTGCGGTGGTCATCGTATAGTTTTCCGATCCGAAGTATGTGATGAAATGTGCTGTGATTTGACTTTTAACCTGACTTTTGCACCGCGTATCCGCGAGTCAGATAAGGTTATGCGATGGCGGAGTTGTTTACAAGTTAAATCACTGTTGTTTAACCTAATTCCTTTACCTGTTCCTTTTAAGATCAGAACAAATCTAGCTAGGTATCATTCTCTTCGGAGTTTGTTACTAGAATGTCCTTATAGATACTCCGAGAAGCAAAACCCATTTCCAGTGAGATTACTTCAAACATTAGATATACTTCCGGAAGATAAAATCTTTCATACAAGTATTTATATTAGGTTGATATCGTCAGTTCTCGCTTAGTTAAGGTATGAAAGGGTTGTTCAGAAGGATTCACACATACAAAATGCAAATGTCTGCATTTATGACGTCAGGCCCTGTAAATATGATGGCAAGTTAGCACTGTCTTTGCAGATATCATATCCAACTTGTTAATGATAAAATCAAGGAAACGATCTTCTTCCAAAACCTTAGTATATACTGTGCTCTTTCTCGCATCTTTCGCCTCCTGTGCTGCTGTTAGACTGGCGCCAGCACGGTGAAATATATTTCTGTGAAACATCTGCTCCATCGAAAGGGAACAAACAAGTGTTCATTTTACTTTCCTCGTATCTCTTTTCTCGTTGAGGTTTTCCAGAAGTAGGGGAATGTTCAGATGAATATTGTTGCAAGTTTCGAGTTTCGAGTTTTATTTGCGGTATATCTCCATTCATTATTAACTGCATATTCTAAACACCTCAGATGTGAGCTCATTTATTCATATTTGTAAGCTCTGAAACATCGCTTAAGCTTAAGCTTAAGACAGTGAGGTTAAAGGGCGAATCACATTACACTGCATCACATTACTTCAGTTTCCTGTTCCACACCAAACGCTTCAAAAGATCAATTGTATTAAAAGTTCCTGATGATGTTCCTATGTGTAAACCACATCCTGGGATCACGGTGGAGATGTCTGTAGTGGAGGCGGCTGCTTGACGAAGGAGGGCAATGCGGAGGTTCGTTGGGCGTCGGTCAGATGCTCTCTTTGCGAGAAGAAGATTGATATTCGAAGCGGGGAGAGAGAAATTACTTTATACAATCTTCAAACGATTTTTAATGATAATTTCGAAAATAAATATGCATTTAAATAATTCCACATTTCCTTTTTCTACCCATGAGGTATATGGTGATTAAGGTGAGGTATGATTCTTTTTTGTGTTATCACATACCATACGGGAAGGTAAGCTTTAGTTCGTCTATCCCATGCGCATGGCGTGTTTCCAATTAACAATGAAGATTAATAATACCTCTTATCCAAGATGAATTAAATTTACAGTTGAGAACAAAATGTGAGCAACAGTGAGGAACTTCCCGAAGGAGAGGGAGGAAATAATAAAACAGTAAGAGGGTTCATGAAGGAATGCAAAGTAATGCATCAGCGTATTTCACTATACATGGTGAGTAGGTAATACAGAGACAGAAAGAAAGAACGTTGTTTCCTCTTCATCTGACTGATTTTCTACACTTCAAAAACCTGGAAGAAAAGGCGTACAAGGAA
>NC_051407.1:12650574-12651408 GCF_015228065.2 Penaeus monodon
ACATTCAACGTTATAATGGGCAATATTGTTCGTATGTCCTATATGCCGTGAGTTGCATAACATCTATTATGATATCTATAGGTTATATTAATATGTACTAAATAGGTAGATGCAGGTGATAATAACCTTTGGCAGGGAAATCACCATTCCGTGTATTCTTCCCTCAGTATTTTTAGTTATTTTAATGAATGCATAGGAATGGTAGGTTTATAAAGTTATTAAACATAAGGATCAATACTTTCTGATACGTTTGGAAATTGTTTATAAAAAGTTTGCATATGTCTCAATACAAGAGGTATTTTACTGTGGAGGAAGGAAGATCTAGGAACTGTAGAAATGTATTCAGGAGAATAATTTTGTTACTGTTCTACACACCGTTATTTTTAATTGTAGGATATCTATTAGATATGCACCTTAGAATAACTGGAACCACACCACACACACGGACTTGTGTAGGACAGGAACTTATTGTATAAGTTCCTGTCCTACACAATGCCGGATTCTTTTCATTATTCTTTCTGATGCAAATTTAATCCATCTTGACTAAGAACTTCCTTCATTGACTCTTTTAACTACTACTGCGTTATGAGATATTTGTCAAATGAAAAACTGAACCTACCAATCCAATATTGTATGTTGCTTTTCCTTTACTGATGTGAAGGAGCATTGTAAAACTCGAATATCCATCGCCAAATTTCACTTGTGTTAATTTCAGAAAACTGATATTGTTGAACGGTATAATACAGGATTGAGAAAAACCACATGCCAGTTCCTGCAGTTTCTTTGCAATGTGTGATCGTTTTCATTTCTTTGTATTCCAACGACACTGGAAAC
>NC_051407.1:12651437-12652718 GCF_015228065.2 Penaeus monodon
TCGCCCTTTAACCTCACTGTCTCAAGTAAGTTTAAGCAATGTCTCAGAATTTACAGATATGAATAAATGAGCTCACATCTGAGGTGTTTAGAATATGCAGTTAATAATGAATGAGATATACCGCAAATAACTCGAAACTTGCAACAATATTCATCTGAACATTCCCCTACTTCTGGAAAACCTCAACGAGAAAAGAGATACCAGGAAAGCTAGGAGGGAAAGTAAAATGAACACTCGTTTGTTCCCTGTCGATGGAGCAGATGTTCTACACAGATATATTTCACAGTGCTGGCGCCAGTCTAACAGCAGCACAGGAGGCGAAAGATGCGAGAAAGAGAGATCTTAGCTTAGCTTAACTTCATTCCAGATGTTATGCATACATTTGAAATATAAGCGAATCCTTATTCATACATTCATACTAAGGTTTTGGAAGAAGATCGTTTCCTTGATTTTATCATCAACATATTGTATATGATATCTGCAAAGGCAGTGCTAACTTGCCATCATATTAATTACTTAACCTTATCTGACTCGTGGATACGCGGTGCAAAAGTCAGGTTAAAAGTTAAATCACAGCACATTTCATCACATACTTCGGATCGGAAAACTATACGATGACCACCGCAGCAGCTTCCCTCTGTCTCGTTTCTTCTGATATGGATATCACACCCATTTCTCAGGCTTCAAGAGACTCTCCTGATCCACAAACGCCAATCTTATCAAAAGTTCCTTATGATGTTCCTAAGTGCACACCACATCCTGGGATCCCGTTGGAGATGCCTGTGGTGGAGGCGGTTGCTTGCCACAGAAGGGCATTGCGGAAAATGAGAAGGATCGGTGGGCGTCGGTCAGAAGCTCCCTTTGCGCGGAGAAGATTAGTATACGAAGCAGAGAGGGAGGAGTGACTTTATACAATCTTTAAACGACGGATATTAAATAAATGTGCATGTAACTTATTCCACGTTTAATTTCTATTCTAATACTTATCACTTAAAAAGAATATATCTTTTTTTTCAGCAACATTTCTTATCCTTGATGAACACGAAGTACAAGCAATGCAACCTATTAAAATGTGTATAGTAACGGCCTTCCTATTCTGGTTTTGTGTTGATCAACTTCAATTATTAATTACGTGCCGTATTCATTGGCTGTATAGTAGAAAACAAGTAATAAGTTCTTAATGGGATCCCCAAATTAATCTTCCTTCCGCTTTCTGTGCCTCTGTGCGATTATACGATTAGGTAATCCATTGCATACATTTACCCTTTATAATATTTATAA
>NC_051407.1:12653338-12654109 GCF_015228065.2 Penaeus monodon
CGTTTTTTAAGCCACTCCTCTCTCTGCTTTGTATATTAGTCTCCTTCGCCCTCGGGAGTCGAGATGCCTACCCAGCGTGACCGACGCCCATCGAACCTTCTCGTCTTCCGCATTGCTCTTCTGCGGCAGGCAACCGCCTCCACCACAGATATCAACAATGTGATCCCAGGATGTGGTGTACATAAAGGAACATCATCTGAAACTTTTGATACACTTGGCGTGTGTGGAACAGGAAACTTTCTTGAAACCTGAGAGGCATGTGTGATATCCATAGCAAAAGAAACGCGAAAGAGGGAAGTTGCTGTAGTGGCCATCGTACAGTACTTTATGATTCCCTTTAGAGGATTGATCTCTTGTGATCCCATCTTCAACATGATTGATTGATTGATAATTTAACCTCCTTCCCAGCGTTCCTATGTGGTAACATACTTATGATGGGAGATCGTTCAAATGTATTAACATCCTCAGATACACTATAGGACAAGGTGGGACAGCATCCAGTTACTCATGATTTGCACTTGGCATTGCATGCTTCAAACATTTCAGTAATCTTTGCATATTGCAGTAACTAGCATTCGGAGAGCATCAAAATGGTAACTCAACTTACTACTGAGGATTTTTACTGATTAATTGTCTGGCCCAAATGAAGAGACTGGTGTCAATACTAACAAAAGTGTAATCAAAATAAATTATAGAGACGACATGAAATTAGATTGTCCCCATATGGGAATTATTTTATTTACAAGAACTTTACAAGAACCTATATTTTTC
>NC_051407.1:12654173-12654759 GCF_015228065.2 Penaeus monodon
GAAGAGGACAGTTCCCGGGTTCTAAACGTTGCAGTGCCTCATCCTGCCAGTGGTGGTTAAGATGTTGAAAGTGATATTGAGGATGCTACTGACAAAATGTTTATTTATGAGGAAACGCTTAAAATAGCGGAGAACTGGGCGTGGATGATAATAATGACAGTGAAGAAAAGGTGTAAAATTTTTGTGTAAGCGATTCCCCTGGAAGAAGTTTTTTGAGTAGGTTTTTGATTTTTCCTAATTTTAGCCTGATCTTTTCCCCGCACTGGCTCTGCGGATGTATTTTCACACCATTAATTTTGGACACCATTGCAGATCAAATCTGCATGCTATGAGAGACAGAAAACCAAACCAATCCCAGGGTCAACTATGATGAAATCAGGATTTTTCTTTGTACAACAGTTTACAACAAGTTTCAAGCATTGAAGAGTGTATACATTTTGCAGATAACATCAATCTTCAAACAGGAGATAAACTTGCCAATATTGAGCTTGTGGAAACTCTTAACCAGGTGGGAAAGAGGATCCAGTCAGCGCTCTGTATGCTGGAGTCTGTAGCTCCACAGACACATGCAGGTCAAAGTAAGGAA
>NC_051407.1:12654989-12655185 GCF_015228065.2 Penaeus monodon
GCTATTCAGGTCAAAGTAAGATAACAGAATTATTGGATGACTTTCGTTACGATGGCCTTTTCCATAACAAGCAGAACTGCAAGCAAGGAAAATAAGCTGTTTGCAAGATGTCATGTGCAGCAAAACAGTGTAACAAATAAAATAGTCTCTCCACAAAATTTGACTGAATTTTCTCAATATTTACTATACCTGGGAC
>NC_051407.1:12655249-12656536 GCF_015228065.2 Penaeus monodon
TATATATTCCTTATCTTCTCATATCTTATCACACACCAAAGCATCGCTGATCTGCTAAAATCCCTGGCAGCGGTGGGATTCGAACCCACGCCTCCGAAGAAGAGACTGGGTGCCTTAAAACCAGCGGCCTTAGGAACCGCTCGGCCAACGCTTACCTACTGTTTATTATAAACTGCATTCAAATCGCCCAAACTGTTTTTTGCGGTATTGCACAGTATCAAAAATATCATCTCGCGAGAATAATTTCTTGTTTCGTTTTGCTACGCACCCACCTCCCTTAAAAATGTCAAAATATAGAGGATTGTATAACAATCACACAGGCAGAGGAACTGGTTGAAATCTTGGCATGTAATTTTCTCTATCCTGCAGTTATAAAGTACCTTAACCAAGATAATTTTTTTTTCTTTATAAACAGGATTATCACCTTTTTATAATTGCCTTGGGTTCAGTGACTTTATAATTAATTAATTATAACCATATTTTCTCGAGAAACTGAATGATTGACACGTGAAATGGTGATTTCCCTGTTAAATGAAATTATTACTCCTATACTTTAATGTTTTATGGACTATTATAAACTAATCTTGTCTAAACAGAAACATCAAGTCTTTGTCTTTCTTCGTTAACACTCTTTGGTAATCACAGCGGGCCTTTGTGTCCTTCCATAGGACTATGTGAATATTAGGGAGGGCCAGGACCTGCACTCTTTGGGTCCTGGAACATCCTGGGTTTTCGGTAACACTTTTTCTTTCGCCACTTCCCAGGTCCCTCCACTCGTCGTCGTTTCCGCTGATCGTTGTCGTCCCAGCGACCAGGCCATCGTCGCTTTTCCAATATCACACGGCGATGAAAAGATGACGAGGCTGCGAGGGGCCTTCAAGCTGCTCCCTCCGACGGCGGTCGTACTCCCACCACCGGCTATCCCGTGCGTCGGTGCAGCGTCGTGGCGAGTTCTCCGGCAGAGATGGAACATTTTTGGTTCGCATACCTGTAAGGGGCTCGAGTACTTGAGCGCGGAACACAAATATCCAGTGAATCGATGCTGCCTGGAGGAGGTGGCTATTATGGCACTCTAGGTGAAAAGCAACCTTCTCCGTCGGATATGCGTGCTTCAGCTGAACACTTAGAGTGAATGATCCGTGCAGATGTATGAGGCCGGGGCAGGCAGCGCTGTCGCCTGAGAGAGATCGCTATCGTGTAACGGGGCGGCCCTCACTCCTTCACTCCCGTTGAGGGCTGGCAGGGGAGACGTAGAGGTCGCCATCTCCGCCGTCGTCGTCGCAAAAC
>NC_051407.1:12656579-12657184 GCF_015228065.2 Penaeus monodon
TCACAGAGCGCAGAGACCTCGTTTGTGTGGGAATCTGCACGGAAGCGGGAGTACTGGCCGGCTGCTCCTAACGGTCCTCCGGCCGTGCTGGAGTGGCTTGGGATCACTGCTGCTGGTCGGTCGAGGGTGCGAAAGGAACAGCCATGGCCACCTGGCGATGAGGCAGCTGGGGTGCGATGGGTCCACCTGGGAGTAAACTGGACCCGAAGGAAACCTGCTTTTCCACGGTGGTTCCCTCGGTGGTGATGGGCTGAGTAATGGGACTCAGTGACTCGCCTGCTTCCGGTGGTAGGCGCAGCATTTGCTCCTGAAGGGCCTGTAACTGGGTTTGCTGAGCTTGCAGCAAGCTCTGTAAATTATCCTTTCGCTCCTATTCAAGTGCTCCCATTGAGCCTGCCCCTTCGCCGAAGTAGGTGAGTGAGATGCCCTACATCGAGAACTCCGGGACTTAATTATCTTTCCACTGACGTTTCACACTATGAACGATGACATGTATGCAACACAAACGAGGAGAGACGTATGGGATTCGTGATACCGAAATAGTGCGTACACTATACGTATTAACACCACTGTCACTAAGATTATCTGTATGAATCGTCTGTTGA
>NC_051407.1:12657588-12658263 GCF_015228065.2 Penaeus monodon
CTCATCAATATTCCAAATCCCTTGAATGTATCTTATCATTATTATATAATGTGAAACACGAAAGAACAAAAAGGAATTCATTTTCACAAAAACTGTTTTCATATTTTTTTTGGACGATTTTTGTAAGAAAGGCAAATCAGAAAAAAGAAGCGATATTTTCTCATTGTAAAGGAATTCTATTACCTTAATACTAGATGCTGCAATACGCTTATGCATTTCTTTATATGCCTTAATCAACCCCTTCACTATCTCATAATATTTTCTCCCTTCCTTTTCATGCACAGGAGGTAAACAGGAGTTTTTCAGGAGTAACTCCCCTTTCAGTTTCACCCATGGGGCGCCAATTTCTCCTTCCCTCTTCATCCTTGCTTTTCACCTGTTTTAGATTTTTTTTAATCTTTGGAAACAAGAATCTTTCCTTCACCTCTTTTTTTTTTTCATTTGCTGAAGTATTAAAGACCTTTATTTTTTTTAATAGAGGCACGTCATGTGCATGGCACACAAAACGGAAATTAAGGCCTTAATTTTCACACCACACTTTATAAACCACGGATCCAAACAACACCGTTTCATAAAACACCAATAAAATTAATTTTATCTTTCCTTTCTTACCTGAAACTACTGTAATCTTTGATGGAGGAAGCAAAAATGAAAATTTACAGAAATTGGTTTTAT
>NC_051407.1:12658773-12660894 GCF_015228065.2 Penaeus monodon
CGCCCTTTCATTTATCCCGCGGCAAAAAGGAGCCTCTGGACCAACGTCCAACCCCAACGAAACCTCCCGCCATTTACCCTTTTCTTCCGGGCAAAGCAAACCGGCCTCCAACCCACAGGTAATCTCTAACGTGGTTTTTCCAGGATGTGTGAATGTGCACACAAAGGAAAAACACCATTCTAGATTTTTTTTTTTGATGCACTTGGGCGTTTGTAAAGCCATGAAATTTTTCTAAAAAAAACTTAACGGAAAACATAAAGTAAATTTTTTTTGTTCTTTTCTTCCCACAAAATGGTCTTTGGGGAATTCTTGAAGATAGGTCCCGAAAATTAGAATAAAACAAGATAAAAGGGAAATTTGGGTTTTTTGAAAAATATTTACTGAGGTTTCATTTAAATTTCCTCTAGTAAAGTTCTTCCCTTTCCACCTTACTGGTTTTGCAGGGGTTACGTGGCCAAAAAATTCAGGTTTTAAAAAGGTCTCCCCCCAATCACAAAAGCATTTTTTAGTGCATTATTTTCAGATCGGAAATTCCCTGTTAATGATGACCCACTGCAAGCAAACTAGCATCTTTTCCGTTTTCGTTTCCTTTTGATATGCGTTGGTTCCCACGCCCCATTTTCCAAGTTTTCAAGAGAGGTCTCTCCCTTGTTTTCCCCCGAAAAACCCAAAGTATATCAAAAGATCCAGGGTTGATGTTTCCATTGTTGCCAACACCACATTTCTGGGAATCCCTTTTTGGAAAATGCCTGTCCGTGGAGGGGCGGTTTTTGCCCTGCCGCAGAAGGGCAAATACGGGAAAAAACGAGAAAGGTTCGCAAAGCCGTCGGTCCCACAGGATCCCCTCTGCCTCGGAGGAAGATTTAGTTATATATTGGAGCAAAGCTGAGAAGGAAGGGTGACTTTTATGCAAATTTTAAATGGCAGATATTAAATAAACATGTATATAAGCTATGCGATTTCTTTTTTTTTCTCCGTGATACAAAAAATGGTGTTTGGGGATTGTGTGTTGACTTATCGGTGCGCACACACATATATATCTGTGATTATATTTATACGACCATGGGGACTAGATGTAACATATCAATAGATAAATGGAGCACCGAAGAAAAGTTTACAGCTGGAGGAAAGTACCGCTAAACAACAGGCTTTAATAAGTGATATATTGAGAGAGTCAATGAATGCAGGCAAAGGAGAACGCTAGCCTAATGAAGGAAAATTCATTATCAGAACAGTTATTATCTTTTCGCTGTTTTGTAAATTAGATTACCGTTATTACCAGCATCGTTTTCATTGCAGTATCATTGTATAAATGCTACAGTGACTCTATATTCTTATTATTTCAAGGTATTTGGAATATCCCTAGCATTGTGAAAGAAGAAATTTGGCAAGAAATAACTTTTAAATTCCAATACAAACAAAGCCATAATGACATTTCAAGAATCTGGATTAGAAAGGAAATACGAGAATTATACATTTCTGCTCATTATGCTTACCACTCGTTATCATTTTTCTTCATCACTTCCATTTCCTCTTTGTTCAACAGAGCATTATCCCATCTTAAAAATCAAGTTTCTTTTCTAATAATAAGGACTCATAATAAAACTGTTTTACCAATAACAAAGGTTTTTAAATGAAATATAACAATATTGTGTGAAATAGGGAAAAAATTACATAAAAGAAATTGCCTTTCAGTCTGCCCGGAAGCAGCCCGTCCTGGCAAAAATAATCTAATATTATTTTTTACAATCTGTGTTAACCTTTTTACTATGTGTTTAATTTTCCTTATTTTGGGATGGAAGTTGGAAACAAAATCCATAGCTCTTTGACATGATTTAAACAAAAACACAGTTTAAACAACATATATAAAAGGCCCTAGAAAGTGCCCTTTCCGGCAAAGTACCCGCAGGGAGAGGAAGCTTTTCTTACCTCACCACCACCGTCCCGCCAGTCATTTCCCATTACCCAGGGAAACCTGTCAAAAAAAAACAGGCTGATCACTAGGAAAAAACCGGGGAAAATTACTTGGGGAAAAAAAAAAAACGTATTACCAAGGTTAACTTTTACTGTTTTAGCAAAGCCGAGTTCCGTAAATTTTGGGGGGGGATCTGTAAGAAAACA
>NC_051407.1:12662251-12662327 GCF_015228065.2 Penaeus monodon
GTGTGTGTGTGTGGCCAGATTTTGGAGTTTATGGTGTGTGTTCTTATATTATTATACTTTAATTGTGAAAAATGGC
>NC_051407.1:12662761-12662941 GCF_015228065.2 Penaeus monodon
ATATAATTTTAAAAAAAATATTATAATATATAAAATTATAATATAAAATTATATCATATATAAAACTTATATAATATTATATAATATTATAAAATATAATAATTTATATATAAAATGTGTGTGGGTGTTTTGGGTGTGTGTATATAAAATTTGTCTGCATGTATGTTTTATTATGTGTTA
>NC_051407.1:12663779-12665917 GCF_015228065.2 Penaeus monodon
TACCTGGGCTTGTAGCAACCCTCCCCCCTTAAGGAAAACTTTTACCATAACGGGGGGGGAACAGTTTGTAAATGTAAATCGTTCAGCTAGCTATTTAATAAAGGTAAACCCACATGCAAACATATACATACAGCGGAAGAAATATTAATCATGCTCTTCGAAAGGGCATCTGCATGCCATTATCCTTTGCCCTTGATGTGAACAATTTTTAGATTGAAGGGCTGAAGGGAGAGAGCCCACCTAAAGAATACGCATGTTTTTAAATTTTCACCTTTCAAGGGAACACTAGTGGATTATGGGGTCCCTTAAATATCACAGTTTATCGGATGAGCCGTGCATGTCAAAAATAAACTTTGGGAACTTTTTCTAAAGCAAGCAAAAATTCCCCCAAGCTTCCTTTTCTATCTTTGGGAATAACGATTTTCTGATAGGTCTTGAATTTTTTGTAAGAGTATAGCACACCGGAGGGTAAAACATCACTCCCCCGAATCGGGCTGAAAAAGACAGCACCAACAACCTTTTATCACTCGCATCTACGCTGTTTCGTAAAAGGCTTTTTCCATGGCGGAGCTTGTAACACGGGGGGCCACGGGCCTAAGCCCCGCACTTGAAGCCGTCCAAAGGCGCTTTTGACACTCATCTGTCCTGTCTGAAAGTACGTTTTTTTTTTTGGCTTAGCAAATAGTTAATGGAGCAGAAATTTTGCGCAAAGTTTTTCAACAGAAGCGTCGGTAATAAGCCGAACCCAGGGCAATGAATCTCATAAAACGCCCTCCTGCTTTCCGGGGACTGGATACTGCAGAATGGCCTCGACCTTAGCACCAATAGGCGGCAACGTTACCTTGACCCATCGACATGACCAAGGAAAGTGACGTGGGCGTGTCCGAACTCGCTTTTCCCTTTAAGTTGTGGTAAAAGGCTTGGGCGTCGACAGGGCTTGGAACAAGGATCGAAGGCGAATAAAGATGGGTCCCTCCGGGGTTTCGCTCCACAACCACCCAGGTCATACCAGGTAACACCTAAACGCCCCACTAGGGTCAACTAGTAATATAGGTCATGAGCCTCTGGAAAGGTGGCAGGAGCATCCCGGAGCCGAAGGGCATACAGTCCCATTCCCACAGCCTGAAAGGGAGTTTACAAAGATGACACAGGGAACCAGCACGAGACGTCCTGGCACTTGGTAATAACCTTGTAGCAGGTCCAAGTTTAGACGGTAAACGTCCTGACCCAAGTCGTCTATGTGTCGTCTACACGTGGAAGAGGGGAAACGAGTCCTGCTACAGTAACGCTGTTTCACCTTCCCTAAGCCCCACGCAACGACGGTAATCTCCCTCGCCCTTTGGCACCAGCACCACAGGGGATGCCCAGGGACTTAAGCTGGGTCGAATCATACCCTGCTCCCAGCAATCGGTGGACCTCCTTTTTCAAGAACTCCCCGCTTCCCGTGTTGAGACGATACGGAGCTTGGCGAATGGGATTTTGGGAAATCACTCAGCTTGACATCATGAGCGAGCAGAGGGCAAGTGCCGGGGCTTTGGTCACCAAAAGGTTCCCGGATACCCTGCAGAAGAAGGTTAATACTGGCTACCTGGGGATCAGAAAGGTGTGGGGGAGGTTTTTGTTCTAGATTGTCTATTTAAATACGTGTTGCTCAGTTTTGGGTTCTATCACTGGAAACAATGGTTTCATTGCCAATATCACCGGGGTCACATGGCACAACCACTGCCTACATCCTTTTGCATCATCTTTTTTTTCTATCTTTCACTGTCTGTCCCATCCCTTGCATGATACATTTTCAAAAAGTTTTCACATGCACAAGTCGTTTTTTTTCTTGCGTCTGTGGGGCCGTAGCAAGAATATAATTTACATCAGATACACGTTTAATCACTCGAAAGGGACCCGAATATCGAATCTAAAGTGGCTGGCCGGGCATGGGGAGGAGTGCCAATACCAAAAATCTCCCTCCTTAAATTCCCTTATTTTTAACTTTATTTACTTCATCGTAACGCTTTTTTCATCTTATGTTTTTTGGTTTTGCCTAAGCAAGCATGAGCAAAAAAAAAAAGTGCTGACTTTAACCTGTTTTTTTAAAATCAACTATGTAGGGTGGCCGCTGGGACACTTTTCTTTCTTCGCAC
>NC_051407.1:12666145-12668212 GCF_015228065.2 Penaeus monodon
TAAAAGCATCGATTTAAACTGTTGAAAAGCCCAGTGATTTCATCACTTTTCTCAAATAAACCAGACGTAAAATTGGATCCCTGGTCTGACTCACCGCGGGGGTGGCAAATCCTAAATTGAGTGAAAAATTTAACGAGAGCCTTCACAACGTTCTTGTGGTTATGCGTTTAAGAGGGATGGCCTCCCGGGGGACCGTGTGGCTGAATCTATAATAGTCAACAGATATTGGTTACCCCGTTTCGTCTTAGGCAAGGGGCCGACACCGTCTATAACGATCTTACTAAAAGGTTCATTAGTTACTGGGAATTGGAATAAGTTTGGGGGTAACGGTGAAACGCCAGCGCCCTGGTTTACCTTTAACCTGACAGATATGACATGTACGACAATATTTACTTATTCACGTCTCATCTTAGGCCCGTAGAAATGCTCAAATATTTTCTGTACCCTCTTAGTAACTCCCAAATGCCCTGCAATATTAAACGTGAGCAATGGCAAGTATGTGATCACGGAGAGGGAGAGGCAAAACAATTTGATGATTGTGTACCAGGGGTCAGTAACTAGGAGTATGCAGGGTCTATAAATGACGCATTAACACCCCCGGACTTCAGGTAAAAAACATTCGGGGACTCTTCCAACTCCGATTGAATTTAACGAGATCATCAAAAAGTTTCTTTAACTGTACATCTATCCTTTGTTCTTCAATCAATTTACCCTAGTTATGGGGTGATCACTAGTACTTAAAATGCCTTCAGTTTCTTTATACTCTCGCCCTAAAGGAATCTTCAAAGAAATCCCTTAATGAAAATCCCTCTTTTGAAAATTTTAAATTTTCAAAATCTGGTACATCCCCATGCAATTCTGTGCCAGGGACGCCATTACTAAATTTCACGACCCTTTACTCTTACTGCGAGTGACCGCACAGGCAGGAAGGATGAAGGGGGGCTCTCTCTCTAACTCCTCTGTGTTGTTCTCGCTCGTGGGGTGAGGCGAGACCACAGGGTATGGTCGCATCTTGTCTCCTGCGAGATCGTTCCCCCCGCAAAACTGAAATACCATGAGTAGGTATCCTATCAACCCCCGCTAATTGACATAATCTGTTACTAACTCCCGATGTCAGGTAAACTCTGCATAAAGGTACACCCATCCGCTCCCCGTTACACTCACACCGTTCTATGAAAACCGTCTCGCCTGTAATGCACTCCGGGTGAAGGTATTTCATCCCCTAGCACCAGGGAGATTAAAGAACCAGAATCACGCAGGATACCGACTGGTCGGCAGCTCCGGACGAACGGTCCGGAACCAATAGTACCTGGGGGATGCGAAGGGTCTGAATAAAGGATTTTATAGACTCAAAGGGTAGGCATTTCAGAGGGTGTTGGGAGGGGCCCGAATTTAAATTTAACTTCAAAAATGAGATGAGGATGCTGGAGAGGGAAAATCGTTTCGTTTTTTGTCCAACATGTAACCACAGGCCACGAGTGCTAGGAGAACGTCTGGTTTTCTAATTTTGGGCACTGGATAATTTCATGATCAGTTCTTTACAATACCTACAAAAGACTTTCCTCACACAAGTCTCGCTGGTCCCAAAGATCACGAGTCTGGGAAACTTGCTGTCCTTACCACTCTCCGCTCCCCCTCTCGAGCCACCTGTAAAAAAGCTCCTTCACCTGGTCTGAATGAGATGCGGTAGACTCACGTGACCTATGAGGAAAGTAAGGATTAGTGAGGGCATAAGTTGGTCAGCAAACAGGGCCGACATCAGATATAAAGACGTAGTCCCGGCTCCTCGACGTGAGAGCGTACTCTCAGGGGCCCAATCGAAATTTTTTACGGGCCTCAAGTATATTTAGCTCGAGCAAACTTTCGTAATCTAGGACCATGAGCTCACTTTTCAACCCACTTACGACACAGAAGTTGCTTTTGGCGTATAAACTCTACATATGATTGCTCGCTGGCCTTACTGCAGCTGCGGAACTCTTGCCTAATACGCTTCAGGAACCTTTCTTATAGACATTCAGTAACAGCTCTTTTGACATACTCATAATCCTTAACATGGATAACATCAAT
>NC_051407.1:12668361-12668587 GCF_015228065.2 Penaeus monodon
TAACAGCCTCCATTAAGTTTAAAAAACGGGATATCACCTAAACATTTTAGAAAGCCTCAAACGCTCATTTTTCAGCCTTAATTTTCCCCCACCCTCAATTTTACTTTTCTCCGTTTTATATTGACCGGGGGACATTACATTACCATCACCCTGAATTGCTGGAAACCCGATTCAACGTCCTCTCTACTAATTACTTTAATTTTAATCAAATTATCCAAACAAGGTC
>NC_051407.1:12668744-12669155 GCF_015228065.2 Penaeus monodon
TCTAGCTAGCTAGAAAATCCAATGCTAACACCAAAATGAATAAACAAAGAAATCACACCACGATTATCTAATACATCGCAAAAAGGCTAAGTAAACCACGATAACCGCCATCAAATGCGGATAAAAAAGGGAGCAGTGGAGAACTGCAATCACTCACATAGGAAATCACTATGAGCCAGGAAGGAACAAAAATCCCAAGCGGAGAAAGCAAAACCGGCAAAAGAAAATAACTTCAGCTGGCAACGCAAATGCACGATAGCTAAACGGGCCCAATTACTCAATAAAGGCTTATGGACAAACACTCGAAAGCAACTGCCATTAGAAAAGCACGCGAAATGAGTAAACGATTCCGTCAATAAAAAGCTAACAAAACAAATGGGCAAACGTTCAAAATCCCGGTCAGGCCCCCAT
>NC_051407.1:12670173-12670401 GCF_015228065.2 Penaeus monodon
AATTCTAGGAATAGCGGGAAGCAGCCTTGTTTCCCTGCCTGCACTCACTCGCCATTGGTTCGCCAGTTGCCCTGACCGCCCAAGGCGAAGCCGAAACGACGGTTGTGCTTCGTGAGATCGGGCTCGTGTCTCCCTGTGGAGTTTTGCAGCACGTCATCCGCGAGCGACGACATTCGAACTTCTATCAAACCTACCGTATAAAATGTGCTTCAGAGATCTCCGCTGAAA
>NC_051407.1:12670468-12670917 GCF_015228065.2 Penaeus monodon
TGGCGCGGGGAGGAATGTGGAGAGGCTCGAGGGGCGGGGTGTCGTAGCTGCCTAAGCCCGCAGGGGTCCCGACGGCGCCTCCATCATGAGGGCTCGCCATCTGCATATGACGCGACGGGGGGCGAGGATAATGACACCCTTACTCCCTGGTGCGGGTAAGGGTGACACTCTCACAACGAGGTCATGGGAAGTGGCCCTTCAGTAACGAGGAAGTAAGGAGACGCGTCGCAGGTGCCAGCATGCAAGAGGCGGGCACAGACAATAAGGCATGAGGGCGCGACCTTCGGGTCAGCTAGTGACCCCAGCTTCCGTATGGTAATGTTTCCAATATTATCACTGTCTCCTTATCACTAGTCAGCGCACGGCAGCGCCTCTATGTCGCTCCCGGCGCAGGTTCGCTCGCCGCGCCGCCATCTGCCGCCACGGGCTCGCTCCGCACGTGCTTGGCG
>NC_051407.1:12671307-12671410 GCF_015228065.2 Penaeus monodon
GAAGAGCAAAGGCTGCGCTGGATAAATCGAGTGACCCTGGCGCCGTCCGTGGCCTCAATCAAGTGGCCTTGTGCGAGGTCAGAGGCGGCCAGTTCGAGAGGGA
>NC_051407.1:12671449-12671532 GCF_015228065.2 Penaeus monodon
AAGTCCCTCGGGAGCCGAATACTTCCTTCTTCCTCACTCCAACACCGGAAATCGTGACCCAAATATGACTGATTTCTTCTTCC
>NC_051407.1:12673774-12674124 GCF_015228065.2 Penaeus monodon
CAAGAGGATAAAAAAGATAGATGGACGATTCTCTTTCATACGGAGTTTTACGTACCACTGTATATCATGGTAAAACTTTTGGTGTGACAGACCTAAGTAGCGTCTCCCCAAACCTTTTTTTGCAAAACTCTTATTTAGTAACTATACAAAATTATATATAAAATGTTGAAAAGAAGTTGTCGATCATACAAAAAAAAAAGAGGGTGTTCAGATAACTGCAAAGAAATATTACTTAATCACATACTTATTACAAAAAAATCCCTCCCTCCAGATATATATTATAATGATGCAAAAGAGACAAAATCATAGATTCTACACAATAAATCCGTTTGGGTTCTTTAAATTAAAGG
>NC_051407.1:12674157-12674510 GCF_015228065.2 Penaeus monodon
GAAGAATTCTATCGCACAAGCCGAAAAGAAGTGGACCCCCTTTGACTCATGTTGATTTCGTACCTTCTTGCAATATACTCCGATTCGCTGACGTTTTCCCTTAAATTCTGTGTGGTATACAAGGTAAAAACATGTTTATTTGCCACTCCTAAACAGCCGTGGTGCCCAATCTGTTGCATCTTCAATCACAGACTAGCTCTAAATTATTTACAAAATGTTGCAAGTAGTCGTCGATCATACAGTAAAAAGATTATTCATTCCTCCAGATATATATTATAATAATGCAGAAGAAGAGACATAATCATATATTCTACAAAATAAATAAGCAAGAAATAATTCGTTTACTTTCTTTC
>NC_051407.1:12674610-12674817 GCF_015228065.2 Penaeus monodon
TAGACAACTAAGCAATCAGTAAATAATCCTCAGAAATCAAAGGTTTAGAACTTACACACCAAGCATGCACAGTACAAAATACACTAATCGCTGTATACTACAGCCAGGATAAAGCAACTTTTGTTTATGAAACACGGCAGTATAAGTCAAAAGAATGGAGGGCATTTTCGCCGATGTATGGTAAAAAATAAACTGAGTTTGCAGTGG
>NC_051407.1:12680869-12681288 GCF_015228065.2 Penaeus monodon
TTACAGTTTCACTAGGAAGGACAGCAGTGTTCCGGAATACTATTAAACAAATGAAGGAAAATGATGAAGATAATATCAGAATGGAAATATGAAACGGCGACTGGTTATTAAAAGCAAGAACATGAAAGAATATGTCCATGAACATGTAGAAGAGATAACATATGATGAAATTCTAGAGAGAAAACAACAACTGCAAAACAAGAAAGAGCCATCATATAAGAGAAATATAGCAAATGTATTATAGAAACAAGGACATTGCACTGTAGCAGCCAGCAAATTACAACAGAATTGGAAATGAATGTTTCTGTTGTCCCGTATGGATGGTGAGTTGATGATGATTAGTGAAATATGGGTAGTACTGAAAGCAGTACAATAAACTACATAAATCAGACACTGAAATTAGAATTAGACATAAATGG
>NC_051407.1:12681315-12681937 GCF_015228065.2 Penaeus monodon
TACAAAGTTGAAAAGCTGGGAATAACCGAGAACAGGTTGACAGTTTGGTGATTGAAAAAGTAGTGATGATAGGCCTATGAAATAAAAACATGATATTCGGACATACCGCTTTAAGTCAGTCATCCCAAACCTCCCGAGGCCGATCAAAAAGATATAAACAAGGGAAAAGTGATTTATTAAAATAATACAGAAACTAGAACTCCTAAAACTGATGATTTAGCAGAACACTGAACCTAATCATCTATAAATGGCAATAAAGTATTAAATCATAACGTTGACTTTCTTCAATATTCTTTATCATCATTGTGATTGCGTTTGCATGCCTACAAACTAGCATTCATCATAGTAAAAAGCATCATTTACATCATGCAATGCTCGAAGTGCCAACCCAGCTGACACAGGCCGCCGTGGCACCGAGAGGGGTTCATGGAGAAGGGGTGGGGGGAGGAAGGGATAAAAGGGGGGAGACAAGGGAGTAAGAGGGGGAAGGGGTTCCTATGACGTCACTGTCTCGATCCAGGGTCGGTCCGTCCTTGGGTTCGTGGGGGTGTGGAGGGGGATAGAGCGGGTGGAGGGAAAAAGGTGGGGGTGGGGGGCATGGGGGATTTTGGGGGGATAGTGA
>NC_051407.1:12681984-12682205 GCF_015228065.2 Penaeus monodon
AGTGTCGTAGGGGGATGTAGAGAAAGGGAGATCTGGAGTTCGTATTTGAAATTACGATTAAATCCACGAGCCACGGGGATGGGAAAGAGAGAGAGGGCGGGAGAGGGGGGGTTATTCGAGGGGGAATGAGAGGGGGTAGGGTGGGGCTCAGGGTGGCTGGTCAAGTTTTGGTACGCTGGTTTATGACGTCACTGTCTAGCATCCAGGGCTGCGGCGTCCTT
>NC_051407.1:12682596-12682686 GCF_015228065.2 Penaeus monodon
GGGAGGCGTTGAAGCAAGCGCCGCACGCTGTCCTCTGCCGCTTCTACCCTCACTCTTGCCTTATCTCGCTAATGTCTTTCTCATTCTTTT
>NC_051407.1:12683290-12683430 GCF_015228065.2 Penaeus monodon
AAAAGAATGAGAAAGACATTAGCGAGATAAGGCAAGAGTGAGGGTAGAAGCGGCAGAGGACAGCGTGCGGCGCTTGCTTCAACGCCTCCCTCCTTTTCTCGCCCTTCCCGTTTCTCCCCCCGTTTCTCTATCTCTGTCAG
>NC_051407.1:12683771-12684021 GCF_015228065.2 Penaeus monodon
ACCTCCCCCCCACCTCGCCTCCCCCACTCAAGGACGCCGCAGCCCTGGATGCTAGACAGTGACGTCATAAACCAGCGTACCAAAACTTGACCAGCCACCCTGAGCCCCACCCTACCCCCTCTCATTCCCCCTCGAATAACCCCCCCTCTCCCGCCCTCTCTCTCTTTCCCATCCCCGTGGCTCGTGGATTTAATCGTAATTTCAAATACGAACTCCGGATCTCCCTTTCTCTACATCCCCCTACGACACT
>NC_051407.1:12684068-12684691 GCF_015228065.2 Penaeus monodon
TCACTATCCCCCCAAAATCCCCCATGCCCCCCACCCCCACCTTTTTCCCTCCACCCGCTCTATCCCCCTCCACACCCCCACGAACCCAAGGACGGACCGACCCTGGATCGAGACAGTGACGTCATAGGAACCCCCTTCCCCCTCTTACTCCCTTGTCTCCCCCCCTTTTATCCCTTCCTCCCCCCACCCCTTCTCCATGAACCCCTCTCGGTGCCACGGCGGCCTGTGTCAGCTGGGTTGGCACTTCGAGCATTGCATGATGTAAATGATGCTTTTTACTATGATGAATGCTAGTTTGTAGGCATGCAAACGCAATCACAATGATGATAAAGAATATTGAAGAAAGTCAACGTTATGATTAATACTTTATTGCCATTTATAGATGATTAGGTTCAGTGTTCTGCTAAATCATCAGTTTTAGGAGTTCTAGTTTCTGTATTATTTTAATAAATCACTTTTCCCTTGTTTATATCTTTTTCATCGGCCTCGGGAGGTTTGGGATGACTGACTTAAAGCGGTATGTCCGAATATCATGTTTTTATTTCATGGGCCCTATCATCACTACTTTTTCAATCACCAAACTGTCAACCTGTTCTCGTTATTCCCAGCTTTTCAACTTTGTA
>NC_051407.1:12684718-12685152 GCF_015228065.2 Penaeus monodon
CCATTTATGTCTAATTCTAATTTCAGTGTCTGATTTATGTAGTTTATTGTACTGCTTTCAGTACTACCCATATTTCACTAATCATCATCAACTCACCATCCATACGGGACAACAGAAACATTCATTTCCAATTCTGTTGTAATTTGCTGGCTGCTACAGTGCAATGTCCTTGTTTCTATAATACATTTGCTATATTTCTCTTACATGATGGCTCTTTCTTGTTTTGCAGTTGTTGTTTTCTCTCTAGAATTTCATCATATGTTATCTCTTCTACATGTTCATGGACATATTCTTTCATGTTCTTGCTTTTAATAACCAGTCGCCGTTTCATATTTCCATTCTGATATTATCTTCATCATTTTCCTTCATTTGTTTAATAGTATTCCGGAACACTGCTGTCCTTCCTAGTGAAACTGTAATCTTTCACTTTCGAT
>NC_051407.1:12691415-12691662 GCF_015228065.2 Penaeus monodon
CCACCTGCAAACTCAGTTTATTTTTACCATACATCGGCGAAAATGCCCTCCCATTCTTTTGACTTATACTGCCGTGTTTCATAAACAAAAGTTGCTTTATCCTGGCTGTAGTATACAGCGATTAGTGTATTTTGTACTGTGCATGCTTTGGTGTGTAAGTTCTAAACCTTTTGATTTCTGAGGATTTATTTACTATGATTTGCTTAAGTTTGTCATGAAATTATTTCCGTTCTCTTTGAAGCCGAAG
>NC_051407.1:12692330-12692398 GCF_015228065.2 Penaeus monodon
CTAGCCATATTAGTAAAAAAAAATGTGTTTTGTAGCAGTAATCGTGTTCCCATATATCAGAGAATGAC
>NC_051407.1:12692555-12693226 GCF_015228065.2 Penaeus monodon
CCTTATTTTTTCACATACTTAGAATATGAACAAGATGACAACACCTTTTCCTCTCATATACTATTCTTTCGGTATGAATATCGCTTAGTTTCTCCAGTTTCAAGCGAATCGACTGTTCCACAAACGCCAAATGAAATAAAATGTCCAGATGATGTTCCATTATGCACACCACATCCTGTGATCCCGTTGGAGATGCCTGCGGTGGAGGCGGTTGCCTGCCGCAGAAGGGCAATGCGGAAGACGAGAAGATTCGTTGGGAGTCGGTCGAAGACTGGTATACGATGCAGAGAGGGGGGGGGAGTGACATTATATAAACTTTAAATGACAAAGTTTTACTTTTCATTTCATCATATGCATGGTGTCTGAGGTGGAAAGGACAAATATTGGAAAATAAGTAGGTTTAAATGTGTGTTATGATGCAGTAGAAGAAACAAAATCATATATTCAGCAAAATTCACAACAAGGCACTTCTTCATGCCCGTCTTAGTTCTTCATCTTAGGAACCTTAAAAAAATATCTCTGGCTTTACTTTTTTATGAATTCCATTTGGGCAAGTCGAAGCTGAAAATCGAGGATATCCTTTTTTCTCATTTCAGTTCTGACATTCTTGGAATATACTCTGCTACGTTGACGTAATCCTTAACTTCACTTATCACACACACGCATATACA
>NC_051407.1:12693771-12694269 GCF_015228065.2 Penaeus monodon
TATCGTTGGAATATCACTACAACTATCCATTTAACACATATACACGCACAAGCATTATCCTTTCAACTTTAAATTCAGTTTCTCTTTACTAACACTTTTCATCAGTACCTCTTTCAGCTACTGGGTTTTCATAGAGCATAGACTGATGTACCTTACACAGGGGTGGAGTGATATGAAGCTTGCAAGGAAAGAATATTATGTGAAAAAAGTAATACAAGTGGATTGTGATCTTTCACCCCAATAAGGATTTTAGAAAAACAGACACAGGAAATTTTCTGTAAATATCACTATGAGTTGCTTCCTTTTTACTAGTTTCAGTCTTTTAGGAAGGGGACTGAGTTTAATGTAACTATTCTAGTTTCTTGTTCATGTAATTAAGCAATAACTGTTGCCGTGTGTATATTAATCTTAAATACACACCAAGAATTACATGAACCCTTCGTGATGACGTAATGCAAACTCACTTGATTTCCTTACTTTTTTTGACAACCAAATACA
>NC_051407.1:12694481-12695316 GCF_015228065.2 Penaeus monodon
TAACCACACTACGATCGGTTTTCCTCGACGAATGAATAGCTGGACTCCAACTTGAGTTGCGATTCCTCTGCTGTCGACTGTTGACTCGCAATCCATTTTCTCAAACGTTCGCTTAAGCCAGCCACTCTTACCAGGTTCTCTAAACATTGACCTGACCTACCATTGTCTCCCAGCCTATCATCGTGTCCCGTTATTTTCATTGTTATTTTCATCATATCTATATTGCAATTAATGCTTGCATTAACTGCATCAAAGTAACATTAAGCACATCGTGTACATTTAGCAAGGTAGTGGAATTATAAAAAGAAAAAAATATATATTGCTTCAATAAATTTCATTCGACACATTTATTGATTTTAACCATTATTGTTTTCATCTCACAAACTTATATTAACATCTGTGTTACAGATCAATTGTACTTCTGATACAAATATCTGCAAAGCAAAACTACAAGTGATTCTTGTGATAATGATGTCTCTACAGAGGCATGGGTTCGAAAAACTTCAATTATATTATTTTTAGCCAACTATCATCTGTCTCGCTCATGAGGGGATAGTTCCCATTATGAGCGATTGTTGGATCATTAGTCAGTCCTTTGTATTCCTCTAGTAAAGGTTTTGTAAAAGTAGTAAGGCGAAACAGGAAAGGATTATTATAAGCGTAGCACTAAAATTCATTCGATAATATTATGTGAACAGCCGGACGATTTGGTATATGGCAAATGCTATTAATATCAATAGGTAGCGTGGCCGAGCGGTCTAAGGCGCCGGTTTAAGGCACCAGTCTCTTCGGAGGCGTGGGTTCGAATCCCACCGCGCAGATTTTAGCCCCCTGC
>NC_051407.1:12695416-12696908 GCF_015228065.2 Penaeus monodon
GTTTTCTTTTATTCTCCCTGGCGTAAACAGAGTAATGTTTCTTTTTCTTTTGTCAACAATGGAATTCAAGACTACGTCTCCGAATTCTTATTTGAAAAGTGCTAATGCAACGTCTATCAACAGGTAGCGTGGCCGAGCGGTCTAAGGCGCTGGTTTTAGGCACCAGTCTCTCCGGAGGCGTGGGTTCGAATCCCACCGCTGCCAGGGTTTGTGGCGCTTCCCCTTTGCCCCCCAATATGTCATTATAGATACTTCAAGAAGCGGAAAGTAAATTTCAGTAAGAACGGGTAAAACATTAGTTATAATTCCGGACGATATAAAACTATATTCAAGTATTTATATTAGGTTGCTAAAGTCAGTTGGCGTTTGAGCTCTGAAAGGCTTGTTCAGAAAGATTCTTACATACATGCTGCAAATGTCTGCAGTCATGTAAACATGATGAAAAGCTATCACTGCCTTGGTAAGCACTACTTAAGATTTCATATACGGAATGTTAATGATAAAATAAACCCGATAACAGTGCTGCTGTTAGACTGGCGCCAATTCTGTGAAATTTATCTCTTGGCACTTCCGTTCCATCGCAGGGAACAAAAAGATTGAACATCTACTTTTCTTCCTCTTTTTTTTCCTTCCAACTAATTTGTGTTAGAGATCTTTAAAATGCACGAAATATTCATATAAATATTGTTCCTGTTATATTAGATGTAGTTTTCTTCATTATAAAATGCTTACCTCAAAGTTAAATATAACAGAGGTGAGATCATTTATTTAAATAATGTTGAATACTCCGATACGTCGCTTTACCTTATCTGACTCGGGGAAACGCGGTAAAACAGTGAGGTTAAAGGTCGAATCACATTGCATTTCATTACATTACTTCAAATCGGAATCCTGTACCATGGTCACTGCAGCAACTTCCCTTTTTCCAGTGTCTTATGATATGGATATCAAGCCCGTTTCTCAGAATGCAAGCGAGTGTCCTGTTCCACAAACGCTAATTGTATTAAAAGATCAAGATGTTCGTATCCATACACCACATCCTGGGATTCCGTTGGAGATGCCTGTGGTGGAGGCGGTTGCCTGCCGCAGAAAGGCAATGCGGAAGACGAGAAAGTTCGGTGGGCATCGGTCAGAGGCTCCTTTTGCGCGGAGAAGATTGGTATACGAAGCAGAGAGAGAGGAGTGACTTTATAAAACTTTTAAATAAATATGTATTTAAACAATTCCATGTTTCATTTTTTCCATGTTTACTGTAGTCTAGATGGAGGAAGAGAAATAATTCTTCTGAAAACTACAGTTAAAGGCATATGGGGGGAACTTACCATTGTGAACAGAAGAGAGTCGCTCCTGAAACCAGGAGTGTGTATGAAACGCGAGGGAGAAAATATTATGAGGTTGTAAGAGGGTTGATTAATGATTGTAAATGAATGCTTCAGCTTGCTACAGCATCTGGTAAGAAGGTAATAGAAATCGGTTACATTTATAAAAAGAC
>NC_051407.1:12696955-12697130 GCF_015228065.2 Penaeus monodon
CCACTCTCTCTTGTGTTTCACATTACCACGGAGTCGTCATTACAGTGCCATAGAATATGATATGATAAGACATATTTAAGGTATTTAAAGAATTTTCATTAGATCACAAAAGGAGTTTGACAAGACACAAATCTGAATAATGGCATTCATCTGTCCGTTGGTTTATTTATGAAAA
>NC_051407.1:12697982-12698111 GCF_015228065.2 Penaeus monodon
TACCAAACTTCCCTTTTCATAATAGTATCTTGTATTATTTATATTTGTTTATGCCACTTCTCCATTTTTGGTATTCATTGAATCATCCATGTTAAACATGATTTAACGGAGATGAAATGCAGGAAAAAA
>NC_051407.1:12698172-12699839 GCF_015228065.2 Penaeus monodon
TATTCAAGCAAATCAACAGTTTCAAGCGAATCAACTGTTCCACAAACGCCAAATGAAACAGATGATGTTCCTTTGTGCACACCACATCCTGGGATCCCGTTGGAGATGCCTGTGATGGGGGCGGTTGCCTGCCGCAGAAGGGCATTGCGGAAGATGAGAGGGTTCGGTGGGCATCGGTCAGAGGCTCCTTTTGCGCGAAGAAGACTGGTATACGAAGCAGAGAGGGAAGAGTAACTTTATCTTTAAACTTTTAAAGGACAAATATAAAATAAATGTGTATCTAAACAGTTTTTTTGTCTTTTCACGATATATATGGTATCTGAGGCGGAAAAGAAAGAGTAGTTTTTCAATCTTCTGTGACGTTGTCATTAATCCTTTGTCTTCAAAAAGGCATTGGTTCTGACCCCTTGTGTATACACACAGGCAAACTTGCAGTTACGTGATTTTTCTTAACATCACGTGTATTTCTCCAATTCCTAAATTATAATCAAACTGTAAATGAAATGTATGTGTACACTACATTGATAACGTCGAGGATGTCTCTGGTGGGAGCAGTAACTATATTTTTAATCTTTCCTGCATACATCTCCCAGTTCAGACTAGCGATATTCATATATATAATATATACAGTAAAAAGGGGAGGATGATCGCATACATGCTAGAGATAATCCTACCCTCCAGATATGTTACATTTAAGAAGAACAAGATAGAAAATTCTACAAAATAAACAATACACAAAAAGTCATAAATAAATTTTAAGTTCCTCTATCTTTGCCAAATGTAGTAAGAAATAACTATGTTAGTAGCCGTAATTTTGTTGTCATAGATCATATATCGTTACCAAAAAATGAGAGAAAGAAAGAACACATGGATTTATAACTGCTACTTCCTTGTCATATGTAAATACTTCTAGTTGTTATGGCAGTTAGTAATCACTGAAATGTGAACAATACGGAATCATAAAATATCAAGCATCATGGTTTTCTTTGCAGGCGACCTCCGACAACCTTTAAATGTTAGTTTTTAACCTTATCTGACCTCCCGAGAGTAACTATGCAACAACTACTCCCAAACGCCGCTTACCTTATCTGACTTCTGGGTTAAGAAGCAGAGCACTGGATCAGGTAACAGGTCACTTTTCTTTAAATTATTTAGGAACTGAACAAAATAAAATAAAATGCATGTATTTACAACTCATTGATAAATTGGAAGTAGCTCTTTAAATTATTTAGGAACTGAACAAAATAAAATAAAATGCATGTATTTACAACTCATTGATAAATTGGAAGGTTCTGGGTCATCAACCATACAGTAAAAAGAAATATAACCTCTTACAAATAATCCCTTCCTCAAGATATATGTAATGATGTAGAAGAGGCAAAATCATAGATTCTGCAAAATAAGAACTTTTTTCAATCAAGAAATAATCCGGTTAGTTCTGGGGAATCTCCATGAATTCTGTTTTTAACAAATTCCACCGGACAAGCCAGAACTGAAACCAGAGGATTTCCTTGTTTCTCATGTTAATCTGACCTCCTTCCAATATATTCCGTTACGCTGACGATTTCCTCTAAGTTCATTTGTCAACTTCATTGCAATAACGCCACAACTTTCAACTGCCCTTTTCATATAACATGCATATACGCGCCAATGATTACTTGCGCGTA
>NC_051407.1:12699872-12700170 GCF_015228065.2 Penaeus monodon
CCGAAGTGATTTCTTCCCTTTACAATAACATATCCCTTTCATTATCCTTTCACCTGCAAACTCAGTTTATTTTTACCATACATCGGCGAAAATGCCCTCCCATTCTTTTGACTTATACTGCCGTGTTTCATAAACAAAAGTTGCTTTATCCTGGCTGTAGTATACAGCGATTAGTGTATTTTGTACTGTTCATGCTTTGGTGTGTAAGTTCTAAACCTTTTTTGATTTCTGAGGATTTATTTACTATGATTTGCTTAAGTTTGT
The DNA here is from genome assembly GCF_015228065.2 of Penaeus monodon. NCBI lineage: Eukaryota > Metazoa > Arthropoda > Malacostraca > Decapoda > Penaeidae > Penaeus > Penaeus monodon. Next base: position 12,700,137 of record NC_051407.1, read on the forward strand.
CATGAAATTATTTCCGTTCTCTTTGAAGCCGAAG
>NC_051407.1:12701072-12701745 GCF_015228065.2 Penaeus monodon
ATCCTTATTTTTCACATACTTAGAATATAACAAGATGACAACACCTTTTCCTCTCATATACTATTCTTTCGGGATGAATATCGCTTAGTTTCTCCAGTTTCAAGCGAATCGCTGTTCCACAAAACCCCAAAAGAAATAAATGTCCAGATGTGTTTCCCTTATGCACCCACATCCTGTGATCCCGTTGGAGATGCCTGCGGTGGAGGCGGTTGCCTGCCGCAGAAGGGCAATGCGGAAGACGAGAAGATTCGTTGGGAGTCGGTCGAAGACTGGTATACGATGCAGAGAGGGGGGGGGAGTGACATTATATAAACTTTAAATGACAAAGTTTTACTTTTCATTTCATCATATGCATGGTGTCTGAGGTGGAAAGGACAAATATTGGAAAATAAGTAGGTTTAAATGTGTGTTATGATGCAGTAGAAGAAACAAAATCATATATTCAGCAAAATTCACAACAAGGCACTTCTTCATGCCCGTCTTAGTTCTTCATCTTAGGGAAACCTTAAAAAAATATCTCTGGCTTTACATTTTTTTATGAATTCCATTTGGGCAAGTCGAAGCTGAAAATCGAGGATATCCTTTTTTCTCATTTCAGTTCTGACATTCTTGGAATATACTCTGCTACGTTGACGTAATCCTTAACTTCACTTATCACACACACGCATATACA
>NC_051407.1:12702283-12702759 GCF_015228065.2 Penaeus monodon
CGTTGGAAATCACCTACAACTTCCATTTAACACATTACCGCACAAGCATTACCTTTTCAACTTTAAATTCAGTTTCTCTTTACTAACATTTTTTCATCAGTCCTCTTTCACTCTGGTTTTCATGAGCATAGACTGATGACCTTACCGGGGGGTGGAGTAATAAGCTTGCAAGGAAAAAATATTAGTAAAAAAAAGTAATACAAGTGGTTTGGGGATTTTTCACCCCAAAAAGGGATTTTAGAAAAACAACCAGGAAATTTTCGTAAAATCCTATGATTTGTTTCCTTTTCTATTTCGTCTTTTAGGAAGGGGACTGGTTTAATGTAACTTTCATTTCTTGTTCATGTAATTAAGAAATACTGTCCAAAAAAAAACCCCCCAAAAAATTACATGAAACCCTTCGTGATGACGTAAACAAACTCACTTGATTTCCTTACTTTTTTTGACAACCAAATACAATATCTATACAAAATCCC
>NC_051407.1:12702990-12704265 GCF_015228065.2 Penaeus monodon
GAGCAAAAGGTCCATACCTTAACCACACTACGATCGGTTTTTCCTCGACGAATGAATACTGGACTCCAACTTGAGTTGCGTTTTCCTCTGCTGTCGACTGTTGACTCGCAATCCATTTTCTCCAAACGTTCGTTTAAGCCAGCCACTCTTACCAGGTTCTCTAAACATTGACCTGACCTACCATTGTCTCCCACCTATCATCGTGTCCCGTTATTTTCATTGTTATTTTCATCATATCTATATTGCAATTAATGCTTGCATTAACTGCATAAAAGTAACATTAAGCCATCGTGTACATTTAGCAAGGTAGTGGAATTATAAAAGAAAAAAATATTATTGTTTTCAATAAATTTCATTCGACACATTTATTGATTTTAACCATTATTGTTTTTTATCTCACAAACTTATATTAACATCTGTGTTACAGATCAAATTGTACTTCTGATACAAATATCTGCAAAGCAAAACTACAAGTGATTCTTGTGATAATGATGTCTCTACAGAGGCATGGGTTCGAAAAACTTCAATTATATTATTTTTAGCCAACTATCATCTGTCTCGCTCATGAGGGGATAGTTCCCATTATGAGCGATTGTTGGATCATTAGTCAGTCCTTTGTATTCCTCTAGTAAAGGTTTTGTAAAAGTAGTAAGGCGAAACAGGAAAGGATTATTATAAGGGGTAGCACTAAAATTCATTCGATAATATTATGTGAACAGCCGGACGATTTGGTATATGGCAAATGCTATTAATATCAATAGGTAGCGTGGCCGAGCGGTCTAAGGCGCCGGTTTAAGGCACCAGTCTCTTCGGAGGCGTGGGTTCGAATCCCACCGCTGCCAGGATTTTAGCATGTCAACCAGTTGTTCTGATTACAGATACGTCGTGAGGCTAACAGGAATTTATAGGTGGTAGATATATATATGTCAAATATTCCTATGAGCTATCAAAGTGATTAGCAGAATCTCCTAATTTACAAGATCACAATATTCACACTAACCTGAATATCATACATTAAAGCCATAATTTATGATTAATTATTTAGCATGACAAGAATCTTCCATATACAGCGCTACTGTTAAAAGCGAAGTAATGCCAACGTCGCTTTCGTAAAGATTCTGAAGATGAATAAAATATGTTGTATATTGTACTGATTCAGTTCTATCCATTATCGTTATTTTTGCTGCAGATCACAATATCATTGGTACTTGAAATATCTGTTGGACTATAAAATATCTTAAATATATCTATTCGAATACTTTCTTTCTTCTCTGA
>NC_051407.1:12704681-12704924 GCF_015228065.2 Penaeus monodon
CTTGAAAATAATAGGACAGGATGATAGGCTAGGAGATAAGGATAAGTCCTGGCATAGGAGACACCGTAATCACGACAAGGATAGGTCAGGTCTGAGTGTTCCGAGAATTTGGTAGTAGTGCTGGCTTAAACGACCGTTTGAGGAAGTGGACCGCGAGACAACAATCGACTGGAGAGGAACCGCTGCTCAAGTTGGAGTCCAGCTGTTCGCTCGTCGAGGAAGACTGATTGGAGTGTGGTTAAG
>NC_051407.1:12705054-12707109 GCF_015228065.2 Penaeus monodon
CGAATAAAAGTGCGAGTAAGAAAATCAAGTTATTTTTTTATTTCGTCATCAAGAAGGGCTTCGTTAATTCGTGGTATGCCTTAAGTATTAATATAAACATGACAACAGCAATTAGTTAAATACATGAACAAGACTTTAAATACACAATTCAACTCACGCCCGCTCCTAGCAGGATGAAACTAGTAAATAGCAAGTAATCCCATGGTAATATTTAAACTAAATTCCCTGGATCTTTTGTGCTAAAATCCTTAACAGTGAGATAGACTATATTGCAGTCATATCACATTTTTTTCTTATAATATTCCTTTCTCTCTAGCTTGGTTCCACAGATCTTTATGGTACATCAGTTCAATTGCTCTATAAAAGAAAAGTGTTAGCAAAAATAAACGGAGTTTGCTGTTGAAAAGGTAATGGAAGGGATGTATCATTATCCGCGTATATGTATATCATATGAAAATGATAGCGATATTGCAACGAATTATATATCTATCTTTATTTGGTTAGTTAATCAAGTGATAAATGAACCAAAGGAATGTCAACGTAATGGAGTATATTGCAAGGTCAGACTCACATGAGAAACAAGGAAAATCCTGTTTTTATATGAAGAACTAAAACCGATTATTCCTTGTGTGAAAAAGTGCCTTAATGTTCAGTCCGTAAAATCTGTGGTTTTGTCTCTTATACTGCATCATTATAACATATCTGCAGGGAGGGAATATCTGTAGAAGGTACGTGATTCGGCAATATATCTTTGCAGGTTTCTAAACACCCCTTTTTATTGTATTATCGACTACTACGGCAACATTAGATATATATTTCGGGCTAATGTGAGGTTATACATGAAAAGCCAATTCACAAACTCTCCTCTCACTCTTTCCTCTCCGCTTCGAACACCTCGTCTCGCATTACTGCGCTACTGCGTCCGCCACAGGCATCCTTCACGATATAAAGGAATGTGATTAGAATTAATGAAGTGGAGAAATGGGTTATTTTTTTAATCTTAAGAAAAACACATGTCTGAAACCTTGTTAAAGTGGATATACTGATAGGTTTGAACCATTAATTTTTCAATGACAAAGGGTCTAATACCAACGTTTACGTAAATTGTAGAACTATTTTCTCTTCTCCGCCTCAAACATCATATATAGCATGAAACGAAAGATGAAATTAGAACTGTTTAGATAAAAATATTTAGTTTATATCATTCCTTTAAACTTTCCATGAAGTCACTCCCTCTCTGCTTCGTATACCAATCTTCTCCGCGCAAAGGGAGCCTCTGACTGATGCCTACCGAACCTCCTCGTCTTCCGCATTGCCCTTCTGCGGCAGGCACCCGCCTCTATCACAGGCATCTCCAATGGGATCCCAGGATGCGTTGTGCTCAAAAGAACATTATCTGGATATTTTGTTTCATTAGGTGTTTGTAGAACAGTCGATTCGCTTGAAATTGGAAGATATCCATATCGAAAGAATTGCTTTTGAGAGCAAAAGCAGTAGTCATCTTGTTCATATTCAAAGTAATGTGAAAAAAATGTGGCAATGTGGCATAGCCCAGAAGTCTGGTAATGTCAAGCGACTTACTGGAGTTGTTTAAAAATTGATTGGATTACTGATCCCACTTAGTCTTTAATCACTGTACATGTGATCCCAAAGTCATGTTTGGTTAAACGCCAAGTGGTAAGGATTAATCAAGGTTATGATCATCGGTAATATATACATCCAACAAGGAAGTATCAAATATCTTTGCAAATGTTTGTGAATTGGCTTTGCTTCCGTTTCAATTTCTTTAAAGAGTAATCTCCAATTCTGCGAGATGTTAACGCTTCGATTGATTGGATTATATATTTTTTAATGAAATGCATTATTGCGAAAACGGGACTTCAGTGTTCCTTGTGAGATTGATGTCATAAGGAAGTTATTTTTTAATGAAAATGTTGTTGCACAATTACTCTCATGTTTGGTTTTTGTTTTTTGTTTTTGTTTTATGTGGTCGTGAAACCTGTCATTCTCTCGCCTTCTCCGCCTGTGAGTAAATGATTGGACAGTCAGACGTAT
>NC_051407.1:12707840-12709819 GCF_015228065.2 Penaeus monodon
GAATCGGACAGATGAATGCCATTATTCAGATTCATATCTTGCCAACCTATTTTAAACAAAATATTTTGTCATATCAGTTTTTTTTTGAAAAAACCGACGTATAATGCAAATTCCATAAGGGAAAAATGAAAACCCCAAAAAAAGGGTTTTGTTTTACTTCTTCCCCTTTTTAAATTTATCTATAATCATTTATTTTTTTGGGCCCCCGAATAACGGACCGATTTTTTTATTTTTTCCTTACTAGATACTGCGAAAAAACTGGAGGCGGCACCCTCCCACCCCTTCCGGGTGTTTCAGGAGGGACTGTCTTCTGCATCCCCCATATGCTTTCAATTGTATTTTTTCATCTTAGGTAAGATCTTCCTTCAGTGTCTTTTCCTTTTATTGAAGTATTATGGACCTTCACTGCTAAATGGAGCACCCCAAAAGCATGGGGAAAAACGTTTAAAAGGCTAGTTTAAAGAAATCGCTAAAAAATAACTTCCACTACTGGGAAAAAAGGTAAACATGCAATTCTTAAATTCTATATTTATTTAATACTGACGGTTTTTCCAAAATTAAATTTTCTCTTTTTGAATCGCTTTTGCCTTTTATTTTTTTGGGGAAACATACCAACATCCTCGTTTCATACACTTGATGTGTATGGAACAAAAAACCTTCTTGAAACCTGAGAAACGGGAGTGATATCCATATCAGGAGAAACGGCAAAGAGGGAAGCTGCTACGGTAGTCATCGCACATTATTCAGTAATATGATTGCGTGATTAGACTGACCCTAAACCGGGGCTTAAAACACATTCTTTTTTTTAACTATCTATTTTAAAGGTTTAGCACAAAATTTAAAAACCCCATTTAAAAGGGAAAATGTATAGGACTTCTTTTTAAAGGGGTTTTCTTGTAAAAAGTTTCTTTTTTTTTTTTAAAATTTCTAAAGGGCTAAAATCAGGGGATAAAACTTTTAAAAATTCCGTTGACTCCGGGGCGGGAAGGGAAATTCAGATGACTTTATGCAAACTCTACACGAAAAAAAATATAAAATAAGATTATATCTAAATAATTCCAGGTTTCTTTTTTCCCACTGGCGTAAATAAAGTAGTATTTCTATTTCACTTTAACAGCAATGGAATTCAAGCCCATGTCTCCGAAGTCTTTTTTTGGAAAAAAGCCCTAAGGGCCCCCATCTATCCCAGGTAGCGGGGGCCAAAGGGGTTTCAAAGGGGCGCGGGTTTTTGGGCCCACCAGTTTTTCCCCGGGACGGGGGTTTCGAATCCCACCGCTGCCAGGCTTGTGACACTTCACCTTTGACCCTAACATGTCCTTATTGATACTCCGAAAGGTGAAAAGTCCATTCTAGTGTAACGTGTAAAACATTAGTTATACTTCCCGACGACATAAAACTAATTATCATTCAAGTATTTATATTAGGTTGCTATCATCAGTTGGCGCTACTTTGAGTTATGAAAATATTCACATATACATGCTGCAAATGTCTGCATTCATGAAGTCAGGACCCATAAACAGGGTGAAAAGTTTTTTACTGCCTTTGCAAGCACTACTTAAAATTTCATATACGGAATGTTAATGATAAAATAAACGAGTTTCATGGAAAAAGCTAAAAATTCATAGTCGGCTCTTACAGTGTGCGCAAATATGAATGCTTTTTTAGCCCTACAAACTTTTTGCTATTTTTCTAAAGGGTTTTTTAACTACAAAAACCTCTTTTCCCTTGGCTAAGCCTTTTTCCCTGTCGCCCCCTTCCCGGGGCCTCCTGGGGCTGCTTTTTAAACTGGCGCCAGTTTTTTTCTTCCTCTTTTGTTTCCTTCTGACTAAATTTTCTTCGATGTTCTTTTAAATACTGTTCGTAAAATAAAGTATAATAAGTAAGCATAAGGGTAAAAATTCATTCGGTGTTTTTTATAATCCCTTCGATGGGTCTTTTTTACCTTAGCTGACTCAGGGATACGCGGTGAAACAGTGTTG
>NC_051407.1:12710391-12711703 GCF_015228065.2 Penaeus monodon
CAATGGAAACCAGAAACATCCCAAGGGCTATGGTTTTCTTTGCAGACAACCCCTTACAACATTTTAAAATTTAGTGTTTAACCTTACTTGACCATCCGAGAATAATTAAACAACAGCTGAGGTCATGAAAAAGAACTGCTCCCACACGTTGCTTACCTTATCTGCCTTCTGTGTTACACAGCAAAGCACTCAGGTAAGAGGTCAAATTACGTCACTTTTCTTTACATAATTTAGGAACTCTCACTTTTTTATTGACATACAAATTACGCTTATTTCTCTGATTTATGAATATTATTCAGACTGTAAATAAAAAGTATGTGTTTACACCACATACCATTAGTATCCTAATGCGAAAAGAAGTTCTGGTAAAGAGACATATTATTTGATCATCTGCTATAAATAATCCCCCTCCAGATATACGCAATGATGACGTAGAAGAGACAAAATCATAGAATCTCTAAAATATTTTTTTTCAAGTAAGAAATAATCCGATATATTCTGTTACGCTAACTTTTTAAGTTCTTTTACCAAATCCATTGCAATATCGCCACAATTTTTACCTGCCCTTTCCCTATGACATACATATGCGTGAACAAATATTTACGATTATGATTACCGGTGATTTCTTCCCCTTCACAATGACTCTCTTTCGCTATCCTTTCATTTGCAAACTCTTTGTTAAATGGGCGTTATATGTATTTCTACCATACATCGGCGAAAATGTTATCGTTTACAATTACAATTTCCTTATCCTGACCAAATGTAGTAAAACAAATATTTCTGTGTTTAGTAGCAGTAATCGGGTGCCATATTCAACAAAATACTCTTTTAAACCAAAAAAATGCAGTTTAAAAATTTCAAAAAATGGAAAAGAAGGAAAATAAATAAAAAAAAAAGTAAGAAGTTTCCAAAAACACATGCAGTAACAATTCTTATTTTTTGATGTTTAAGTTCCAATGGCACTTAGTAATCAATGAATCATAGTCAATACGGAAACATGAAATAGCAAGCGTTATGATTTTCTTTGCATAGAACCTCCAACAATCTATAAAATCAATTTTTATGTGACCACAAGCGAGTAATTATGCAACATGTTTCATAAATAAAATTATAAGTTGCTTTACCTTTGCCAAACCCTGTATTTAGTTGCCGTAACTTTCTTCTAACATCAGTTTTCCAAAAAACTTTAAACATTCCTTTTTTACGCAATAATGCAGAACTTCATAAAAATATAATATATAAACTTCGGATCAATTAAAGCGTTTGAGGACCAGCGCGCCAGTCCCAGGAAGTAGCTAACGCCGCTTTGTTA
>NC_051407.1:12711975-12712235 GCF_015228065.2 Penaeus monodon
CTTAGCCGCTTTGTTAAACTAACCTTATAGTAGTTACAGTGCTGAAATCTTCCTATTTGCAGCTCTTACCTAATTCTTTAGCAGATTTACAATTTTGTTCGACTGACGAAAATTCAGTTCGAAGAATGTAATGGGTATTATCTAGAATTGTTTATCTAACTCTTTTCCTTTTTCCGTTTATTCTTAAATCCCCAATGCAAAATTCCTAAAAAAAATAGGGCCAAAATGGGGTGTGGGGTGTGGGGTGTTGTATATAATTT
>NC_051407.1:12712539-12712630 GCF_015228065.2 Penaeus monodon
AAGGGTGGGTTTTCAGGGTTTGGGGCCCCGTGGTCCCCAGCATGTTTATTTAAATTTTTTTTTTTCATGTTGTGATATATTTTTTTTATTT
>NC_051407.1:12712662-12713809 GCF_015228065.2 Penaeus monodon
AAATTATTAAAATACAGTACACACCCCAAACCATACACGCGCGCGAAACGTTATATTTTATATACACACACAAATTAAAACGGAAAAAAAGGGCCTAAAATCCATGCATAAGAAAAATTTAAATGTACTTCCTTGCCCTTTGGTAAAAAAAAATCTTGATGGTCATAATTTTTATTAAACCTGACCACGTGGCGTTTAACCGCACGTAAACTAACATGTATAGTGATTATACACTAAGTGAGATCAGCAATCGGATTATTTTATAAATAACTCCAATCTATCCCATGACCTTACCAGACGGTAAAACAGACAGGTTAAAGGCAAGTCACGTCACATTTCTTCACATTACTTAGGATATGAACAAGATGACTACTGTTTTTGCTCTCACTTGCCATTCTTTCGATATGAATATCGCTCCAGTTCCTCCAGCTTCAAGCGAATCGACTGTTCCACAAACGTCAAATAAAGCAAAATATCCAGATGATGTTATCTTGTGCATACCGCATCCTGTGATCCCGTTGGAGATGCCTGTGGTGGAGGCGGTTTGGGCCTTTCCGCAAAAGGGGAAATTCAAAACCAACGGATCTTTTGAGCGTCGCCCAGAGGCCCCCTTTGGGCGCGGAAAAGTTGGGGTATACGAAGTAGAGGGGGAGAATTGGGACTTTGAAAAGCCCTTTTAAACGACAATTTTATAAAAATAAAAAATGTTTATCTAAACTTGATCCTGTTTACCTAAACAGGATCAAGTTTTTACTTTTCATTTCATGATATGCTTTAGTTCCTCCTGTTTCAAGCGGATCGACTGTTCCACAAAACCCCGCAAAAGGGGCGGGGGGGAAATTTGGGTAACTGGCTGTCATTTTTTTTCTTTTAAAATGAGTTTTTTTCCATAAAACTCAAATGTATGTGTATTAACCACATTCCTTTGGCCTTCTTGCAAGTTTTTTTTATCAACTTCCCTTTTGGGGCAATTTTTCCCCCCTCTTTTTTCCCATATCCCGGCGCAAACCCAAAACATTTTAAAATTTACCGATGTGATTTCTACCCTTCCATTATCCTTTCATCAGACGCTGTTTAACTTGCTAGATGAAGGTTATATGTGTTTCTACCATACAGCGGGGAAAACGGCATCCCATTCTTGTGAATT
>NC_051407.1:12713946-12714709 GCF_015228065.2 Penaeus monodon
ACATGAATTTTAAATTCGTGTTTTGTCAGATAAAAAATATTATTTACAGTTAGACAAGTAATCAATGAATCATGAACAATACGGAGACATAAATCCCAAGCATCATGAATTTTTTTTCCCAGACGCCCGACTGTCTTTAGAATTTTTAGTGTTTATTTTAAACCAAATCTTTAACCTGCCCAAACCCGCAAGAGAAATTTAATCAACGGGTTTAAAGGTCATAAAAAGAAATTTCCGAAATTTCCCGGCTGCCTTACCCGGGATTTTTTGGGTTACATGGCAAAAGCATTTTTTTGGGGCACACCAAACCCCTAGAATCTCCCGGGATATCCCTTTGTGGTGGAAACGGTTCCCAAAGCCGCAAGAAGGGCAATGCGGAAGACGAGAAGGTTCGGTGGGCGTCGATCAGAGGCTCCCTTTGCGCGAAGGCTGGTAAGTCTCAGTCACTTGTTTTTCTTGCCCTAAAAATCACGCGTATTTCACCCGATTTTGGCAATTAAAATCAAACTGTAAATAAAGTGTATTTACACTCCTTCCTTTTATAAAAGTGGAGTATACCCAATGCGATAAGAGGTTTTTTGGGGTTTTTAAAACGGGGAGGGGCTTTTTTTGATTAACTATGAAGGTAGTTTCTTCATTAACTAGTACTGAACTGCTACTGCAGGGTCAATTCTTCATATCTTTTATCCACTGTATTATAAATGGCAATACGTATGTTTAATTTTTGGGGGTTTTTCCCAAAAAAAACTCAGACCCAGTGCAA
>NC_051407.1:12716654-12716772 GCF_015228065.2 Penaeus monodon
TCTAATAAACCCTAAAAATTTTAATATATTTTTTCATAAAAACATAAAAATATTTTTTCCCAAAAAAAAAACATTTTTTTTAAAAAAATCCATTTTTTCCCTTTTTAAAATTAAAATA
>NC_051407.1:12716811-12716950 GCF_015228065.2 Penaeus monodon
TTCTTTAAATAAAATAAGATAAATTTTAAATCATATTTTAATTGGAATAAAAAACATTTTAAAATATACAAAAAATTTTAAAAATAAAAAACAATTTTTTTTTTTCCCTTTAAAAAATTTTAAAATTTCTTCTTCCCCT
>NC_051407.1:12717129-12718554 GCF_015228065.2 Penaeus monodon
CATTTTTTTTACAATCCTTTCTTCCCCTTTAAATTTTTTTAAAACTTTTAAAAATTTTACTCTAATTTCCAATTTTCCCCTTTAAAAAATAATTTAATAAGGGTTTTTTAATTTTTAAAATATTAATAAAATATTAATAATACTTAATAAAATAATTTAAAAAAATATTAATAAACATATAATACACCTACCTTTAAAAAACATCAAACCAATATTAAAAACCTACTTTTTAAAATACTTTAAAACAACATCTTAAAACAAAACATACTTAATACACACATACTTTAAATACAAAAACATACTTAAAAACCCACATACTTAATAAAACACATACTTAATACACCCCATCTTTAATACACACATACCCTTTTTTTAAACACATACTTAATACAAAACCCTACTTTTAAAACACACTCTTAAAACCCCAATACTTATACACACTCCCTTTAAAAACACACTAAATTAATACTACACACATACTTAATACACACATACTTAATACACACATACTTAATACACACATACTTAATACACACATACTTAATACACACATACTTAATACACACATACTTAATACACACATACTTAATACACACATACTTAATACACACATTCTTAATACACACATACTTAATACACACAATACTTAACCACATACTTAATAAACACTACTTAATAAAAACACATACTTTAAAACCCGGGACTTTTAAAACACATCTTTTAAAAACACACTTTTCTTTTTCACAACATAACTTAAAACCCCCCCTCCCCTTTTTAAAAACCCTCTTTTAAAACCAACCTTCTTAAAATTTTCCACCAAAACCTTAAAACCACATACTTTAAAACACAAATTCTTAAAAACACACTACTTTAAAACAACATACTTAATACACACATACTTAAAACACACAAACTTAATACACACTACTTAATACAAAAACAAAACTTATAACCCCAAAATGCTTTAAAAACAAAACTTTTAAAACAAAACGAACTTTTTTAAAAAAACAAAACTAATAACAACTTAAACTTATCAACATACTTAAAACAATATTAAACACACCTTCTTAAATACCAAAATTAATTTACAAAATTTTGGTAAAGCCCCGCCCCAAGGGGAAAAGCCCGGGCCGGATTTTTCCCTTAAAAACCCTTTTTTGGTTTAGTACCAAACCCCCTTAAAAATCTTTTTATTTCCGGTTTTTTAAAAATTTTGCAATAACCAAAACCTTTCGGTTTTTTAAACAAAAAAATTTTATTTTTTCCCCATACTTAAAACAATTTTCTTTAATAAAAAATTTTTTTTTAAACAACCCAAATTTTAAAACACATCTTTCTTTCGTACCATTTTTTAATTTCTTTTAATTTCTACTGCAATTTAATTTCAAAAATTTAAAAAATAATTTGGAAATCATATTCTTTAAA
>NC_051407.1:12718612-12719014 GCF_015228065.2 Penaeus monodon
TTTACCCTAATAAATCATCCCCCTTCCTTTTGTAAAATTTAAAAAATTTTTTTTGCCAACCGAGAAGGAATCCTTTAAATTTGGGACCCTTTGCCAAACTCCTTTTTGGATCTAAAGAATTCTGAAACCTTTAAATAATCTTTTATAGGGATTTTAATTTTTCGGGGGATTATAAGCCCCGGCCCCTTTAAATAAGTGAAACCCCCAAAAAAAATTTTATTTTACTCGGGCCAACCTTTTCCCTTAATTTCCCCCCAAAAATTTTTTAAAGGAATTTTTTAAGGGGAAAGGCCAATTTAAAAGGCACGTCTCCCCGGGGTTAAAAAAAGTTTCATACTTTTAACTTACTAAGGCAATTTTTGGGAAAAAAATTAATAATGGGAATTTGTTTTAAATGGGATT
>NC_051407.1:12719090-12720562 GCF_015228065.2 Penaeus monodon
AAGGGAGTTTTCTTTTGTTTTTTCCCGGCCTTTTGGGGGGGAAAAGGGACTTTGGGAAACTTTGGGTTTCCCTTCAGACCAAGGGGACGACATAATTGGGGGAATAAGGCCCAAGGGAAATTGGGCCTTTAAAAAAATCCGGAATTATTTGGGTGTTTGCCTTGGGGCTTGCCCCTGGGGAACCCGGGATTTTTAATAATGGCCTTTAAAACCCCCCAGTTGGGTTTTAAAAAAATGGTGTTTTTTTTGGGGACCCCGTTCCTTACCCCCCTTTTAAAAATTTTAAACCCGGGGAAAGGCAAGGTAATGGACAGTTACCCTGTTCTAAAAAACCCCGGGGTCATTAAAGTTTTGAAATTCCCCCACTGCCCACCTTTCCCCCCCTTTAAAAAGGGCCAAACCAATTTTAAAATACTTTAATTAAAATTTAGGGTTTTAAAATGTTTCCGGGAAATAAAATTTTTAAAAATCAGAAAAAAAGACCTTTTTTATATTAAATTTTCCCAAGGAATTTTTAAAAAAACCGGGGAAATTGGGAATTAAAATTGGGGAAAAAATGTGTGTTTCCCCGGTTTTTCCCCCCCTTGGATCCCGGTTTTATAAGGTTTTCATTTCCCCAATTTTAAAGAAAAACCGGGGGCGGGCTTTTAAGGGTTAAAAAGATTTTTTAGGCCAAAAAGGGGAATTTTTTTTCTTTTTAAAAAAATTTTTAGAATTTCGCTTGGTGTTCCCTACTTTGCCCCGTGTGGATTTTTTAAAAGGAATTTTTATTTGAAGGGACCATTCCAGAAAGGGGGCCCCTTTTAAATTTTTTTAATTTTTAAAAAAAGTTTTGGTTTTTATATTTAAACCCCCAGAATGAAAAATTTAAATTTTTTTTAAAGGGATTAAATTTTTTTTCCCTCTCTAAGCCGATTATAAAATGATTTTCATCAAAAAGTAAAAGGTGAATTTCCCCGACCCCTTTAATCCCCAAAAAGGGCCAAACCCTTTAAAAATATTTTAAAAAATTAGGTTTTTTTTGGAAATTTTCAAAAATTTTTCCTTTCGAAAATTGGAACTTTCCTTCTCGGAAACCCAAATTAAAATTTAAAGGTTCCCCCGATTAAGGCCCACAAAAACCTGGCAGGGGGATTTGGAAACCCAACGCCTTCCGAAAGACCCGTGCCAAAACCCCCGTTTTTGGTCAAATCCCCACGCTTTTTTTTTATTTTGGAAGCATTAAATTTTTTTTAAAAAAACCAACAGGGTTAATTTCTGAATTTAAAAATATTTAATTCAAAAAAAACTGGGTTTTAGAATTCCTTTATTTTTTAAAAAATTTGGCCATGGAAAAAATAAAAACTTGTTTCATACTACCGGTAAAAAAACCCCGGCCCCCTTTTAGAAAAAATTTTGTTTGAAGTAGGAAAGAAGGGGAAATTTCCCCTTTTTTTATTTTAAAAAAATTAATAAAAACCATTTTCAACCGG
>NC_051407.1:12720634-12720823 GCF_015228065.2 Penaeus monodon
CCCCAAGGGGGAAATTTTTTTTTTCGGGGTCTAAGTTTTTTTTCTTTCAACTAAAAAAATTTTCCAAGAGGAAAAAGGGTTTTTTTTTTGGGTTTTTTCTCCCCAAAAAAAAAGGTTTTGAAAAATTTTTTTTTTTGGGGGCCTCTTTTGCAAAAAAATTTCTCTGCCCCAACGCCTTGGCTTTTTGTC
>NC_051407.1:12720936-12722202 GCF_015228065.2 Penaeus monodon
GCAACGGCATTTCCAATTTGATTAATTCGGAAAAAAATAGATAAAAATGCTATTATATGAGAACACCTAGAATGAAGATGTACACATTTTCATTTTAAATGCACTTATTATTCTTTGCCAGCTCTACAGCAGATAGTAAAATAGTAAAAAGTGAATGCTATCTAAGATAGATGCAGAAAATGGTGATCACTGACCTCTGATAACCTATAAGATTTGTTCTGACCTTTGAAGAAATAGTTAAAAGAATTAGGTCAAAGAAGAGTGATAAAATTTATTCACATAATTCGTAAACTTATTGGTTGACCTTACCTGACTCAGGAATACAAGGTTAAAATTTAGTGATTAACCTTACTTGACCTTATCTGAGCACACATAAGTAATCATACAATACTATTTTATCAAGGAAACTCCTATACGTCGCTTGCCGTATCTGACTTCTGTGTTACACAGCAAAGCACTCAGGTTAGAGATCAAATCACATCGCTTTCCTTTACATTATTTAGGAAATGAACATTAATACTTTTTATTTGACATAAAAACCACGCTAATTTCTCCAATGTATGAATATTATTCAAATTGTAAATTAAATACTGTGTGTTTACACCACATTCCTTGATTAAATCGAAGTATTCTAATGCGAAAAGGTCAACCAAACAGTAAAAAGAAATATTACATGATCATATACCTGCTAAAAATAATCCCTCCTTTCAGATATATGTAATGATGTAGATGAAGGGGCAAAATCATAGATTATACAAAATAAGAACATTTTCAAGCAAGAAATAATTCGGTCTAGTTCTTCAACTAAAACCAGAGGAGTTCTTTGTTTCTCAGGTTGAGTTCTGGCCTCTTTGCAATATACTCTGTCACGCTGACGTTTTCCCCAAACATCAACTTCATTCCCCATACATCAACTTCATTGCAATATCGCCACAACTTTTACCTGCCCTTTTCATATAACATACATTTACGATTATGATGACCAAAGTGATTTCTTCCTTCACAATAACATATCCCTTTCATCGTCAAACTCAGTTTATCTTTGCTAAATCGGGGTTATATGCATTTCTACCTTACATGGGGGAAAACGTCATCCCATTTTTCTTTTGAATTATACATGTGTGTTTCATAAATACAATTATAAGTTGCTTTATCCTGGCCAAATGCTGTAAGAAAAAAATATTTGTGTGTTTAGTAGCAGGAATCGTACTGCCATATATCACATATACTCTGTTACAAAGAAAATGCAAGATTATAAATTCAGAA
>NC_051407.1:12722284-12723004 GCF_015228065.2 Penaeus monodon
GACTTAGAAATAATTAATCGGGTTCATACAAAAGGCAAAAAAACCCGCATTTTTTCGGGAACCCCAACATATTTTGAATTTACCCTTTCTGACACCGAGAGTAATTGGCAACAGTATTTTCATAAAAAAAAATCAAAAGTTTCCTTCCCAAAACCATGTGTTTAGCAACCGTAACTTTCCCTCTAACATCAGTCCACAAGAAACATAAAAATCCCGTTTACGCAAATAAACAAAACTAAAAAAATAAATCTTGGGATAATCAGACTTTTTGGCCCAAACCCCAAATAACCCTTTCACCAACCCCTGTGCTAATACTCAAGCGCTCGGGGTAGCTAACCCGCTTTGTTAAACTAAACACGTGTCATAGTTAGTTTTAGTGCCAAAATCTTCTCATTTGCAACTCACCTAATTCCAAAAATATTTTACTATTTTCAACAGGTTAAAATTTTTGTTCGACTGACGAAAATTATAAGAAAGCGGAAGTGCAAAGAAATGTGTAAATTTATCGCGTATTATCTAGATTTGTTTATGTAACTCTTTTCCATTTTCAGTATTCATTGAATCTTGCCTGTTAATTCTGATTTAGCAAATATAAAACGTAACATCAACTCACAACACGTGTGTGTGTGTTCAGTATGCTATATTACACACACAAAATCTCAACAATATAGATTCATATAAATACATATATAAACAACTTTGCATGATAAAGAGATACCT
>NC_051407.1:12723331-12724178 GCF_015228065.2 Penaeus monodon
TTTTAAACAATTTTTGGAAATTATGAAATGGAAGCAAGGCAAAGCTAATTTATGCATGTCAAAAATATTTTACTTCTTTGTTGTCTAAAAAATGCTGATGTTTATAATCTTTTTAAAACCCAAAACACGTAGCGTTTAACCACACTTAACCTCGGGATTTACTGTGATTTTACACTGATACAAGTGAAATTAGCAATCCGATTGCTTTGTAAACAAGTCCAATTTATGTCGCATATAACCTTACCAGGTTTTGCGGTAAAACACAGGTTAAAGACAAGTCACGTCACATTTCTTCAATATTACTTAGGCTATGTACAAGTTGACTACTGCTTGTCATGCGAATCAACTGTTCCAGAAATGACAATGAAACAAAATAGGGGGAGGAGTGACGTTATAAACCTTTAAAGGACAGATATTATTAAATAAATAGGTTTATTTAAACAGGTTCTAGTTTTACTTTTCATTTCATAATATGTATGGTGTTTGAGGCGGACAAAAAATAAGTTTTAGAATTTTCATTGGTATTAGACCTTTTATATTCGAAAAAAATGATTGTTATATGAATAATCTCAAATCTTAAATAATGTAATATTGCAAAACTTAACAAAGAAATATAATCTTCGGATTTTCAGTGCTGAAAATTTTTCCTAAATTTCCAATTAAATTATTAATCATTGCATTAGGCAGACTTGCAGTTTTGTTTGACTGACGAAAATACTAAGAAAGTGGAAGTGTGAAAAAATGTGTAAAAGATTGGGTATTATCTAGAATCCATTAGGTAACTTATTTCCATTTTCGGTATTCACTGAATCTTTCATGTCAATCATAATTGAATAGAGATGAATTA
>NC_051407.1:12725105-12725259 GCF_015228065.2 Penaeus monodon
GTAGAAAACCCCACTGCAAAAACTAGATTTATTGAAATTTTTGAACTTGGGTTTTTAAAAATTTGCTTCAAAAAGGAAAGGTTCAAAAAAACGTCACTTGACTAAACACACTCTTTATTTCTCCTATTCATCGATTTATCAGTTTGGGGAAAAA
>NC_051407.1:12725277-12725805 GCF_015228065.2 Penaeus monodon
TACCCACATTCCTTTAAGGGGGGAAAATTCCTGTGGGGGGAACATAGCGTTGTCGAAAATTTAAACGTTCCGCTGAAAAAACGTATATTGAATTCCAACCCTGATGCTGTTTTACCCGAATTTTCTTGCAATAATATCCAACTTCACATAAAAAATATGTATTGAATGTTGTAATAAGTTGCGGATCATACAATAAATAAGGAGGGTGTTTAGAACTCTTCAAGGAAAATTACCCCAAAACACATAATCTAAGATAACCCTCCTTCCAAATATATGTTAGAATGATACAGAAGAAGAGGTAAAATAATAGATTCTACAAAATGAACAATAAGATTTTTTTCAAGAAAAAATAATCAGTTTTAGTATTCATCTTAGGATTTTTTTAAAATATATATATTTTTGGGTTTACTTTTTTGAAATTTCCCTGGGCAAGTCGAAACTTTTAAAACAAGGATTCTCCTTGTTTCTCATTTGGGTTCTGACATCCTTGCAATATACTACGTCACGTTGACGTTGATGTTTATTTAT
>NC_051407.1:12725864-12727228 GCF_015228065.2 Penaeus monodon
TCATATACATATACACTCCGTTGAAAGATCACTACAACTTTCAGTTACCCTTTTCGTATAACACAAAAATATATCATTATGATTACCGAAGTTATTTACAGTCTTTCCCCATTCACAGTTATCTATCCCTTTCTTTCCTTTAACGGGCAGATTCTTTTAGCTTTACCAACACTTTTCTTCAGTACCTCTTTCAGCTACTGGGTTTTCATATAACAACAAAACAGATGTCCTTTACAGGGGGATTGATAACTACTAAAAGAAAAATCTATCACTTGTTAAGAATCTCCCAAAAAAGACCCGGACCTGTTTTCCTTTTTACTGTTCATGTGATTTTTTTCCTTTTTTAATGTTTTCACCCTATTAAAAGGACGAGTGTCTGTGTATTTAAACCGATTCTTGTTCGTAATTAAAGAAATACTGTTGTTTTTTTTAATCCAAATGCACCCACAAATTTAAGGGAACCCATGTGACTATACGAAATTCACTTGATTTTTCTTGCAATATTCTTGTCATCTAAATACGATATCTAGACCAAAACACATGGATGATATACTCTATACAAAACACAAACGATCCATACCTTAACCACACTACGATCGGTCTTCCTTGACGAGTGAACAGCCTGACTCGAACTGCTTTTTCCTCTCCAGTCCGATTATTGTCTCCTTTTCCTTCCTCAAAAACGGTCGTTTGCAGTGGGGCCATTCCTACGAGGTTTTCTGAACACTCTGACCTGGCCTACCATTGTCTTCTAGCTTATCATTCTGTCCCGTTATTTTCATCATATATATATGATATTGTTAGTACTGCTTTCGTTAACAGCACCAAAGAGATATTAAGTACACTGTGTACTGATATTCTAATATTCTATATACACTTCCTAGGAGATGATATAAAACTTCACTTATAGTACTCTAAACTCATTAGACCTAGTCAACCGCTCGTTTTCTATCAACTCTCAATTATCTAAGGACTTACAAAAGAAGTAAATTATCCGAATAGATGTGTTTAAGACAATTCTTGTACTTACCTCAATATTTTTTATGTAACTTTCATCTTTTTATAGTCCAACAGATATTTCAAATACCATTAATACTGTAGCCTGCTAAATATACTCGTTTATGTTATAACGAAATCTTTCAATACTGTGTTAGAAATAGCGTTTGTTTTTCAGAGTACAGAATTATTAAGTTGGGATCATATGTATTCCTGTCATAGAGCGGCGAAAACATCCTCCTATCCTTCTTTTTAATTATATAAGCGAGTTATGTAGATAAAATAAAATGCTTTTTAAAGTAAAAAATAACTCCTGTGTTAAGTAGCCGTAACCGTGTTGCCATATATCATCTACATAGTCTATTACC
>NC_051407.1:12727261-12727863 GCF_015228065.2 Penaeus monodon
CCTAGGATCACCCTGTAAATGTCGTTGCCTTCCACAAAGGGGAAATTCCATGGTCTTTATGCAAACTCTGCATGGAAATTATCATAAAAGTTAATAAAGTCTAAATAGAGCCATATTTCTTTTTTCTCACTGGCGTAAATGGAGTAGTAGTATTTTTTCTTTTACCATCAATAGAATTCAAGATGATATTTCCGAAGTCTTATTTTTAAAAGTAGTAATGCGACATCTATCAACAGGTAGCGTGGCCGAGCGGTCTAAGGCGCTGGTATTAGGCACCAGTCTCTTCGGAGGCGTGGGTTCGAATCCCACCGCTGCCAGGGCTTGTGGCACTTCACCTCACCTGACATGTCATTTTAGATACTCCGAGAAGCGAAGAGTCATTTCTAGCGAGAGCGTGTAAAACATTAGCTATACTTCCTGACAATATAAAACTAATTTTCATTCAAGTATTTGTGTTCGCTTGCTATCGTCAGTTAGTGCTTGTTTGTAAATTGGCTTTGCTTCCGTTTCACAATGTCCAGATATTGTAAAACAATAATATCTCATTCTACGAGATGTCTGTCAATGATAAAGGAAAATAGGGGTATCGGGTTTTTGTTTTT
>NC_051407.1:12728775-12729079 GCF_015228065.2 Penaeus monodon
TATATATAAATTTTGCGCTTTCCACTTTCTTAGAGTTACGTCAGTCCGAACAAAATGTAATTTTCCTGCCTGCTAAAAATTAATAAATTAGTTAGTAATTTAAATTTAAGAGTTGAAAATCAAACTATGATACGTTGTTTAGCTTATCAACGTGTTAGCTACCCAACGAGCAGCAGGCAACCGCCTCCATCACATCTCGTTCTTATTCTAAGTAATGTGAAAAGGTGACGTGACTTGCCTTTAACACCCTTTTATTTTAAAAGATTGGGAGTCCTCTGTATGTTCTGGGACTGTCAGCTCCGCT
>NC_051407.1:12729197-12729333 GCF_015228065.2 Penaeus monodon
CATAATCAAATCATTTACATGGGTTTAAAACATAATTTTATCACAATCTCTTAATCTCAAAATTTTGCTATTCCATATTTGCATATTAGATTTAATGAAAGATAAAAAATCATTAAAACAACTCATGCATAACTGG
>NC_051407.1:12729575-12730153 GCF_015228065.2 Penaeus monodon
ATACTACTTGAACAAAACGGTTTTTTCTAATACATTAACTTTTTTCATATTAAAAAGTATATTTTCATAATATACTTCCTACTAGTACAATATTCATTATACTTAGCCATATAAATTTTATACATGTACTACATATTTTAATACATAATACATCATATTTGGGGGCATAAATACAATCATATTTATACATGCATCACATATTATATACAGTTATCTTGATACTAATACGTTATATTTTTATAATAATTTTATTATATATAATATTATATATAATATATATAACATAATTATATTACCATACCTAATACATAATTTCATGTACCACTACTTCCCACATATATATACAATATATATATAACATACGTACCACTACTTCCCACATTTACATACATACATTAATATACTAAATAAAACACACATCATTTTTCAAGTAAAAACCCACAAACAATGACTGCCTTTATTCTATTTTTAAACTTTGCCAACTCCCTTTTGTGATCTGAAGAAAATTGTTTTTTTCGAAATAAAACCTATATGACACCTTTACGGTAATTAAAAAAGAAATAAAAGAACAAAAAGGA
>NC_051407.1:12730207-12735000 GCF_015228065.2 Penaeus monodon
GAGAATTTTACAAGACAAGTGAAATCTGAAAAGGATACGATCCGATTTCTAACCGATTTCTATTACCTTTTTAGTAGATTCTGTAGTAATCTGAAGCATTCATTTTGAACCCTCTTACCATCCATATTTCTCCCTTCCGTTTCATACGCACTCCTGATTTCAGGAATAATTCTCTTTTATTCACAATGGTGAATTCCTCCCACATGCTTTCAACTGCATTTTTTTTCCTTTTGGGTAGATCTTTTCCTTTTTGTTCTCTTTCATTTTTTAAAAATGTATAACCCTTATTGATAAATGGAGGAATGCCACACAGATGGGACAGAATAATGAAAAATGAAATTGTTTAAATACATATTTATTCTTAAGAAATGTATAGTCACTCCTCCCTCTCTGCTTCGTATACCAATCTTCTTCGCGCACAGGGAGCCTCTGACCGACGCCCACCGAATCTTCTCGTCTTCCGCAATGCCCTTCTGCGGCAGGCAACCGCCTCCACCACAGGCATCACCAGCGTGATCCCAGGATGCGGTGTATGCATATGAACATCTTGATCTTTTGATAAAATTTGGGCTTTTTGGGAACATGAAACTCTCTTGAATCCTGAGAAACGGGCGTGGTATCCATATCAGAAGAAACAGAAAAGAGAAAAGTTGCTGCAACGGTCATCATACAGTATTACGATCTGAAGTAATGTAATAAAATGCGATGGGACTCGGTCTTTACCCTCACTGTTTAACCGCGTATCCCCGAGTCAGATAAGGTAAGGCGACATATCGGAGTATTAAAAAGTATATGAATAAATGAGCTCAGCTCTGTTATATTCAAGCTGTTTGAAATATGCATTTCACAATGGAGAGAAATGTATCAGAAATAATATGATCAATATTCATATGAACATTTTCCTAGATTTTAAAAATATCGAAGATAAAGTAGTTGGAAGAATGGAGCGGATGTGCCAAGATAATCAGTTTACAGCTTTGGCCCATACATTTGCAGTATGTGTGAAGCCTTCTTTATGTATTCATATATATGTACAGTGTAAGAGCCGATCATGCATAGTCCGCAATAGTTTCATCATGTTTACAGGGCCTGGCTTCATAAACGCAGACATTTGCAGCTTGTATGTGTGAATTCCTCTGAACACCCCTTTCATAGCTCAAACATTCGCCAACTGAAGATAGCATTCTAATATAAATACTTGAATGAATATTAGCTTTATATCATCGGGATGTATAACTAACGTTTTACACGCTCTTACATGGAAATAACATTTCTCTTCTCCGAGTCTCTATAATGACGTTTTAGGGTCAGAGGTGAAGTGCCACAAGCCTGGCAGCGGTGGGATTCGAACCCACGCCTCCGAAGAGACTGGTGCCTAAAACCAGCGCTTTAGACCACTCGGCCACGCTACCTGATAGATGCTGCCTTGCCACTTTTTCAATGAGCCTTCAGAGACATGATATTGAATTCCAGTGATGATAAAAAAAAAGGAAACGCTATTTCATATACGCCAATGAGAAAAAGAAAAATTGAACTATTTTTATAATATGTGTTATACAGAGTTTGAATAAAGTCCATCGAATTTCCCTTCTGCGGAGGCAAAGATTTCCGGATGACCCCGGGATGTTACCAAGAATTTTACTGTGCTTTTGGTGCTTGGGAAATTAAATAAGAAAATTATTATAAACACGGGAATAGCGATTTTAAAAACCCCTTCTTTTAGATGCAGTTATTACTCTCAACTAACATCTACATAGGTAGTAAAAAGTGAATGTCGTCTAAGATGGAAACTGAAAATGTGAATGACCGCTGATAAGCCGTAAGATTTGTTCTAACCTCTGAAGAACTAGCTAAATCAATTGGATCAAACAAGAGTGAATTAATATATTCACGTAATTTGTAAACAAATCCGTTGACTTTATATGATTCAGGGATAAGCGGTGAAACATTCAGTTTAAAGGTCAGATCATAAACACATTTCATCACATTACTTCAAACGCCGTATATCAAACGATGTTTTATCGCACATCCTGGGATTCCGGGGGAGATACCTGTGGTTGAGGCGGTTGTTTCAGAGGCCACAGGAGATGATTGGTTTTCGAAGCATAGAGATATGATTTTATGAAAACTTTGAGTATGAAATTTTTTAAACTGTTCCTGTTCATTTTTCTCTAATATTAATTTAAATGTAGAAATTTAATGAAGGCCTCGCCATGTAAATGATTATTTGTAAATTTTTTTTTTTTAGTTTTCATGTTAAAGGAGTGTAATATCATAAAATTTTGTAATTTAGATAATTCTCCCAAATCACTATGACAGCTCCTATAGACACGGAATAGCGATTGAACATTAATCTGCATATCTTCCCAGTATAAATTAATTTTGGCCTCTCTTATGTGCAATTACTCATTAGATCCACTGTTAAAGTGCTAAAAGGCCTGGCAGCGGTGGGATTCGAACCCCCCCTCCAAAAGACGGGTCCCTTTAAACCCAGCGCCTTAGACCGCTCGGCCACGCTACCTACTGATGGTTTCAGCATTTGCCACTATATCAAATCGTACTGCAAAGCATGTCATCGATTAAATTTAGTACTACTCTTGCCTGTTTCCCCTTACTCTTTCACAAAACTTTTACTAGAGGAATACAAAGGACTGCCTAATGATCCAACAAATGCACATAAGTATAATCAAATGATTCACGATTAACATATTTCTGTAACCAACAAAGTGTCGGACAACCTGGTAGGAGTCACTGGCTTAAGCGAACGTTTGAGGAAGTCGATCGGGAGGCAACAATCGACTGGAGAGGAACCGCAGCTCAAAACGGGCTAGCTGTTCACATCTCGAAGAACTGATCTAGGTGGTTTAGATATGGATGTTTGTGTTTATGCATCTTTGTTTCTGAATAGGGAGTGTATTTGATGACAATAAAATTTAGAAAATTTTGGGGTTTCTCTCACGAAAGGTTTTTTTTTGTAAATTTTTTAGTTTAAGATTAATATACATGGCAACGGCTATTGCTTATTTACATGAACAAGAAACGGCTTTAGTTACATAATGAAATTCAACCCCTTTCCTAACAGGATGAAACTAGACAAAAGGAAGCAATCATATACTGATATTTAAAATAAATTTCCTGTATTTGTGCTAAAATCCTTAACAGTGTAATAGACCACAATCCACTCTTTATATAAGTTTCCATTATTTCTATCTTGGTATCACTCCACCACTGTATAAGGTACATCAGTTTTGTTGCTCTAGGAAAACCCAGAAGTTGAAAGGGGTACTGAAGAAAAGTATTAGCAAATTTAAACTGAAAGGATAATGGAGGTTATAGGCCATTGTGAAGGGGAAGAAATCACTTTGGTTATTATAATCATAACTGTGCATGTATGTTATATAAAGATACTAAAATTTGTAGCGATCTTGTAGCGAAGTGCATATATATACATGGGTGTAGGTCTGTGATTAATAAACTCAAATGAAAACGTCAATGTACCGGAGTTTATTGCAAGAATTTCAGAACTCAAATGAGAAACAAGGAAATCCTCTGCTTTCACTTTCGACTTGCCTGATGGAATTCATAAAAAAGCCAAAGATGTGTGTTTGAAATATTCCCGAGAGAAGAAAAAAGCGATTTTAAAAAAATACTTTCCCCTTTTTTTAATTAGAACTATTATTTTTTTTCTTTTTCTGCATCATTTTAAAATCAAAGGAGGGATTATCTCTAGCAAGTATGTGATTCGGTAAAATTCTTTTTTTCCTGTACGATCGCCATCAACATCAAATATACAATTTTTTGCTAACGAGAGGGCTTTAGGTCTGGCAATTGAACACTGCAGCGGATACAAAAATTTCTTCGAGCAAGGGTAAATAAAATTCCCTTTGCGGGATGTGGGGGAGGGATCTTCGTTTTATAAAGAACTCTCTAGGGAATATACTCTTCTTGCATTGGCAACTGCTTCCCCCACATGCATTCTCCACGTTATAAAGGAATGTGGTGTACACACAAATGTTTTATTTATAATGTGATTAAAATGAATAGGAGAAATAAGTGATTTCATGTCAATAAAATCACTTGTTAAAACCATTGCCCTTTTCGAAGACAAAGGGTCTAAAGCCAACGTTTACAAAAAAATTGGAGAGTTGGATACATACAAAAGAGAGATGAAACTAGAACTGTATATATAAACATTAATTTTTTTATTTTTTGCCATTTAAAGGTTGCATAAAGTCACTCCTCCCTCTCTGCTTCGTATCCAATTTCTCCTGCAAAGGGGCCTCTGACCACGCCTACCGAACCTTCTCGTCTTCCGCATTGCCCTTCTGCGGCTGGCAACCGCCTCCACCACAGGGATCTATAAAGGGACCACAGGATGTGGTGTGCACAAAGGAATATCCTTTTAATATTTTGTTTCTCTTGGCGTTTGAGGAACAATCGATTCGCTTGAAACTGGATCGATATTCATATCGAAAGAATGGCAAAAAAGCAAGCATATCAACTTGTTCTATCCTAATAATGGGAAAAATGTGCGTGACTTTCCCTTTTAAACCCGGGTTTTTTACCGCATAACCCGAACTGGGAGGGGCAACGGGTCACTGATCTTACTTAGCGTATAATCACTGTACATGTGATCCCGAGGTCATGTTTGGTTAGGCGCCATGAAGTAAGTTTTAATCAAGATTACGATCATCAGGAATATTTTACATCTGACAAGGACGTGTTACTTATCGTTGTTTCAGTTTTAATTTTCAAACCTTGTAACTAAAATTGTAATCTCTCATTCTGCGAGA
>NC_051407.1:12736135-12738803 GCF_015228065.2 Penaeus monodon
ATGTTGCATTTTTTTTTCTTTCGTTTTTTCTCTTAAATCATATTAACTGGAAATTAATATACCGAAATTTAAA
Organism: Penaeus monodon; assembly: GCF_015228065.2. Classification (NCBI taxonomy): domain Eukaryota; kingdom Metazoa; phylum Arthropoda; class Malacostraca; order Decapoda; family Penaeidae; genus Penaeus; species Penaeus monodon. The sequence goes on from NC_051407.1 coordinate 12,736,209, forward strand.
AAAAAAATGCAGAAACAAATCTAGATGATACCCGATACATTTACACATTTCTTCGCTCTTCCACTTTCTTAGAATTTCCGTCAGTTGAAGAAAATTGCAAATAATTAGTTAAGGAATTGGGTAAGAGTTGAAAATGGGAAGACTTCGCCATGCCGATGTTTAATTTAACAAAGCGGCGTTAGAAGTGCTGCTTTATTGCGTAAACGGGACTTCAGTTTTTCTTGAAGATTGATGTTGGGGGGAGTTATACAAAAACACAGGTTATTTTTGGGCGATTTTTTGGGCAAAGTAAAAAAAGAAACGCTTGTTATTTTATGTTGTATAATGAACCCCCCGGACAAAAAAATTTCCAAGTACCAGTAATACGTATATATGATAAAATAACAATTAGTACTCTCTCTCTCTCATTTTCTGAATTTACAATCTCTCATTTTCTTGGTAACTGAGTATATGTGATATATGGCAACATGATTACGGCTACTAAACACAGGGAATAAATATTTTTTTTACTACATCTGGCCAGGATAAAGCAATTTATAATCCAAAAGAAGAATGGGTTTTTAAATTTTTCGCCGAGTATGGAGAAATACTAAACCCCCTTTAGCAAAGAAAAACGAGTTTGCAGTTGAAAGGAAATGATGGTATTGTCACGGGAAAGGGTATAAATTTTTTGGGTAACCATAATTTTAAAATGTTTTCTTAAGTTTTTTATATAAAGGGGCGGAAAAATTTTTGGCGATATTGCAATGAAGTTGATAATGATTTTGAGGAAGCGTCGGCGTAGCGGAGTATATTGCAAGAAAGCTAGAGCTCAACATGAGAAACAAGGAAATCCTGTGGTTTCAGTTTTGTCTTGTTCAATAGAGGTTCGTACAAAAAGTAAAGGCAAGGAAAATTTATGGAGATTCCTAAAATTAAAACCCCTTTTTACCTGACAAAGAGTTTCTTATTTTGTAGAATATATGAGTATATCAGGTAATAATTCTTTGCAGGGATCTTAACAGTCAACATGAGAAACAAGGAAATCCTCTGGTTTCAGTTTTGGTTGTCCGATGGAGTTTCCCTATAAAAAGTTAAAGGCACGAAACCTGGATTCCTAAAGCTTACTTCTTGCTTGACAAAGAGCTTCTGAGTCAGTATATCAGGCAATATTTTTTTTCAGGAATCTCAAAACCCTCTTTTTTACTGTATGTTCGACGACTCCTTGCGATATTATATATGTAATTATGCGCTGGTCTGAGATTGGAGGTTTAAGCAAGAAAAATTAGGGGTAACAACTACTTGGGTTTGGCAAGTAAACACACGTTATATTATGTAGAGTACATAATTACTTTTCGCAATAGGCTACGTAAAATTTATTAAAGAATGTGATGTACTCATATATTTTATTAACAGTTTGAGTAAAATTTTAGATAAACATATCTATGTTATAATTGTCCATTAAAGTTTATAGATAAAATAAACATATCGTAGAATGAGAGATTACAATTTTACAAGATTTGCACATTCAAAGAGAAGCAACGATAAGTGGTACTTCCTTCTCAGATATAAATATTACTGATCATAATCTTGATTAAAACTCATGCCGTTTAACCATGCGTGACATCAAGATCACATGTACAAGTGATTATACAAAAGTGAGGTCAATAACCCATTTGACCTTACCAGACTACTGATTAGGGGAAAAACACTTTAAAAAGGCAAGTCACATTTTATTTCTTTACATTACTTAGGCTATGAACAAGATGACTACTGCTTTTGCTGTCATATGCCATTCTTTCGATATGAATATCGTTACAGTTCCTCTATTTTTTCAGGCAAAATCTATTTTTTCTCAAACCCAAACGAAAAAAAATACTAAATTATATTCCTTTGTGCACACCACAACCTGGGATCCCGTTGGAGATGCCTGTGGTGGAGACAGTTGCCTGCCGCATAAGGGCAATGCGGAAGAAGAGAAGGTCCTGTGGGCGTCGGTCAGAGGCTCCTTTTGCGCGAAGAAGACTGGTATACGAGGCTGAGAGGGAGGAGTAACTTCATGCAAACTTTAGAATATTATAAGCAAATATTATCAAAATAAATGTTTATATAAACATTTCTAGTTTCATCTCTCTTTTCAAGTATTGGTATTATGAGATAATGGTTCTAACACATAAAAATCAACCCGTTATAACGTGGGGGGAAGCAGTAGTCTAATGCGAGAAAGAGTGGTCTTAATGAACTGTTATTCCTCTGTTATCCTTCAAGTGAAGGAATGATACTCGACCATTCCCAAGTCAAGTTTTTCCCTTTTTTTTCCCCAAATATAATTCCGTGTCGGCTGTACTATGGTAAAACATATTCAATTGTCAGACCAAAATAGTTGTTTTACCCGAATTTTCCCTGCATTAATATCTTACCTCACATTAGTAAAATATTGTATATTTAAAGCTGCAGTTAGCCGGCCGTACAGTAAAAATAGAGGGTATTAGGAACCTTGCAAGGGAATATTCCCTCCAGTAGAAGAGATAAGATCATGGATTCTACAAAATGAACAATAAGAAACGTTTTTTAAAAACAACCTGTTTTAGTTTTTTACCTCGGGAATCTTTTAAC
>NC_051407.1:12738867-12742273 GCF_015228065.2 Penaeus monodon
CATTCATCTTATTTATATATTTTTTTTTATGAATCCTTGGGCTAGCCAAATGAAAGCAGAGGATTTTTTCATTTGGGGGTCTACATTCTGCTAACCCTTTTTAGTTAATTTATCACCACCGACACGCCCCACACACAACATTGCTCCCTTTACAAGAATGCTACAACTTTTCGCTACCTTTTTCCTATAACATATACACGTACATTTATGATTATGATTACCGAAGTGATTTCTTCCCCTTCACAGTGACCTATATCCCCCATTATTCTTTCAGTTTGTCTTTGCTAACACTTTTCTTCAGTACCACTTTCAACTAATGGGTTTTCATAAAGCAACAAAACTGATGTACCTTTTACATTTTGGATTGTGTCCCAATTAGAAAAAGGAACTTTTGAAACAAAGTGATTAAGTGGGTTGTGGTCTATTCCACTGTTATGGATTTGGCACAAAAGACAGGATTGCTTCCTCTTTACTAGTTTCATCCTGTTAGGAAAAAGGCTGGGTTTTTTTGTACTAAACCTTTTCTTGTTCTGAAATTTAAAGAAAAAACCTGCCATGTTTTATTATCCAAAATCTGGGAAATTATAAGAACCCCTTCGGATGAAAAAAAAAATTTTTCTAAAATATTCTTATCATTCAATCGATACAACAAAAACATATTCGATGATGTTTTATACAAACACACAAACGACCTATACCTTTAACCACACTACGATCGGTCTTCCTCGACGAGTGAACAGCTAGACTCGAACTTGAGTTGCGGTTCCTCTCCAGTTCTCTTGACACTTTGACCTGCCCTCCAGTTTAATTACTCTTTTTGTTACGGGATTTTTGATAAAATCAAAAGTACTTCCCAAATATTATTCCTACGTCTTTTGTACTTATGTGCGCGTGTTGGATCATTAAACAGCCCTATTCTACGGTGAAACAGGAAATGATTCTTGCAAAGATAAAATTTTAAATTTCATAATAGTTTACAGTCGTTTGGGTTTTTATGGCAATCTTTTACCATTAGTAGGTAGTTTTTAGTATTTCCTATGATCTGATATCTTACGATGGGCAAAAATCAATGTTTCTCGCGTATCCCCGAGTCGGGGAAAAGGTCAGGGGGAATTTGTTTTAATCATGTGAATTCCTTTCGAAAATTTCCCCTCAAGGTCAAAAAATCTCATAGATTATCAGGGTCATTTCAAAAAAAAGCACATGACAACATTTTCTGTTTCTTCTTAGACGACATTCACGTTTTACTATCTCGCAGAATTATTGAAGTAACACTGCATTTGAAAAGGGAAGTGTAAAATAATGCCATTGCCGTTCCATTAATTTTCTTATTTAATTTTTTAATTTACATGCTCAAAAGATATTACTATTCTTGTGTACACATCAATCCTAAATCACCCTGGAATGCCGTTGGCTCCCGAGAAAAAAGGGGAAATTCGGTGGATTTATGCAAATATTACAACAAAAAATTATTTAAAAAATAGTTCCATCCTTCCTTTTTCTCCACTGATGTAAATGGATATTTTTTTTTCCTCGCTCAATGGAAATTTATGATCATGTCTCTTAAGGCTTATTTGAAAAAAGGGGAAGGGCAGCATTTATCATAGCGTGGCCGAGCGGTCTAAGGGGCTGGTTTTAGGGGACCATCTCTTCGGAGGCGTGGGTTCAATCCCACCGCTCCAGGCTTGTGGCACTTCGCTCTGACTCTAAAATGTCATTAAGATACCCGAAAGCAAAAAATCCTTCCCGTGAAACGTGTAAAACATTAGTTATCTTCAGGGCGATATAAACTAATATTCTTTCAAGTTTCTTAAAACTGATATTTATTCAAGCTTTATTAAATCTTTTATTTTAATTTAAGTATTTATTAAAAATAAAATTAATTCAAGTAATTCATTAAAACTAATATTCAATTTAATTTGCATTAAAACTATATTCTTCAAGTTTCATTAAAAATAATATTCATTCAATATTCTTAAACTAATTTCATTCAAGTATTCGTTGGCCTTGCTTGGCTTGAAAAATTTATTTTATAAGTCAACCCTTAAACATGATGAAAAAATTTCAACATTCATGATCGGCTCTGATACTGTGCCATAATGAATAAATTAAAAGATTCATACACACTGCCAATGTATGCATAACATCTGAGACATGGGTTTTTAAAGGTTTTAATTCGAAAAACTCAATTTCTCCCCTCTACGTTTCTTTCGTCTCTTGTGCGGGCCCAACTGGCGCCATTGCGTGAAAAGTATCTCTTACACATCCGCTCCACGCAGGAAGCAAAATGTTGAACATCTTTTTTTTCTCCTCGAGTATTTCCTTCAAATACTTTACCTTCGAATTTTTAACATCTAGGAAAATGTTCAAATAAATTCTGATCGGTTATTTCTGAACTTTCTTTTCATTTAAAATGCTTTTTCAAACGGTTAAATAAACAGAGCTGGGCTCAGTTATTCATAAATTTTAATACTCCATTGTCTTTTTTCCTTATCTGATTGGGGAAACGCGGTAAAAATGGGGTTTAAAAGGTGGAATCACATCGGTTTTCATTACTTCTTCAGATCGGAATCCTGTACGATGGCCATGCAAAATTTTTCCTTTCCTTTTCTTCAATATGGATACCACCCCGTTTCCGGGATTCAAGAGAGTATCCTGTTCCCAAACGCCAAATTTTAAAAAAAGATCTAATTTCGATTCATCACCTATCCGGGGTCCCGTTGGAGATGCCTGTGGGGAGGCGGTTGCCTGCCGCAGAAGGGCATGAGGAAAGACAGAAGATTCGGGGTCGACGGTCAGAGGCTCCCTTTTCGGGGAAAAGTTGGTATACACTGAGAGGGGGGAGTAAAATTATAAACCCTTTAAAAAAATTTGTTTTTAAAAATTCCATTTTCTTTTTCTCTCTATAAGTTTTTTTTCAGGAGGGAAAAAAAATGTTTTTAGTGGTGTTCCCATCGATGTTTTGCAAGTGTTTATACTTTTGGGTTAAATCGTTTAGCGGTCTCCTTTAGTAAAAAGGTCTATACTATTTCAATAAATGGTAAGGGACCTGAAGGATTCAGGAGTGTTGGAGTGCGAATAAAAAGGGAATGGAAAAAATTTAAAGGGTTAGTGAGAGGGTTGTTTAAAGGAAATGAAAATAAATGTTTCAGTTTACTACAGCATCTAGTAAATAGGTACATAAGAAAAAGATTGTACCCTTTTTAAGTTTTCCTAAGATAGATTGTAATTGGTAATTGATAAATGAAATGAAAAATCAAGTAAATTCCCTTTTTTTTCTTTTGTGTTTCACATTATTGTATGTATTAAGATATATTACTAAGTAAGCACTGATTATAAAAAAGTATTATGTATATATGTTTTTAGATGTTGTCTGGGATGTACGGGTATGATCAAGTAAAATTTA
>NC_051407.1:12743147-12743965 GCF_015228065.2 Penaeus monodon
TTTATTTTGTATTTTATGTTATAATATTCAAAAACTTTTATACACAATTTCTTTATCACTGAAAACTCTCGCCAAAAAGAGAAATTTCCGTTTTACAAAGCTAATTTACTGCATCAAAAGCCAGAGATTTACACTAAGTAGATCATAAACCGATTAATTTTTAACAGTTCCAAACTTCGCTTGACCTTTCCCGATTTCTGGCTTTGCGGCAACCACACGGTTAAGGGAGTCCCCTCACATTTCTTCACATTATTTTGATATGAAAAAGAGGCTATGCTTTTGCTCTCATTTTCTTTTTTTCATATGAATATCGCTCCATTTTTCCCCAATACGTGCGAAACGCCACATGAAAAAAAATACTAGATGATTTTTCCTTGTGCACACCCCACCCGGGTCCCGCTGGAATGCCCTTGGGGGAGGCGGTTGCCCCCGCAGAAAGGGGAAAGCGGAAGCGAGAAGGTTCGATGGCGTCGGGGCAGGGCTCCCTCCGCGCGGAGAAGACTGATTAAAACAAGAGGGGGGGAGTGACTTTTTACAATTTTTTAAAAAACAATATTCAATAATATAGATATAAATAATTTCATGTTTTCTTATTAGCTTCATCAACGGTGGTGAAAGACCCTCCACCTCTACTTTCTATGAACACGAAGCACTGTAACCTGCAGCAATTAAATATTAAAATGTGTGCAGTAACTGCTTTTATATTCATAAACCCGTCTTTTTTTTAGCTTTCTCTACCTTCCTGCGATTAAATGATTAGACAGTCCTTTGTATTGTTCAAGAGCTCCCCTTACCTTTGCTGCATAATTGGATGCAAG
>NC_051407.1:12744018-12745729 GCF_015228065.2 Penaeus monodon
GTGCAAACTTTACAGGACAAACATGTAATTAGATAGATATGTTTATTTGAACAGATTTTAGTTTTACTTTTCATTTCATGATATGTATGGTGTTTGAGGCGGAGAAAAAAGAAGAGTAGTTCTACAATTTTCATAAACGTTGGTATTAGACCCTTATATTTTTTTGAGAAAGGAATTGGTTGTAACCCGTCCATATTCACACTGAATTTTAGGACCGTTCTTTTACTTAAAACATACTTATTTCTCCATTTTATTAGTTTTAATAAAGCTGTAAATATTAAGTAAGTGTTTAAACCAGAAGTAATTACGTGCCCATTGTATTATACATGGTAAAGCATTGTTATTGCTAGACCTAGTTCTGCTTAATTTCGTCATCTTAAGGAATCTTCATAAAGTTTCCTTTGGCCGCCTGTTTAACGAATTCTATCGGACAAGACGAAACTGAAAGCCATGGACTTCCTTTGTCTTATGCTGGTTTCTGACCTTCGTGCAATATACTCTGTCACGCTGACGTTTTCCTCTTAAGTTCATTCATCAATTTCCTTTCAATATCGCTACAGCTTTTATCTCCATTTTCATATAACCATACACACACACACAAACATCTGTGATTACCGAAATGATTTCTCTCCTTCACATTAACACATCCGATCCATTATTCTTTCATCTACACACTCAGTTTGTCTTTTTTAAATGGGAGTTATATGTATTTCTACCATACATGAGCGAAAACGTCATCCCATTCTTCTTTTGAATTCTACAAGCGTGTTTCATAAATACAATTATAAGATGTTTTATCCTAGCAAAAAAATATGTGTTCAGTAGCCGTTATTGTGTTGCCATCCATCATATATTGTCACCAAGGAAATGAGAGCTTATAATTTCAGAAAGAGAGAGAAAGAAAGAACACATGCATTTATAATTGCTAGTTCCTTGTCAGATGTAAATATTAATAGCAGTTATTGCAATTAGTAATCAACCTCTGACCATTTTCAAAATTTAGTGTGTAACCTAACCTGACCACAGCATCAACACAGCATCAGCTGAGGTCATAAAAAGAACGATTCCCAAACTTCTCTTACTTTATATGACTTCTGGGTTACACGATGAAGCACTCAAGGCGGTCAAATCACGTCACTTTCCTTTACATTTTTTACTAACTGACCGCGATGACTACTGCATTAACTCTCTTACGCGTTTCTTTCGATATGGATATCGTTCCAGTTCCTTCGGTTTCAACTGTTTCACAAACACCAAATGCATCAAAATATCCTGATGATGTTTGTGTGTGCACACCACATCCTGGGATCCCGTTGGAGATGCCTCTGGCGAAGGTGGTTGCCTGCCGCAGAAGGGCAATGCGGAAGGCAAGAAGGATCGGTAGGCATCAGTCGGAGGCTCCCTTTGCGCGGAGGAGACTGGTATACGAAACAGAGGGAGGAGTGACTTTATACAAATTATAAAATATGCATGTATAAACAGTTCTAGTTTTACTCTTCTTTTCATGATATATAAGGTACTTAAGGGGAGAAAAAGAGGGTTTCTACGATTTTCGTAAACTTTGGTATTAGGCTCTTTGTCTTCGAAAAGGCATTAGTTCTAACCATTTATGCATTCCCACAGGTTAGGCCTCAGTCACGTGACTTTCTTAATATAAAAATCGCCTGTATTTCTCCAATTGTAAATAAAATGTACGTGTGTAAACACTATT
>NC_051407.1:12745768-12746049 GCF_015228065.2 Penaeus monodon
AAACCCTTAATGTGTAGTTATCACCCTAATCCTACTTGCATAAATCAGTCTCGGACTAGCGCAAAAATATACATATAATACTGCAATGAGTCGTCGATCATACAGTAGAAAAGCGGGTGTTTAGATGCAAAGAAATACTACCTGTTCACAGACCTGCTAGAGATAATCCCTCCCTCCAGATATATACTGTAATGATGTAGAATAGACCAAATCATAGATTCTATACATTATAAAATAAGACTTTCATGCAAGAAATAATTGTTTGTTTTTTCATCTTAGGG
>NC_051407.1:12746326-12747799 GCF_015228065.2 Penaeus monodon
TTATTTAGACGTTTGTCCCTTGGAGTAGTTGTATTAACAGATACGTCGAAGGATATAAGAAAACACTAGCCTGTAACAACTCAACAGATGAAAGAACTACTCTTCCTTTGCCGTGACAAATTGAGTCTGGGACAGAGAGGTTGATGAAAGGAAGACCTCGTTGTGATATGAAAACAGTGATGTGTGCGTGCGTATTAAAATGCGATAAAGGAAGTAAAGTATCATAGTAGCAATATAACAAAGAGATTTATCAATGAACTCGAAGAAGTGCGTTGATAACCAGTTCATGCATTAACAAACGAGTTATAAAAGGAAAACGGGTTTAAATGAAAGAGACAAAGTGTTATAATGTTATATTTGCCGTCACCTTGCATCTTATCCATATCAATGAAAAATTCTCTTCCTCTGACCTCAGCATCACAGAAACTGGAGAATAATATGCGAGTAAGAAACTATCAAAACAAACACAGAATTGTCTAGATACATTTACTTTTTTATGCAATATTTTCCATTTAAGTTTACATAAAGTATTATATCTTTAACTAATGGGAGTCATAAAACGAAAGTTACTTATGTAGTCATGGTTTTCAGATCCTTAGCAATATCATGAGACAGGTTTATGATATTACCTCCTAATTGAATTACTGTCAAATACTGAGGTCAGGTAAGGTCAAACGACAATCCCTTACATAATAATAGATCATTAAAAATGTTTCGCGTCACCCAGGATAATTTATCACTCTAGATACAAAACAGGTTGTAATAATAGTTATTCAGAGCCAAATGAAAAAAAAACAGCTGCAGTGCAAAAGTTGTTCACGCGATTTGAACCGATTTTTGTTTACAGTAATTTTACCTGAGCACTATTAATGTGGGTTTCGTTTTTAACTGCTGAGTATAGAATATGTGAAATTCTAAATCATGTTCCCAGATGTGAATGAAGCTAGTAGTCACATTCATTTATTGAGTGTTGAAGCTATGTAAGTAACTGTATGTTCATGGATGTTAAGTAGAAGCAAGTATTCATACCTTAAGCTTTTCCTCGGAGATTATAAACGAAGTAATTTATTTTGTATCTGAAAATATTTTAGTGATACTGTAACAAGTGACTGAAAAGGTTTGCTTGCTCCATTTTTATGTTAATATATTTTTGAAAGTGAGATAAACAAATGTGTGTCTTTTAATGATCAGAGTATTTCAGCCGAGTATATAATGTACCCCCAAAAATATATATTTTTCCGAGGGGCTAAAACTAAAATGCCAAATTCAACAAAGACCAGCAATAGTCCAACCATACCATTTTTTTCTTCTTTTTGGCACAGAACGTTTTGTCTGATTTTTTTTTTTTTTTAATATGAAAGGAAAGTTGCGGGAAATCATTCTCTCGCTCGCGAAAGCCACTTAAAAATCATGAACGTATTCTAACGTTGTAAACATCACCATGATGCGAATAAAAGATTTCTTCTGTAACAG
>NC_051407.1:12748690-12749363 GCF_015228065.2 Penaeus monodon
TTTTCGTAAGCGTTGGTTTTAAACCATTTGTCTTCGAAAAGGCAATGGTTCTAAAAAGAACGTCACTTGACATAAACATCACTCTTATTTCTCCTATTCATCGATTTCAATCAGATTGCAAATAAAACGATTGTGTGTACACAATTTTTTTGCGAGGAAAATTTTCCTGTGGTGAAACAGTAGCGTTGCTCGAAGTAATTACGTGTCCGCTGTAAAACGTATATTGAATTGCCAGACCTGAATAGCTGTTTTACCCGAATTTTCTTGCAATAATATCCAACTTCACATAAAAAATATGTATTGAATGTTGTAATAAGTTGCGGATCATACAATAAATAAGGAGGGTGTTTAGAACTCTTCAAGGGAATATTACCAAATCACATACATGCTAGAGATAATCCCTCCTTCCAAATATATGTTAGAATGATACAGAAGAAGAGGTAAAATAATAGATTCTACAAAATGAACAATAAGATTTTTTTCAAGAAAAAAAAAAAAACAGTTTTAGTATTTCATCTTAGGATTTTTTTAAAATATATATATTTTTGGCTTTACATTTTTATGAATTCCATCGGGCAAGTCGAAACTTAAATCAGAGGATTTCCTTGTTTCTCATTTGGGTTCTGACATCCTTGCAATATACTACGTCACGTTGACGTTGATGTTTATTTAT
>NC_051407.1:12749414-12750763 GCF_015228065.2 Penaeus monodon
TCATATACATATACACTCCGTTGAAAGATCACTACAACTTTCAGTTACCCTTTTCGTATAACACAAAAATATATCATTATGATTACCGAAGTTATTTACAGTCATTCCCATTCACAGTTATCTATCCCTTTCATTATCCTTTCAACTGCAGATTCATTTTAGCTTTACCAACACTTTTCTTCAGTACCTCTTTCAGCTACTGGGTTTTCATATAACAACAAAACAGATGTACCTTATACAGTGGTGGAGTGATAACTAGCTAGAAAGAATATATCTATCACATTGTTAAGGATATCAGCACAAAAAAGCCCCCGGCCTGCTTCCCTTTTTAGGGGTTATGTGATTTTTTCCCTTTTTTAATATTTTACCTTTTAGGAAAGGAAGAGTTCATCGGAAATTAAGCCGATTCTTGTTCATGTAATTAAGCAATAGCTGTTGTGTATGTTAATCCTAAATGCACACCACGAATTACAGGAACCACTCATGATGACGATATACGAAATTCACTTGATTTTCTTGCAATATTCTTGTCATATAAATACGATATCTAGACCAAAAAAACATGGATGATTACCCTTTAAAAAAAACAAAAGATCCAACCTTAAACCCCATACGATCGGTCTTCCCCGCGAGTGAACAGCCGTCGAACTGCGGTCCCCTCCATCGATTATTGTTTTTCCATTCACTTCCTAAAAAGGCGTGCAGCGGCCATTCCACGAGGTTTTTGAACCTTGACCGGCCTACCATTGTCTTCTAGCTTATCATTCTGTCCCGTTATTTTCATCATATATATATGATATTGTTAGTACTGCTTTCGTTAACAGCACCAAAGAGATATTAAGTACACTGTGTACTGATATTCTAATATTCTATATACACTTCCTAGGAGATGATATAAAACTTCACTTATAGTACTCTAAACTCATTAAACCCAGTTTAACCGCCGTTTTTTTATTTCTCAATATCTAAGGACTTACAAAAGAAGTAAATTATCCCAATAGATTGTTTAAGACAATTTTTACTTACCTCATTTTTTTATGTAATTTCATTTTTTATAGCCCCAAAAGATATTTCAAATACATTTAAAACGAGCCTGCTAAATATACCCTTTATGTTAAAACGAAATCTTTCAAACTGTGTTGAAAAAAGCGTTTGTTTTTTCAGATTTCAGAATTATTAATTGGGATATATGTATTCTGTCATAGAGCGGCGAAAACATCTCATCCTTTTTTTTAATTTATAAGCGAGTTATGAGATAAAATAAAAGCTTTTTAAAATAAAAAAAAAACTCCTGGTTAAGTAGCCTAACCGTGTTGCCAAATATTTTACATAGTCTATTACCTAACAAT
>NC_051407.1:12750787-12751359 GCF_015228065.2 Penaeus monodon
TCCTAGGATCCCCCTGTAAATGTCTTTTGCCTTCCAAAGGGAAAAATTTCCATGGTCTTTAGAAACTCTGCATGGAATTATAAAAAATTTAATAAAGCTAAATAGACCATATTTCTTTTTTTCCCCCTGGGGGTAAAAGGGGGTAGTAGTATTTTTTTTTTCCATCATAGAATTCAAGTGATATTTCCGAAGTCTTATTTTTAAAAAATAGTAAGCGACCTATCAACAGGTAGCGTGGCCCAGCGGTTAAGGCGCGGTATTTGGCACCGTCTCTCGGAGGCGTGGGTTCGAACCCCACCGCTCCGGGGTTTGTGGCACTTCACCTCAGCATTTTTTTAGTACCCCGAGAAGCGAAGAGCATTTCTAGCGAGAGCGGAAAACATTAGCTATATTCCTGACAATATAAACAAATTTTTTCATTCAATTTTTTGTTTTCCTGCACGCGTTAGGCTTGTTTGTAAATTGGTTTTTGTTCCTTTTTCAAAAATGTCAAATAGTAAAACAATAAATCTCTTTACGAGATGTCTGTCAATGATAAAGAGAATAGTGTGTATCAGTGTTTGTGTTTATAC
>NC_051407.1:12752158-12752458 GCF_015228065.2 Penaeus monodon
AATTCGCGCATTTCCACTTTCTTAGAGTTATCGTCAGTCGAACACAAGTGTAAGCTTTCCTGCCTGCTAAATGAATAATAATTAGTTAAGTAATTAGATAAGAGTTGTAAATGCAAACTATGATACGTTGTTTAGCTTATCAACGTGTTAGCTACCCAACGAGCAGCAGGCAACCGCCTCCATCACATCTCGTTCTTATTCTAAGTAATGTGAAGAAAGGTGACGTGACTTGCCTTTAACCTGTGTGATTAAATGATTAGGCAGTCCTCTGATATGTTCATGAGGACTGTCAGCTCCGCT
>NC_051407.1:12752997-12753211 GCF_015228065.2 Penaeus monodon
TTTAAAATACTATAACATTTTAAACATAATACAGAAATTTTTTAGCATTATAATCCCCATTACATAGGGTTCTTATAAGTAAAACTTAGCACAATTACATTTATACATGACATACATATTCAAAATTTAATCATACTTTTTGGTACTAAAATTTAAAAATACATATTTGATCATGTACACAATATATAATACGTATATCTTGAACATATATACG
>NC_051407.1:12753292-12758543 GCF_015228065.2 Penaeus monodon
TGTACCCACATATTCCACATTTTTTACATACATATATATATATATACATACTACAACTATTTCCCCACATATATACATACTACATATATTATACATAAATACAACAACATAAATTTTCATAAGAAAAAACCACAAACAATGACTCCCTTTTATTCTTTATTTTCCCAAACCCCTTTTGTGATCTGAAGAATATTGTTTTTTTACGAAATAAAGACACTATAATGACGACTCTTTAACGGTAATATAAACAAGAAATAAAAGAACAAAAAGGAATTTATTTTATTTCTTCGACTTTTTATTTTGAATTTTTATGATTTTTTATTGAGTTTTTACAAGACAAGTGAAATCTGAAAAAGGGTACGACCCATTTCTAAGATTTTTTTCCTTTTTTTGTAATTCGTAGAAACTAAACATTCATTTTTAACCCTCTTTCCATCCATATTTTTTCCCCTTTCCTTTTTATACCACTCCTGATTTCAGGAATAATTCTCTTTTATTCACAATGGTGAATTCCTCCCACATGCTTTCAACTGCATTTTTTCCATTTTGGGTAAGATCTTCCTTTCGTGTCTCTTTCATTTATTAAAGTGCTATAGACCCTTATTGATAAATGGAGGAATGCCACACAGATGGGACAGAATAATGAAAAATGAAATTGTTTAAATACATATTTATTCTTAAGAAATGTATAGTCACTCCTCCCTCTCTGCTTCGTATACCAATCTTCTTCGCGCACAGGGACCTTGACCGGGGCGCCCCCCGAATCTTCTCGTCTTCCGCAATGCCCTTCTGCGGCAGGCAACCGCCTCCACCACAGGCATCACCAGCGTGATCCCAGGATGCGGTGTATGCATATGAACATCTTGATCTTTTGATACAATTGGCGTTTTTGGAACATGAAACTCTCTTGAATCCTGAGAAACGGGCGTGGTATCCAATCAGAAAAACAGAAAAGAGAAATTTTTTTGGCAACGGTCACATACATTTTTTTACGACTGAAGAAATTAAATAAAATGCGAGGGGACTGGGTCTTTACCCCACTTTTTAAACCCGACCCCCATAGAAAAGGGTAAGGCACATATCGGAGTTTTAAAAAAGTATAAAATAATGAGCTCAGCTCTTTTTATATTAAAAGCTTTTTAAAAATATGCATTTCACAAGGGAGGAAATGTATCAAAATAATATGACAATATTCATATAAAACATTTTTCCTAGATTTAAAAAAAAAAGAAGAAAAGAGTTGGAAGAAGGGGGCGGGTGTGCCCAAAAAATCGTTTACAGCTTTGGCCCATACATTTGCAGTATGTGTGAAGCCTTCTTTATGTATTCATATATATGTACAGTGTAAGAGCCGATCATGCATAGTCCGCAATAGTTTCATCATGTTTACAGGGGCCCGGCTTATAAACGCGACCCTTTTCAGCTTTTATGTGTGAATTCCCCCTGAACACCCCTTTCTAGCTCAAAAAATTCGCCAACTGAAGATAGCTTTAATATAAAAACTTGAAGAAATTAGCTTTATTCTCGGGATGTATAACTAACGTTTTTTCAAGCTCTTACATGGAAATAACATTTCTCTTCTCCGAGTCTCTATAATGACGTTAAAGGGGCAGAGGTGAAGTGCCACAAGCCGGGCAGCGGTGGGATTTCGAACCCACGCCTCCGGAAAGGGGTGGGGCCCAAAACCAGCGCTTTAGACCATCGGCCACGCTACCTGTAGGGGCCCCTTTCCATTTTTAATGAGCTTAGAGAATGATATGAAATCCAGTGATGATAAAAAAAAAGGAAACGCTATTTCATATACGCCAATGAGAAAAAGAAAAATTGAACTATTTTTATAATATGTGTTATACAGAGTTTGAAAAGTCCATCGAATTTCCCTTCTGCGGGAGGCAACAGCATTTCCAGGATGATCCCTGGATGTGTACACAAGAATATTATCTGTGTCTTTTGGTGCATTCGGAAATTAAATAAGAAACATTATATATGAACACGGGGAATAGCGATATATACACCTTCATTTTAGATGCAGTTATTACTCTCAACTAACATCTACATAGGTAGTAAAAAGTGAATGTCGTCTAAGATGGAAACTGAAAATGTGAATGACCGCTGATAAGCCGTAAGATTTGTTCTAACCTCTGAAGAACTAGCTAAATCAATTGGATCAAACAAGAGTGAATTAATATATTCACGTAATTTGTAAACAAATCCGTTGACTTTATATGATTCAGGGATAAGCGGTGAAACATTCAGTTTAAAGGTCAGATCATAAACACATTTCATCACATTACTTCAAACCAGTATATCAAAAGTATTATGCACATCCTGGGGTTTCCCGGGGGGTACCCGGGTTGAGGCGGTTGTTTCAGAGGCCACAGGAGATGATTGGTTTTCGAAGCATAGAGATGAGTGATTTTATGCAAACTTTGAGTAGTGAAATATAGATTTAAACTGTTCCGTGTTCACTTTTCTCTAATAGTTAATTAATAGTAGAAATGTAGATGAAGGATCCTCGCCATGCTGAATGATTATTTGTAAATTATTTTTTTTAGTTTTCGATGTTCAAGAGAGTGTAAATATCATGAACATGTAACTTAGATAATTCTGCCAATCACTATGACAGCTCCTATAGACACGGAATAGCGATTGAACATTAATCTGCATATCTTCCCAGTATAAATTAATTTTGGCCTCTCTTATGTGCAATTACTCATTAGATCCACTGTTAAAGTGCTAAAAGGCCTGGCAGCGGTGGGATTCGAACCCACGCCTCCGAAGAGACTGGTGCCTTAAACCAGCGCCTTAGACCGCCGGCCACGCTACCTACTGATGGTTTAGATTTGCCCAATCAAATCTACTGCAAAGCAGTCCGATTAAATTAGTACTACTCTTGCCTTTTTCCCCCTTTTCTTTTACAAAACTTTTTCTGAGGAAAAACAAAGGGCTGCCTAATGATCCAACAAATGCACATAAGTATAATCAAATGATTCACGATTAACATATTTCTGTAACCAACAAAGTGTCGGACAACCTGGTAGGAGTCACTGGCTTAAGCGAACGTTTGAGGAAGTCGATCGGGAGGCAACAATCGACTGGAGAGGAACCGCAGCTCAAATTCGAGTCTAGCTGTTCACTCGTCGAAGAAGACTGATCGTAGTGTGGTTTAGATATGGATCGTTTGTGTTTATGCATACGTGTGTTTCTGAATAGGTAGTGTATTTAGATGACAATAATATTGTAGAAAATTTTGGATTTCATCATCACGAAGGTTTTCTGTAATTTCTAGATTTAAGATTAATATACATGGGGAAGGGGTATTGCTTTTTTTACTAACAAGAAACGGCTTTGTTACATAAAAATTTAAACCCCCTTTTCCCAACAGGGTGAAACTAGACAAAAAAGGAAGCAATCATATACTGATATTTAAAATAAATTTCCTGTATTTGTGCTAAAATCCCTTAACAGTGTAATAGACCACAATCCACTCTTTATATAAGTTTCCATTATTTCTATCTTGGTATCACTCCACCACTGTATAAGGTACATCAGTTTTGTTGCTCTAGGAAAACCCAGAAGTTGAAAGGGGTACTGAAGAAAAGTATTAGCAAATTTAAACTGAAAGGATAATGGAGGTTATAGGCCATTGTGAAGGGGAAGAAATCACTTTTGGTTATTATAATCATAACTGTGCATGTATGTTATATGAAAGGAGTAGCTAAAATTTGTAGCGATCTTGTAGCGAAATCTATATATAAATGGGTGTGGGCGTATTTAAAAACTCAAATGAAAACGTCAATGTACCGGAGTTTATTGCAAGAATTTCAGAACTCAAATGAGAAACAAGGAAATCCTCTGCTTTCACTTTCGACTTGCCTGATGGAATTCATAAAAAAGCCAAAGATGTGTGTTTGAAATATTCCCGAGATGAAGAACTAAAGCGAATTATTAGAAAAAATACGTTTCCCATTGTTCATATTTAGAATCTATTATTTTGTTTCTTCTACTGCATCATTATGACACATCTAAAAGGAGGGATTATCTCTAGCAAGTATGTGATTCGGTAAAATTCTTTTTTTCCTGTACGATCGCCATCAACATCAAAATATACAATTTTTTGCTAACGAGAGGGCTTTAGGTCTGGCAATTGAACACTGCAGCGGATACAAAATTACTTCGAGCAAGAGATAAGATAAATTAACTTCGCGGGATGTGGGCGAGGTATACTTCGTTTATATGAAGCTCTCTAGAGGAATAATAGCTCTTCTTGCATTAGGCAACTGCTTCCCCCACATGCATTCTCCACGTTATAAAGGAATGTGGTGTACACACAAATGTTTTATTTATAATGTGATTAAAATGAATAGGAGAAATAAGTGATTTCATGTCAATAAAATCACTTGTTAAAACCATTGCCCTTTTCGAAGACAAAGGGTCTAAAGCCAACGTTTACAAAAATTGGAGAGTTGGATACATACAAAAGAGAGATGAAACAAGAACTGTATAATAAAAATTTAAATTTTTTTTTTTTTGCCATTTAAAGGTTGCATAAAATCATCCTCCCTCTCTGTTGTAAAACCCAAATTTTCTCCGGGCAAAGGGAGCCTCTGACCGACGCCTACCGAACCTTCTCGTCTTCCGCATTGCCCTTCTGCGGCTGGCAACCGCCTCCACCACAGGGATCTATAAAGGGACCACAGGATGTGGTGTGCACAAAGGAATATCCTTTTAATATTTTGTTTCTCTTGGCGTTTGAGGAACAATCGATTCGCTTGAAACTGGATCGATATTCATATCGAAAGAATGGCAAATGAGAGCAAGAGCAGTAGTCAACTTGTTCGTATCCTAAGTAATGTGAAAAAATGTGACGTGACTTGCCTTTAACCTGTGTGTTTTACCGCATAACCCAGAAGTCTGGTAAGGTCAAGCGGGTCACTGATCTTACTTAGCGTATAATCACTGTACATGTGATCCCCAGGTAGTTTTGGTTTTGGCCCAGAATAAATTTTAATTTAAGATTCGATCATCAGGGAAAATTTTAACTGACAAGGGGCGTGTTACTTTTCGTTTTTTCAGTTTTATTTAAAAAACCTTTTAAAATAAAAATTTTAATCTCTCTTTTGCGAGATGTTTTTCATATAAAGGGTAAAAGTGTGTATATAATATATATAATTTATACAACACACTCGCGCGTGTTATGTAGTAACTATTTTTACGCACATGCATACATTATTTAATTTTTATAATAATA
>NC_051407.1:12759670-12762342 GCF_015228065.2 Penaeus monodon
AGTAAATCATGATTAACATGGAAGATTAAATGATACCGAAATTTAAAAAAAAAATGCAGAAACAAATCTAGATGATACCCGATACATTTACACATTTCTTCGCTCTTCCACTTTCTTAGAATTTCCGTCAGTTGAAGAAAATTGCAAATAATTAGTTAAAGGGAAAGGGTAAAAAGTTTGCAAAAGGGAAGACTCGACACATGACACGATGTTTTTAATTAAAAAAGCGCGTTAGAATGCTGCTTTTTTGCGAAACGGACTTAGTTTTCTTGAAGATTGATGTTAGAGGGGAGTTATGACAAATAAACACAGGATTCATTTTTGGGCGATATTTAGCAAAGATAAAGCAAAGAAAACGCTTGTTATTTTCATGTTGGGGGGTAAATTTAACTGATTTATTAATTTCCAAATACCCCGTAAAAACTATTATGAAAAATAACAAATTTGTACTCTTCTCTCATTTTCTGAATTTACAATCTCTCATTTTCTTGGTAACTGAGTATATGTGATATATGGCAACATGATTACGGCTACTAAACACAGGGAATAAATATTTTTTTACTACATCTGGCCAGGATAAAGCAATTTATAATCCAAAAGAAGAATGAGATGACATTTTCGCCGATGTATGGTAGAAATACATATAACCCCCATTTAGCAAAGATAAACTGAGTTTGCAGTTGAAAGGATAATGATAGGTATGTGTCACTGTGAAGGGTATGAATCTTTCGGTAACCATAATCTTAAATGTTTGTGCGTATATATGTATGTTATATGAAATGGGCAAGTAAAAGTTGTGGCGATATTGCAATGAAGTTGATAAATGAAGTTAGAGGGAAGCGTCGGCGTAGCGGAGTATATTGCAAGAAAGCTAGAGCTCAACATGAGAAACAAGGAAATCCTGTGGTTTCAGTTTTGTCTTGTTCAATAGAGGTTCGTACAAAAAGTAAAGGCAAGGAAAATTCATGGAGATTCCTAAGAATTAAACCGGCTTATATCTTACCTGACAAAGAGTTTCTTATTTTGTAGAATATATGAGTATATCAGGTAATAATTCTTTGCAGGGATCTTAACAGTCAACATGAGAAACAAGGAAATCCTCTGGTTTCAGTTTTGGTTGTCCGATGGAGTTGTAAAAAAGTAAAAGGCAAGAAAACTGAAAATTCCTAAAGGGTTCTTCTTTTTGACAAAGAGCTTTGATCAGTATACAGGCAATATTTTTTTCAGGGAAACTCAAAAACCCCCTTTTTTTACTGTATGTTCGACGACTCCTTGCGATATTATATATGTAATTATGCGCTGGTCTGAGATTGGAGGTTTAAGCAAGAAAAATTAGGGGTAACAACTACTTGGGTTTGGCAAGTAAACACACGTTATATTATGTAGAGTACATAATTACTTTTCGCAATAGGCTACGTAAAATTTATTAAAGAATGTGATGTACTCATATATTTTATTAACAGTTTGAGTAAAATTTTAGATAAACATATCTATGTTATAATTGTCCATTAAAGTTTATAGATAAAATAAACATATCGTAGAATGAGAGATTACAATTTTACAAGATTTGCACATTCAAAGAGAAGCAACGATAAGTGGTACTTCCTTCTCAGATATAAATATTACTGATCATAATCTTGATTAAAACTCATGCCGTTTAACCATGCGTGACATCAAGATCACATGTACAAGTGATTATACAAAAGTGAGGTCAATAACCCATTTGACCTTACCAGACTACTGAGTTACGCGGTAAAACACATGTAAAAGGCAAGTCACATTATATTTCTTTACATTACTTAGGCTATGAACAAGATGACTACTGCTTTTGCTGTCATATGCCATTCTTTCGATATGAATATCGTTACAGTTCCTCTAGTTTCAGGCGAATCTATTGTTCTACAAACGCCAAACGAAACAAAATATCTAAATTATATTCCTTTGTGCACACCACAACCTGGGATCCCGTTGGAGATGCCTGTGGTGGAGACAGTTGCCTGCCGCATAAGGGCAATGCGGAAGAAGAGAAGGTCCTGTGGGCGTCGGTCAGAGGCTCCTTTTGCGCGAAGAAGACTGGTATACGAGGCTGAGAGGGAGGAGTAATTTAGCAAACTTTAAATATTTAAGCAAATATTATCAAAAATAAATGTTTATATAAACATTTCTAGTTTCATCTCTCTTTTCAAGTATTGGTTTATTATGAGATAATGGTTCTAACACATAAAAATCAACCCGTTATAACGTGGGGGAAGCAGTAGTCTAATGCGAGAAAGAGTGGTCTTAATGAACTGTTATTCCTCTGTTATCCTTCAAGTGAAGGAATGATACTCGACACATTCCGCGAAGTCAAGTTATCCCATTTCTTGCTCGAAATAATTCCGTGTCGGCTGTACTATGGTAAAACATATTCAATTGTCAGACCAAAAATAGTTGTTTTACCCGAATTTCCCTGATAAAAAAAAAAAAAAAATTTAAACCTCACTTTATAAAATTTGATTTTTAAAAAGCTGCAGTTAGCCGGCCGTACAGTAAAAATAGAGGGTATTAGGAACCTTGCAAGGGAATATTCCCTCCAGTAGAAGAGATAAGATCATGGATTCTACAAAATGAACAATAAGAAACGTTTTTTAAAAACAACCTGTTTTAGTTTTTTACCTCGGGAATCTTTTAAC
>NC_051407.1:12762418-12762527 GCF_015228065.2 Penaeus monodon
AAATAATAATTCTTTTTTATGAATCCATTGGGCTAGTCCAAAGTGAAAGCAGAGGATTTCTCATTTGAGGTCTGACATTCTTGCAATAAACTCCTTTTAGTTAATTTAT
>NC_051407.1:12762559-12765706 GCF_015228065.2 Penaeus monodon
TATGCTCTCCGTTACAAGAATGCTACAACTTTTCGCTACCTTTTCCTAAAAACATTACACAAATTTTATGATTATGTTACCGAATGATTTCTTCCCCCCACATGACCTAATTCCCCATATTCTTTAGTTTTCTTTCAAAACTTTTCTTCAGTACCACTTTCAACTAATGGGTTTTCATAAAGCAACAAAACTGATGTACCTTTACAGTGGTATTGTGATACCAAGTTAGAAAGAAAGGAAATCATATGAAACAAAGTGATATAAGTGGGTTGTGGTCTATTCCACTGTTATGGATTTGGCACAAAAGACAGGATTGCTTCCTCTTTACTAGTTTATTGTTAGGAAAAAAGGGTGGTTTATTTATGTAGCTAAAGCCGTTTCTTGTTCATGCAATTAAGCAAAAACTGCTGCCATGTGTATATTAATCCTAAATCTAGGAATTATAAGAACCCTTCGTGATGACGAAATAAAAATTTTCTACAATATTCTTATCATTCAACTACGATACTATACAAAAACATATTCGATGATGTTTATACAAACACACAAACGACCTATACCTTAACCACACTACGATCGGTCTTCCTCGACGAGTGAACAGCTAGACTCGAACTTGAGTTGCGGTTCCTCTCCAGTTCTCTTGACACTTTGACCTGACCTACCAGATTTCAATTACTCTTTTTGATTACGGGAATGTTTGATAAAGGATCAAGAAAAACTTACCAAAATTTTTAGTTTCCCAGCTTTTTTACTTATTTCGCGTGTTGGATCTTAAACACCCCTATTTTACGGGGAAACAGGAAATGATTCTTGCAAGAGTAGTACTAAATTTAATTCGATAATATGATTTACAGTACGATTTGGTATTATGGCAAATGCTCTTACCATTAGTAGGTAGGTTTTTAGTATTTCAACTATGGATCTGATGAATCATTACAGATGAAGCTAAAATCAATGTTTCATCGCGTATCCCCGAGTCAGGTAAGGTCAGCGGAATTGTTTGTAAATCATGTGAATTCCTTTCGATAATTCCTCAAAGGTCAGAATAAATCTCATAGATTATCAGAGGTCATTTACAAAAAAAAGCACATGATCAACATTTTCTGTTTCTGTCTTAGACGACATTCACGTTTTACTATCTACTGCAGAATTAGTTGAGAGTAACAACTGCATTTGAAATGGAAGTGTATATAATGCCATTGCACGTGTCCATATATAATGTTCTTATTTAATTTTAGAATTTACGAATGCATCAAAAGATATGTACTATTCTTGTGTACACATCAGATCCTACAATCACCCTGGAAATGCCGTTGGCTCCCGCAGAAGGGAAATTCGGTGGACTTTATGCAAAATATGTACAACAAATATTATTTAAAAAATAGTTCCATCCTTCCTTTTTCTCACTGATGTAAGTGGAGTAGTATTTGGTTTTCCCTCGTCGTCAATGGAATTCATGATCATGTCTCTGAAGGCTTATTTGAAAAAGTGGCAAGGCAGCATTTATCAGGTAGCGTGGCCGAGCGGTCTAAGGCGCTGGTTTTAGGCACCAGTCTCTTCGGAGGCGTGGGTTCGAATCCCACCGCTGCCAGGGCTTGTGGCACTTCAGCTCTGACTCTAAAGTGTCATTATAGATACTCCGAGAAGCGAAAAGTCACTTCCAGTGAGAACGTGTAAAACATTAGTTATACTTCAGGACGATATAGAACTAATATTCTTTCAAGTATTCATTAAATCTGATATTGATTCAAGCATTCATTAAATCTTATATTAATTCAAGTATTCATTAAAACTAATATTAATTCAAGTATTCATTAAAACTAATATTCATTCAAGTATGCATTAAAACTAATATTCATTCAAGTATTCAGTTGGCGCTTGCTTGAGCTATGAAAACGTTCATTTTATGAAGTCAGACCCTGTAAACATGATGAAAAAGTATTACAGACTATTCATGATCGGCTCTGATACTGTGCTCATAAATGAATAAATTAAGAAAGATTCATACACACTGCCAATGTATGCATAACATCTGAGACATGGTTCTTAAGGTTTTAATTACGAACAACTCAATTTCTCTCTCTATCGTTTCTTTCGTCTCTTGTGCTGCTCTAACTGGCGCCATTGCTGTGAAATGTATCTCTTAGCACATCCGCTCCAACGCAGGAAGCAAACTGTTGAACATCTACTTTTCTCCCTCGAGTATTTCCTTCTAACTACTTTACCTTCGATACTTTTAACATCTAGGAAAATGTTCAAATAAATACTGATCGTGTTATTTCTGATACATTTCTCTTCATTATAAAATGCATATTTCAAACAGGTTAAATAAACAGAGCTGAGCTCAGTTATTCATATAATTGTTAATACTCCGATGTGTCGTTTTACCTTATCTGATTCGGGGAAACGCGGTAAAACAGTGAGGTTAAAGGTGGAATCACATCGGATTTCATTACATTACTTCAGATCGGAATCCTGTACGATGGCCACTGCAGCAACTTTTCTCTTTCCTGTTTCTTCTAATATGGATACCACGCCCGTTTCTCAGGATTCAAGAGAGTATCCTGTTCCACAAACGCCAAATGTATCAAAAGATCTAGATGTTCGTATTCATACACCATATCCTGGGATCCCGTTGGAGATGCCTGTGGTGGAGGCGGTTGCCTGCCGCAGAAGGGCAATGAGGAAGACGAGAAGATTCGGTGGTCGACGGTCAGAGGCTCCCTGTGCGCGGAGAAGATTGGTATACGAGCTAGAGAGGGAGGAGTGAAATTATAAATCCTTTAAATAAATATGTATTTAAGCAATTCCATATTTCATTTTCTCTCTATAAAGTGTAGTCTAGGAGGAGAGAGAAAATGCTTTTAGTGGTGTTACCATCGATGTTTTGACAAAGTGTTTATACGTGTGGTGTATCGTTTAGCGTGTCTCCATTTAGTAATAAAGGTCTATACTATTTCAATAAATGGTAAGGGACACTGAAGGATAATCAGGAGTGTGTGCGAGTGCGAATGAAAAGGAATGGAGAAAATATTAAGAGTTAGTGAGAGGGTTGATTAAGGAATGTAAATGAATGTTTCAGTTTACTACAGCATCTAGTAAGTAGGTACAGTAAGAAAAGATCGTACCCTTTTCAAGTTTGCCTAA
>NC_051407.1:12766784-12767564 GCF_015228065.2 Penaeus monodon
TCTCGCAAAATGAGAAATTACCGTTTTACAAAGCTAATTTACTGACATCAAATGCACAGAGATTATACACTAAGTGAGATCAGTAATCCGATTAATTTATAGACAGTTCCAATCTGTCGCTTGACCTTACCAGATTTCTAGGCTTTGCGGCAAACCACACAGGTTAAAGGCAAGTCACGTCACATTTCTTCACATTACTTAGGATATGAACAAGATGGCTACTGTTTTTGCTCTCATTTGCCATTCTTTCGATATGAATATCGCTCCAGTTCCTCCAATATCGTGCGAATCGCCACATGAAACAAAATATCTAGATGATGTTCCTTTGTGCACACCACATCCTGGGATCCCGCTGGAGATGCCTGTGGTGGAGGCGGTTGCCTGCCGCAGAAGGGCAATGCGGAAGACGAGAAGGTTCGATGGGCGTCGGTCAGAGGCTCCCTCCGCGCGGAGAAGACTGATATACGAAACAGAGAGGGAGGAGTGACTTTATACAATCTTTAAATGACAAATATTCAATAAATATGAGATATAAATAATTTCATGTTTTCTTTATTAGCTTCATCAACGGTGGTGAAAGACCCTCCACCTCTACTTTCTATGAACACGAAGCACTGTAACCTGCAGCAATTAAATATTAAAATGTGTGCAGTAACTGCTTTTATATTCATAAACCCGTCTTTTTTTTAGCTTTCTCTACCTTCCTGCGATTAAATGATTAGACAGTCCTTTGTATTGTTCAAGAGCTCCCCTTACCTTTGCTGCATAATTGGATGCAAG
>NC_051407.1:12767617-12769320 GCF_015228065.2 Penaeus monodon
GTGCAAACTTTACAGGACAAACATGTAATTAGATAGATATGTTTATTTGAACAGATTTTAGTTTTACTTTTCATTTCATGATATGTATGGTGTTTGAGGCGGAGAAAAAAGAAGAGTAGTTCTACAATTTTCATAAACGTTGGTATTAGACCCTATATTTTCGAGAAAGGAATTGGTTGTAACCCGTCACATATTCACACTGAATTTTAGGACCGTTCTTTACTTAAAAACATACTTATTTCTCCATTTTATTAGTTTTAATAAAGCTGTAAATATTAAGTAAGTGTTTAAACCAGAAGTAATTACGTGCCCATTGTATTATACATGGTAAAGCATTGTTATTGCTAGACCTAGTTCTGCTTAATTTCGTCATCTTAAGGAATCTTCATAAAGTTTCCTTTGGCCGCCTGTTTAACGAATTCTATCGGACAAGACGAAACTGAAAGCCATGGACTTCCTTTGTCTTATGCTGGTTTCTGACCTTCGTGCAATATACTCTGTCACGCTGACGTTTTCCTCTTAAGTTCATTCATCAATTTCCTTTCAATATCGCTACAGCTTTTATCTCCATTTTCATATAACCATACACCCCACACACAAACATCTGTGATTACCGAAATGATTTCTCTCCTTCACATAAACACATCCGATCCATTATTTTTTCATCTACCACTCATTTTGTCTTTGTTAAATGGGCGTTATATGTATTTCTACCATACATGAGCGAAAACGTCATCCCATTCTTCTTTTGAATTCTACAAGCGTGTTTCATAAATACAATTATAAGATGTTTTATCCTAGCAAAAAAATATGTGTTCAGTAGCCGTTATTGTGTTGCCATCCATCATATTTTGTCAAAAAGGAAATAAAGGGGCTTATAATTTCAGAAAGAGAGAGAAAGAAAAAAACACATGATTTATAATTGCTAGTCCTTGTCAGATGTAAATATTAATAGCAGTTATTGCAATTATTAATCAACCTCTGACCATTTTAAAAATTTAGTGTGTAACCTAACCTGCCCCACAGCATAAAACACAGCATCAGTGAGGTCATAAAAAGAACGATTCCCAAACTTCTCTTACTTATATGATTTCTGGTTACACGATAAAGCACTCAAGGCGGTCAAATCACGTCACTTTCCTTTACATTTTTTACTAACTGCCGCGATGACTACTGCATTAACTTCTACGCGTTTCTTCGATATGGATATCGTTCCAGTTCCTTCGGTTTCAACTGTTTCACAAAAACCAAATGCATCAAAATATCTGATGATGTTTGTGTGTGCACACCACATCCGGGGTCCCGTTGAGATGCCTCTGGCGAAGGTGGTTGCCCGCCGCAGAAGGGCAATGCGGAAAGGGAAGAAGGATCGGTAGGCATCAGTCGGAGGCTCCCTTTGCGCGGAGGAGACTGGTATACGAAACAGAGGGAGGAGTGACTTTATACAAATTATAAAATATGCATGTATAAACAGTTCTAGTTTTACTCTTCTTTTCATGATATATAAGGTACTTAAGGGGAGAAAAAGAGGGTTTCTACGATTTTCGTAAACTTTGGTATTAGGCTCTTTGTCTTCGAAAAGGCATTAGTTCTAACCATTTATGCATTCCCACAGGTTAGGCCTCAGTCACGTGACTTTCTTAATATAAAAATCGCCTGTATTTCTCCAATTGTAAATAAAATGTACGTGTGTAAACACTATT
>NC_051407.1:12769359-12769637 GCF_015228065.2 Penaeus monodon
AAACCCTTAATGTGTAGTTATCACCCTAATCCTACTTGCATAAATCAGTCTCGGACTAGCGCAAAAATATACATATAATACTGCAATGAGTCGTCGATCATACAGTAGAAAAGCGGGTGTTTAGATGCAAAGAAATACTACCTGTTCACAGACCTGCTAGAGATAATCCCTCCTCCAGATATATACTTAAGATGTAGAATAGACCAAATCATAGATTCTATACATTATAAAATAAGACTTTCATGCAAGAAATAATTGTTTGTTTTTTCATCTTAGGG
>NC_051407.1:12769914-12771252 GCF_015228065.2 Penaeus monodon
TTATTTAGGGCGTTGTCCCTTTGGGGTAGTTGTATTAAAAAGATACGTCGAAGGATAAAAAGAAACACTAGCCCGTAACAACTCAACAGATGAAGAACTACTCTTCCCTTTGCCGTGACAAATTGAGTCTGGGACAGAGAGGTTGATGAAAGGAAGACCTCGTTGTGATATGAAAACAGTGATGTGTGCGTGCGTATTAAAATGCGATAAAGGAAGTAAAGTATCATAGTAGCAATATAACAAAAGATTTATCAATGAACTCGAAGAAGTGCGTTTATAACCAGTTCATGCATTAACAAACGAGTTATAAAGGAAAACGGGTTTAAAAGAAAGAGACAAAGTGTTTTTAATGTTATATTTGCCGTCACCTTGCATCTTTTCCATATCAATGAAAAATTCTCTTCCTCTGACCTCAGCATCACAGAAACTGGGGGAATAATATGCGAGTAAGAAACTATCAAACAAACACAGAATTGTCTAGAACATTTACTTTTTTTTTGCAATATTTTCCATTTAAGTTTACATAAAGTATTATATCTTTAACTAATGGGAGTCATAAAAAGAAAGTTACTTATGTAGTCATGGTTTTTAGATCCTTAGAATATCATGAGACAGGTTTATGATATTACCTCCCAATTGAATTACTGTCAAATACTGAGGTCAGGTAAGGTCAAACGACAATCCCTTACATAATAATAGATCATTAAAAATGTTTCGCGTCACCCAGGATAATTTATCACTCTAGATACAAAACAGGTTGTAATAATAGTTATTCAGAGCCAAATGAAAAAAAAACAGCTGCAGTGCAAAAGTTTTTTCACGCGATTTGAACCGATTTTTGTTTACAGTAATTTTTACCTGAGCACTATTAATGTGGGTTTCGTTTTTAACTGCTGAGTATAGAATATGTGAAATTCTAAATCATGTTCCCAGATGTGAATGAAGCTAGTAGTCACATTCATTTATTGAGTGTTGAAGCTATGTAAGTAACTGTATGTTCATGGATGTTAAGTAGAAGCAAGTATTCATACCTTAAGCTTTTCCTCGGAGATTATAAACGAAGTAATTTATTTTGTATCTGAAAATATTTTAGTGATACTGTAACAAGTGACTGAAAAGGTTTGCTTGCTCCATTTTTATGTTAATATATTTTTGAAAGTGAGATAAACAAATGTGTGTCTTTTAATGATCAGAGTATTTCAGCCGAGTATATAATGTACCCCCAAAAATATATATTTTTCCGAGGGGCTAAAACTAAAATGCCAAATTCAACAAAGACCAGCAATAGTCCAACCATACCATTTTTTTCTTCTTTTTGGCACAGAACGTTTTGTCTGA
>NC_051407.1:12771269-12771391 GCF_015228065.2 Penaeus monodon
AATATGAAAGGAAAGTTGCGGGAAATCATTCTCTCGCTCGCGAAAGCCACTTAAAAATCATGAACGTATTCTAACGTTGTAAACATCACCATGATGCGAATAAAAGATTTCTTCTGTAACAG
>NC_051407.1:12771567-12771651 GCF_015228065.2 Penaeus monodon
AAGATGACTTAAGAGATCACCTCTAGTAGGCTTTTATTAGCAAATATTAGTAGTCAGTTTCTCAAAGCTGTGCACAGAAATACA
>NC_051407.1:12772137-12772499 GCF_015228065.2 Penaeus monodon
ATGTAGTATCCCCACTTCTTTGCAAGATACAATGTCCGATGGAAAATGACTTTTACTGACACAGATATCGTCCCAGTATAACCGGGGCACAAATCAGCTGCAATAAAACACTATCTTCTTCTTTGCTCTCTCCGATTCAGAACTTCGCGAGTGATAAACAGACCGCAAGAAATAGCGAGCAATAAAACGGAATCCCGTGATCGGCGTCCTCTTCCAGCTCTTTCGATATCAAGGCAACTTCTGGTTTTACGGTCTATAAACTCTGCGGGGCTTGTTTGCCATATTTCATTTAGTTTCGAGTTGACAAAGATAAGTAATGATACATATTTGTATATATTTTTATAACTCTGAAAAAAAAAAAA
>NC_051407.1:12773522-12774010 GCF_015228065.2 Penaeus monodon
GAACTTTCCGAATGTAAAATGGCTTGCTACTGCACCTCATTTACTGCATCGCAACAATTCAGACCACAGTTCGGTTTGCATGAGAAGCGATGAATATGCAGCTGAACCAACGAAGAAAACAGTGGGGGGTGCGAGTATGCTAAACACACCCCTTTGTGTAAAAAGTATGGGTCCCCCAAGGGGTTTGAGGAGGCTGAAGACCGGTTCTGGTAATGAGAGGAAATTGTATTCTATCTTAATCTTGCTTTCTAGACGTTAATTCTAGGCTGCATTCGGACATAAGGTATTCTAGAGCAGGGAGGTAAGGGGAAAAACAAAAGGGTATTTTGTGGTGACGAGTTGTGTGTAGTGTGATAGTGCGACTGACGTTCCAAACAGATACAAAGAATGATGACCATAAAGATGATCCCACACATTATATAGTTTAATTCTGCGTGTGTGTGTTTTTTAGCGTTGTTGGTGTAGGTTTTGGTGGGGTGTGTGGTTTT
>NC_051407.1:12774039-12774377 GCF_015228065.2 Penaeus monodon
ATTGGTAGATAGATACGCGGACAGGTAGTTAGAGAGAAAGGTAACTGAATGCAAAAATACAAATATAGAAACACGGATAAACAGATAAATCGATGGATATGAAAGATGTTGGTTAAAACGTGTCACAAGTCACAAACGTTTCTCGAGGACTAACGTTTCCTGGGAGAATTCCGATATCCCAAGAAAACAAAGGAAGAAAAAAAAAGATGAAAAGAACATTTGTGGAAAGGAAGTGTGTGTGGGGGGGGGAGGCATTAAGGATAAGGTTAGGAATTAGGGAATAAGAAGACCCGCCCACTCCACGATCCGCCCATTCCCCGCCCATCCCCCTTTCAAAT
>NC_051407.1:12774405-12774595 GCF_015228065.2 Penaeus monodon
TAATTAATCATCATCACTCATTCTCCAGGAAAATAAATGAGATTTTCCCTTTTTTTCTCTCTCTCTTTCTCCCTTTTTCAGTTCGGAGACGGAAACGCTATATGTCTTGGGAAGGAAACCACGAGAGGAAGTGTTATGAAGATTTTTCATTTGTTTCTTTGAAGATATTGTCGCTTAGTTGCGTCTAGTT
>NC_051407.1:12775238-12775517 GCF_015228065.2 Penaeus monodon
TATAATATATTTTAAATTTTATATATTATATATAAATAATTATATATAATAAAAAAAAAAAATATAATATAAAAATATATATTAATATATATTAATTTTAATAAATAAAGTTATAAAAAATATGTTGGCGTGGGGGGTGGGTGTTTGGGGGATATATATATATATAAATAAAATTTTAATATAAAAAAATAAATTTTTAAAAATAATTATATAATTTTAAAAAAATATATATAATAAAAATAAATAAATATAAATTTTAAAATATATTATAAAATTTAA
>NC_051407.1:12777178-12777470 GCF_015228065.2 Penaeus monodon
CAATAAGAACAAAGTAGAAATGTTACTTCTCCTCCTTTCTTTCTTTCCAGCGTGCCACAGCTGGGGATTCCGGACGCCATAAAGAATACTCCTAAAAAAAAAAAAAGTCAAGTAACTTGGCTGATAGAATGGAAAATTGGGGTTTAAACTTTTAAAGGATTTCATTTGGGTTTTTTAAAATTTTCTTCCCCGTTTCTCCCTTTTACTGCATATGCCTTATCCGTTCCTTCGTTGCCTGGTTTTTCTTCGTCTATTTTTTTGTTCTTCTTCCTTTTCTTTCTTTAAAGTGTCC
>NC_051407.1:12778105-12778609 GCF_015228065.2 Penaeus monodon
GGGGGGGAGGAAAGGAAGAAAACTGTACCTACTGAATAATTAAATGGAACAAAAATCCTCTTAAGAAAGAAAATCCTTGGATGGCTTCTGAACGACAGAGCCAAATGTAAAATTGATGAGGATGTTTAATTAAAAAAGAAAAATCATAAAAAAGGGGGTTATCTTTTTCGATATTCCCCTTCTACCATAACAAAAGAAAAAAAAGCTTGACCCCCTCACCCCATCCCCTTTGCCCCCCCCCCTCTCCTGCTCTCCCCCTCCTGCTTCCCCCCCTCCTGCTTTCCCCCTCCTTCTCTCCTCTCTTTCCCCTCTCTTACTATATCTCTTTACTCCCCCCTCCTGCTCCCCCCTCCTGCTCCCCCCTCCTGCTCACCCCCTCCCGCTCTCCATCTTCTATTCTTCCCCCTTGATCTTCCTCCCCTGCCCCCCCCCTCCCACCCTCCTGCTCAATCCCTGCTTTTGACAGTTGGATGGAGATTATATGACCATCATTCTTAGAACCCC
>NC_051407.1:12778876-12778953 GCF_015228065.2 Penaeus monodon
ATTTTCCCCCCTTCTTTGGTTCTTTATCATTTTTTCCTTCTCATTATTCTTATTTGTCAGATTTTGTAATCTCAACA
>NC_051407.1:12779286-12779521 GCF_015228065.2 Penaeus monodon
CGCATTTCATTATCCGAATCAAAAGATGCGAAAAAAAAATCAGCAAAAAAAAAAAAAAATTGTAATAAAAAAGATAAAGGCAAAAAACGTTTATAAATTTAATTTTATGTAATTTTTTCCCGGTTTTTAGGTTTTCATTTTTTACTCAGAGCTTTTTCCATTTTATTTTTTCCTTAAAAAACTGAAAAATGTTATCCCTTTTTTGATCTTTGGAAAAAATAAACGTTCCTTTAAA
>NC_051407.1:12780903-12781144 GCF_015228065.2 Penaeus monodon
TTACAATTTGTACAAGGTAAACAGTAAGGTGCATCCTCAAAAAAACAACAGAACATTGGATTGGTCCAGGCTGTGTCTTCTGACAAAGCTTGTTTGCTTGCGAGGATCCGAGCTCAGCAATTGTCGGGCCGTCAATATTCGATTCACTTTCATAAAGGAAAAGTGGAGACTGAAAATGGTTTGAGACCTCCATTAACATAGTTATAGTAATATATTACACTAGATATATCATTTATCAAAT
>NC_051407.1:12781302-12781982 GCF_015228065.2 Penaeus monodon
CGCGCACAAACACACACACACATGATCTTTCCTGAACTTTCTATATCTGAAAACAAATTATGCACATGAATTTTTACACGGCAATTTTACAAAACCCGCATGTGCAACGAACCCAGACAATTCCCCCTGGCGCGGTCTCCATAGATACACAAGCAGAAAACCCCGTCGTCCTGTGCTCACTGGCCATGAAATGAGTTCATGGGCTTCAAAGTTCGCATGGTAACGAAGCAAACTACTCACCTAATTCATGACAAGACTCTCTTAACTTTCGAATGAAACGATATGGTAATCAGTGAACAAGAAGCAGAGAAAGGGCGACTAATACCGGAACTGGATATCAAATTAACTAGCGTGATAGGAAACCTTCTTGATATTATGATTATATTCTGGAGCACTGTTGGTCCTTGTTGAGCGCGCTGGGTCACAAGTAATTGGATTAAAAGAAAGGAAAGTTAGTAAACGGTACGAGAGAGTTAATTCCTCGTCCCATGTGATCTCAACTTTTCACAAAGTTACCCGCTTCAAGGATGAGTTTGTTCCGGGAGATCCGAATAAAGAGGGACAGCTTGGGTTTCGTACGCATGTCAGGGATTATAGATTGTATGTTATTACGGATGGGCAACGAGTGTGCTGCCAACAAAAGAGAAAAATCCACGAGACGGAGCCATGCCAGGAAAGTA
>NC_051407.1:12782144-12782627 GCF_015228065.2 Penaeus monodon
CCCTCCCTTACCATCCGTGGATGAATGAGTTTTACTCTTATCGTTGTTCTAAGGACTATCAAATTTATAAACAAGCCCAAAACTAAAATGAAACAAAGAATACAACCCCATCTAAAAATCAGACCATTATTTGCGCCTACAAAAAACGAATCGCTCAAACAATATCACATTTGTGCTGTACGGTAGCAAGATCTCATACACCTCCCTTTTATCCATGGAATCCTACACGTATTCAGTATTCAGATCCATTCCTTTAAGGCTGTGTATAAAAGGACTCAGAGGCAGTAGCTTGACGAATTGGTTCCCGCGAGAAGATGACGCTTATCGAGGCGAAGTCAATATTGGCTAAAGATTTCCTGAACCAGAGGATGATTTCGAATAAAAGGATTTGATGTTGGTTGAATTGGTTCCTAAAGTTCTAGGCATACTGTGAGGGTTAGGGTTATGTGGTTGCAATAAATATGATAATGCTTTCTGTGGAAA
>NC_051407.1:12785849-12785925 GCF_015228065.2 Penaeus monodon
AAAAAAGGGGCTCCGCCTACCCATTTCGGCACCAACACCCAAGAGGGAAACCCGGACCACAGGCCCAGAACCACCT
>NC_051407.1:12786007-12786236 GCF_015228065.2 Penaeus monodon
TTTTATTCCCGGGTTTCCCCCCATGGGGGGCCCAGGGGGGGCCGGGGTAATTTCAAACCCCAAAGGACCCCCCAAAGGCTTTGGCACCAGGCCCGGGGCACGCCCCTCACCGTCCAAATCTCGTTTTTCGGGGCGTCCCCTTTTTTCATCCCCCCCATTTTTTTTTGTTCCAAAAGAACAAAGCCCAAGGTAAGTTTATGTAAAGATTTAAAAAAGGTGTCTTTTAACA
>NC_051407.1:12786274-12786689 GCF_015228065.2 Penaeus monodon
GTATTATAAATGTTTTTTGTTTTTGATGCAAAAGAAACTTTTATAAAGAATCGGTTGTTTTAAAGGAAGATGTCCTTCTTTTTTTTATTAAAATCGCATCACGAATTGAGAGGAAGTAGAGTTAAAAAAATGAATTTTGAAATGAAGAGAAATGAGAAAAGGGTTTGAAATTTTTGGGGGGGATGAAACGTACACATGAAAAGTTTGTTTATTTATTTTTTTTAAATTGATTAATTTTAAAAAAATAATTTATATTTATTTTTGGGGGGAAAATTTGGGTTTTTAATTTTTTTTTTCATTGTAGTTGGGGGGTATCAAATTTTTTTTTAAAAAAATTTTTTGTAAATTTTCCAAATTTAAAAAAGGGAAAAAGGGGGAAAATTGATTTTATAAAAAAAATTATTATTTTTTATTT
>NC_051407.1:12786726-12788887 GCF_015228065.2 Penaeus monodon
TTTAAAACTTTTTGCGCCCGGCATAATTGAAAGAAAAAAAAAATTTTTTTTTTAAAAAAAAGGTTTAAAAAAAAGGGGGAACTTAAACATTTATTAAACCCCTTTTTAAGATTGCTAAAGTCACTCCCCCTCTGCCCTATATAATTTCTCCGTGCAAAGGGAGCTTTGACCGACGCCCCCGAAATTTTCGTCTTCCCCAATGCCCCTTTTTCCCACCAGGGCATCTCCAAAGGGATCCCCGGATTGGGTTCACAAGGAAAATCATCGGAACTTCTGATACGATTTGGGGTTTGTGGATCAGGAGAGTCTCTTGAAGCTGAGAAAGGGTTATATCCATATCAGAAGAAAACCCGGAAAAAGGGAAGTTCTGCGGGGGTTAGATAGTTTTTTCCACGAAGTAATTTTGAAATGTACGTGAAGACTTTTAACCGACTTTTGCACCGCGATCCCCATGATAGGGTTTAAACGATGACGGGGTTTTTTACAAGTTAAAAACACTGTGTTTTTAAACCCAATCCTTTCCCGTCCTTTTAAAGGCAGAACAAATCAACTGATCATTCTTTCGGAGTTTGTTATAGAAGTCCAATATAATGTATGTATAATGTATGTAGTTTGAAATATGATGTTTAAGTTGATGTTAAAAGTAGTAGTATAAATAATGTATAATGTATGTATGTAAATGTATGTATGTATAATGTATGTTGTAAAGTAGTATGATAATTAGTAGTAATGTTGTATGTATAATGTTAGTATAATGAGAGTATAAAGATGTATGTATAATGTAGTATGTAAATTATGTATTTATAAGTTTAGATATGTAGTATGATAAAGTATGTAGTTTTTGTTTTATAAAGTAGATAATGTATGTATGTTAATTTTTATGTATAATTTTTGTATGTAAATGTTGATGTATAAAGATGTAGTGTAATGAGATGTATTTTAAAGCAGTATGAAAGTATTTGTATAAAGTAGTATGTATAATGTTGTAGAAATGTAATTGGAGTAGCAGTATGAAGTATGATGTATGAAGTAGAAGTAGAAATATGAATGTAGAAGTATGAATTATGAATTGAAAGTATGAAGTAGAATGTATGAAGTAGATGGTAGAAGTATTGGTATGAAGTATGTATTATAAGTATTAGTATGAAGTATGATGTTTAAGTATTTTGTTTAAGTATGTATGTTTTAAGTATGATGTATAAGAGTAGTATAATGTATTATGAAAGTATGTTGTATAATGTATGTTTTTATATGTTTTAAAATTTGTATGTATAAGAGTATGTATAATGTATGTATGTAAATTTTTGTATGATAAGTTGTATTTTAATTTTGTATGTATAAAGTTGATGTATAATGTTTCATTTTAAGTAGTAGTTTGAAATGTATTTTAAAGATGTAGATAAATATGATTATAATGTAAAATTTTGTAATTATTGATAAAATATGTATGTATAATGATGCATGTATAATGTATCATGTAAATTATGATGATAAATTTTGTTGTATAATTATGTATGATAAATATGTTTATAATGTATGATGTATAAAGTATGAGATAATGTAAGGTGTATGTAAATTTTTATGATGTATAAGTTGTATGTATAAGTTGTTGTTAAAGTTGTAGTATAATGTAGTTGTATAATGTATGTATGTATAATGATTATGTAAAAATGAGTATGGAAATGAGTTGTAAAATATGTTAAATTTTTAAAAATGTATGGGGTTTTAAAAGTAGTATGTATAATGTAGTAGTATAATGTTTTATGATAATTATTTTGTATAAAGTATTTGTATAAGTAGTTGTATATGTAAATTTTTTATAAAGTATGTATTATAAGTGGAAATGTATGTATAAATGTATGTATGTATAAGTATGTATGTTAAAAGTATGATGTAAATTATTTTTGTATAAAAAATGAGTATAAAGTATGTAGTAAATTATTTATGTTAAAAATTTTAGTATATGTAGTATGTATAATGTTTAGTTTAAAGTATGAAAAGTATAAAAAGTATTGTAAGTATGTATGTATAAAATGTATAAGTATATGTAAAAGTATGTAAAATTTTTGTATGTATAAGTATGTTAAAAGTAATAATGTATGTATGTATAATTAATTATGTATTGTATTTAGTATAATGTAGTATGTAAATGTTTTGTATA
>NC_051407.1:12788948-12793019 GCF_015228065.2 Penaeus monodon
TTAAATTTATTTTTTAAAAGTATGTATGTATAATGTATGATGTTTGTATGTATTATAATTATGTTTTATAATGTATTTTATGTATTTAAAAGTTAATTTAAAGTAATAATGTATTATGATAAAGTAGGTTTTGATTTTGTATGATAAAGTATGTATTAAATATGTTGGGTTGAATGTATTAAAAAGTTGATGTATTAAGTATGATTGGAATTTATGTTTTTTGATGTATAATATAGTATGGTATTTTTGTAAGTATGTATGTTGTTCTTTTATAATTATATTTAATTAAGTAAATGATTATTAGTATGTTATAAATATTATTTTTAATATAAAATTTTAATTATTATGGTATGATTAATATATATGTATAATTTTTTTTTTATAATATTATTATTAAGTTTTGATTTTGAATTTTGTATGATTTTAGTATTTGAAACGACTGTATGTTTGTATGATGTGTATCAATTAGTATGTTGTAAATTTTAAAAAGGGCACAGAAGGCGGAAGGAAGTTTGTTTTGGGGATCCCAGTAAGAAATTATTACCTTTTTTCAAACTATGCAGCCAATAAATAGACACATAATTAATAACTGAAGTTGATCAACAAAAAACCCCAGAATAAGAAGGCCGTACTAACACATTTAATAGGTTGCATTGCTTGTACTTGTGTTCATCAATGATAAGAAATGATGCTGGGGAAAAAGATATTTTTTTAAGTGATAAGTATTAGAATAGAAATAAAACGTGGAATGAGTTACATGCACATTTTTTTAATATCCGTCGTTTAAAGATTGTATAAAGTCACTCCTCCCCTCTCTGCTTCGTATACTAATCTTCTCCGCGCAAAGGAGCTTCTACCGACGCCCCACCGAACCTTCTCGTCTTCCGCAATGCCCTTTTACGGCAAGCAACCGCCTCCACCACAGGCATCTCCAACGGGATCCCAGGTTGTGGTGTGCACAAAAGACATTATCAGGAACTTTTGAACGATTTGGGGTTTTTGGATCAGGATAGTCTCTTGAAGCCTGAGAAATGGGTGTGATATCCTATCAGAAGAAACGAGAAAGAGGGAAGTTGCTGCGGTGGTCATCGTATAGTTTGCCGATCCGAAGTAATGTGATGAAAAGTGCTGTGGTGACTTTTGACCTGACTTTTGCACCGCGTATCCGCGAGTCAGATAAGGTTAAGCCCATGGCGGGGTTGTTTACAAGTTAAATCACTGTTGTTTAACCTAATTCCTTTATCTGTTCCTTCTAAAGGGCAGAACAAATCTAGATAGGTATCATTTTTCGGGTTTTTTACTAGAAGTCCTTATAGATACTCCGAGAAGCAAAACCCATTTCCCGTGAAAATTACTTTAAACATTATATATACTTCCGGAAGATAAAAACTTTTATAAAGTATTTATATTAGGTTGATATCGTCAAATTCTCGCTTTGTTAAACTATGAAAGGGTTGTTCAGAAGGATTCACGCATACAAATGCAAATGTCCCGCATTATGACGTCAGGCCCCCGTAAATATGATGGCAAGTTAGCACTGCCTTGCAGATACATATACAATATATTGATGATAAAACCAAGGAAACGATCTTTTTTCAAAACCTTAGTATATACTGTGCTCAAATATGAAGCATGAATAAGGATTCGCTTATATTTCAAATGTATGATAACATCTGGAATGGCTAAGACTCTCTTTCTCGCATTTTTCGCCTCCTGTGGTGCTGTTAGACTGGCGCCAGCACTTTGAAATATATCTGTGTAGAACATCTGCTCCATCGAAGGGAACAAACGAGTGTTCATTTTAAACTTTCCCTCATAGCTTTCCTCGTATCTCTTTCTCGTTGAGGTTTTCCAGAAGTAGGGGAATGTTCAGATGAATATTGTTGCAAGTTTGGTTATTTGCGGTTATTCATTCATTATTAACTGTTTTCTAAACCCTAGATGTGAGCTATTTATTCAATTGTAAATTTTGAGACATCGCTTAAACTTACTTTAGAACCGTGAGGTTAAAGGGCGAATCACATTACATGCATCACATTACTTAGTTTCCTGTTCCACACCAAACGCTTCAAAAGATCAGTTGTATTAAAAGTTCCCGATGATGTTCCTACCCGTACACCCCAACCTGGGATCACGGTGAAGATGACTGTATTTGGGGGCGACTGCTTGCCGAAGGAGGGCAATGCGGAGGTTCATTTGGGGGTCGGTCAGAGGCTCTTTTGTGAGAAGATTGATATTCGAAAACGGGGAGGGAGAAATCTATATTGATATCTATAGGTTTATTGATATGTAGTAAATAGTTAGATGCAAGTGATAATAACCTTGACAGGGAAAAATCACCATTCCGTGTATACTTCACTCGGTATTTTTAGTTATTTATTGAATGCATAGGAATGGTAGGTTTTTAAAGTAATTAAGCAAAGGATCAATACTTTCTGATACGTTTGAAAAATGTTTTTTAAAAAGTTGCCACATGTTTAATATATGAGGATATTACTGTAAAGGGAAGGAAGATGTAGGAACTGAGAAAATGTTTTCAGCAGAATAATTTTGTCACTGTTATACACACCGTTTTTTTGAATTTAGGAAAATCTATTAGAAATTAAAAATATGCACCTTTGAATTAAATACCAATCCAAATTGTATGTTGCTCTTCCTTATGATGTGCAGGAGCTTTGTAAAACTCGAATATATATCGCAAATTTCATTTGTGTTAATTTCAGAAATCTGATATTTTTTAACTGTATAATACAGGATTGAGAAAAAAAAACACATGCCAGTTCCTGCAGTTTCTTTGCAGTGTGTGACGTTTCATTTCTTGTATTTCAACAAAGCTGGAATTTATTCTCGCTTGATGACATTTAATGAACATAAAATAATTTGTTGACGATTTGATAAAGTGACAAAAATTTTTCACATGAATAGGTTTTTTTTTTATATATTGGGCAATTATAAAGAAATGATAATCCTATTTTTAAAAAGGATGTATATGTTAAAAACGAATGTGACCTTGTCTTTTCCCAAAAATATTGCTGAAGTCAAGCATAAGATTCTACCCACAAAATGATATTTCTTTTCATAAGAAAACAAAATCTGGTCTACACAACATCATTTCAATGGGAGAAATATCCTTCATATTGGCCAATTTTTCTAGGCAGCAATCAAGTTTATCTTTACTAAGAACTTTATTGTTGCCTCTTTCATCCAATACTGGGGATGTTGCTTCCCTGCCTTAAGGAGGGTTGTAAAACCCGATTTCACCTACTCATGTTAATTTAAAAAAAAATGATATGATAAAATTATATTGTCCTAGTTTCCATCAGTTCCTTCTGCTTCTTTGCCTGTGTGTGGGTTTTTTTCCCTTTCTTTTTAGGGTAGGAGGCGACGCAAAGCGAATCAGGAAATTATTCTCGCCAGATAACATTTCATGGGCAGTATGTAAGCTGTTGGACGAGGTGGCCCCAGCGGTCTAAGGCGCTGGTTTAAGGCCCAGTCTCAGATCACGTTACATTTCATCACATCATTTCCGGTCAGAATACTGTCCGATGACCACTATTAACTTCCCCTCACTCCCGTTCTTTTGATATGGATACAGATCACGTTACATTTCATCACATCATTTTCTGGTCAAAATACTGTCCGATGACCACTTTTTAACTTCCCTCACTCCCTTTCTTTGATATGGACATTCCTCTTCATGAACGCCAAGTGTATAAAAAACCCAGATGTTCCTTTTTGCACACCTATTGGTTTTTGGATGATGTTGTTGACACGTATTTGTTCGTTGTTCAATGCGTATCACGTGTCTCCATAATACTTGTATAAATAGATAAGACGGGAAAGATCTTGGTCAAGATGAGCTAGATTTAAAGTTGACAATATGAGAGGAGGAACGAACCATTAAGTGAATCGAAAGAGTCAGTCTTGGATGTGTGCGAAAAGAGAGGGGGAAAAAATCAAGAAAAGTAATTTAAAAAAAGTAAAAGAATGCATGCAGTATCTAGTAAGAAGGTAAAGAAAAACGGCTATATTAGAAAAGGTTTACCTTGTCCCTTTTTTAAAATTTCAAAA
>NC_051407.1:12793068-12793360 GCF_015228065.2 Penaeus monodon
TACTTTGGGGAAAATGATTTGCCCTGTTTTTCTTGCGTGTTTTACATTAACGTTATGGATCGTTATTATATTTTCGTCATATTAAAATATCGATATAACAAAGATATATCTAAGGTATCTGGAAGATTCCTTAAATCACTGAATACAAGATATGAATCTAAAATTTCCCGCAACGACATAAAGTCATGATTATATTCACTGTCAGTTTCCAACATTTCAAAAACCTGGAAGAGAAAGGCATTACAAGGAAATATACATTTGGATTTTTTATGAATATAGGTATGCATCCCTT
>NC_051407.1:12793499-12795724 GCF_015228065.2 Penaeus monodon
CAGCATAATACAACAAGAGTGAACAAGCGTACAGCTTTCATAAACAAAAAAAGGACTGCCAAAACAATATAATCGCCGACTGGGAAAGGCCACTATTGCACACATTTTAATGTTTTGGGCTAGCTCATCAAGAAAATGTTATGAAGAATCAATTTATAGTGCTGGTAAACCTAACCCATATGACAGACATACTAAGATTCAATTGTTTCAGGATAATATTAGATAAAATGACAAAAGGGATGAACTTAACAAACTAAATATATAGAAGGCTACAGTTTTTTGGACAAAAGTTAATAAAAAAACAGTTTATATTTGGGTATAAAGTCATTCCTCTCTATTCGATACCAGTCTTATGCGCAGGCAACCGCCTCCATCTCAGGCATCTCCATCGGTATCCCAGGATGTGGTGTGCACAATGAAACATTAATATGGATCTTTTGAATTAAAACTGACATTTGTGTAATAGGAAACTCTCTTGAACCCTGAGAAACGGACGCCCAATATCCATATAGAAAGAAACGCGAAAGAGGGAAATTGCTGTAGTGTTTACGTACAGTATTTCCCATCTTAAATAATGTGAGAAGTGGCGTGGATTCAATCTTTTAAATTCACTGTTCTCCGCGTACCCCCGAGTCTGATAATGCTGAGTGATATATCTGAAATTTTTTATGCGTATATGTGAAACCTGAACAATCCATTTGTAGGACAACCCAGCACTAAAATGATGATATACCCTAACATAAATACTTGCATGAATATTAGTTTATATCGTGGGGTATTGGTTATATATTCTCGTTAGATTTTTTTTTTCGTTTCTCGGAGTATCTTTAAATAAATTTTAGGATCAAAGGTGAAGTGCCTGAAGCCCTGGCAACGGGAGGATCGAACCCACGCCCCCGAAGAGACTAGTCCCTAAAACCAGGCTTTAGACTACTCGGCCACGCTACCTATTCATCTGCAAAAAAATGCCACTTTATCAAATTGCTGGACTACTTATATATTAAATGTCATCTTGCGAGAATAAATTCAAGCTTCGCTTGCTAGCCTCCTCCTCTCCCGAAAAAAATACAAAATTAATTCGGGAAATGGAAACGATCGAAATAGAGTAAAAGAAAGCGCGGACTAATTTTTTTTAGTCTGTATTATATAGTCCACGAATATCATATATCTGAAATCAACACGAGTAAGTGAAATCCGCGTTTGTATATCCGAAGAGTTTTACACCCCTCTTGATATTAGGTAAGGGACGGCAACATCCCAATTTTGAAAGGGTAGGCTCGTTTAACAAAATTTCCCGTAATGCAGTAGGAGAAAGAGGCGATGAAGAAAGCTCACAGTCAAGTAAAAATTAATTTACGCCTGAAATATTATGTTCAGAAAAAGGCATGTGAAGGACAGGAAGTCCTAACTGAAATCATATGTGCGCGCGCGTGAGCTTTTAGATATGTCTTGTTTTTTTTTTCATAGATATTCCTGTCATTGAAAATAAGGGTATGTAAAGTAGAACTGATTATTATGTAACGAAATATCACGGTACGTTAATAGCTAATGTTTTACTTATAAAATAAACAAATTTTTCTGATTAATACAATTTCTAACTACGTTGCTTTTGCTGATTTCTACAATTCTTAGATATCTTTCCTTCAGCAATATATCTCTAGTATGAAATGGGTTCTGATGATCAAAATCAATTTGCTTGGTTTAAGATCTCTCTTTCTCGAATCTTCGTCTCCTAGCTGCTGTTAGAGTGGTGCCATTACTGTGAAAAAATATCTCTGCAGTACAAACGAGTGACCCTTTTACTTTCATCGTGTCTTTCCTTGTATTTTTTCTCGTTGGGGATTTGCCAGAGGTAGGGAATGTGCGATCAATATTGTAAATTTCGAGTTATTTGCGGTATATCTCCTTTCATTATAACTGCATATTATAAGCTTCTCAGATCCCGCAGATTTTGATAGAGTTTTCTGTTCACAAAAGCCAAATGTTTCTATGTGCACAATACATTTCCCGGGATCCCGTTGAAGATGCCTGCGATGGAGGCAAAAGTCGAAGACAAGAAGGCTCGGAGGCCGCGGTCAAAGGCTCCTTGTGCGTAGATTATGTACGAAGCAGAGAGAAAAGAAAAAAAATATATAAAAAAATGCTTTTTAAATAAATATGCATTTAAGCAATTTATATATTGTTTTTTTTTAACCATGAAGTTTAATGTTTCTTATTTAAAATTA
>NC_051407.1:12795818-12795939 GCF_015228065.2 Penaeus monodon
CCCTTTGAAAGGAGTAAAAAGGTTGACAAAACCCATGGCCCCGTTAAAATTGGGATCGGCATGCCCCAAAGGAATCCCTCTTCTTCCCACCTGGTTAACATTTTAAAAAATTTTTCTACTA
>NC_051407.1:12797074-12797329 GCF_015228065.2 Penaeus monodon
TGAGGGAGGAGAGGTTGTCCTCCCTCCCCTTTCCCTTCCTCTCCTCCTTGTTATTCCTCTTCCTCTCTTGCTTCTATTCATCTTCCACTCACTTTTTCTCTTTATTTCCTCTCTTAACCCTTCTTACCCCCTCGACTCAATTCCCCCCCCCAAAAAAAAAAAAGAAAAATATTATGGCATTAAAAAAAATTCCTCTGTCCAATTCTCCTGATGACTAATTTAATCAACAAATCAAGGAATAAAACAAACAAGCAA
>NC_051407.1:12797399-12797604 GCF_015228065.2 Penaeus monodon
TGCATGTTTATAAAATGGGAAGATTCTATTTACTTATCTCAGCTGCCCATCCACGGTAGTATTGTGTTTGCATAGTGATGAATATTTTTTTAATTTCCTAAACGGAGGATAATAATTTATTGAAACTATATAAATTTCCACGGACGATATTAGCAAATGTCTACAGCACCTGCTTCCTTCTCTTCTCCCCCTTTTTTGCTATAAC
>NC_051407.1:12798201-12798391 GCF_015228065.2 Penaeus monodon
TCTCCTCCATCCCCCTGTCCTTGGCCAAAAATCACATTCCGTTCGCTAAAAAGTGGAAAAAAAGTTTTGTCGTAGATATGCAGATGCAACAAACGATGCGCGGTCCTTTTCAAAATTCATGATATTTTCGGGCCGAAGAAGCTCTAGAATCTTTGAGAAAGACAGAGATGAAGTTGAAAATTGATTCACT
>NC_051407.1:12799376-12799465 GCF_015228065.2 Penaeus monodon
GAATAGTAAAAACACTTTTCCGTATTGATGGTTTTTTACTCTGTGGGTTTTTCTACCCCCCCCCCAACACACACACATATATATAGAGA
>NC_051407.1:12800925-12801001 GCF_015228065.2 Penaeus monodon
GTCCTATACACGGGTAGATAGATAGAATAAAGTAGAAATAAAACTTCTCTCTATCTCTGTCTGTTTGTCTGTTTTT
>NC_051407.1:12801084-12801237 GCF_015228065.2 Penaeus monodon
ATATGACAATCTCTCTTTCTCTCTCTCCCTTCCTCCTCCTATTCATGACCACTCTCTTCTCTCTGTTTTTCTTCTCCCCCCCCTTCCTCCTCATTCTGTTCATGTGACAGCCAGCGCAGAGTTTTCCATTAACCAGTGGACAGCGAAATGCGG
>NC_051407.1:12801455-12801695 GCF_015228065.2 Penaeus monodon
AATAATGATAGGTGATAAAAAAAAGTTTTGTGAGGAAAGAGAGATTTCGAAATCAAACTTTGCCTTCATCTCCAGATCTCCCAACTATTGTGTCGCTTTTGACATATTTGTTTTTGACCTTATTTCATTTTTGCCGTCATTGCGGTGACCTTTCCATGCGTCTTGAAAATAGAGACACGTTTTTCGAATTCTCTTTTTCAATTGTGATATTTCCAATTGGAGTTTTTGCGTTCTGTTCGT
>NC_051407.1:12802552-12802875 GCF_015228065.2 Penaeus monodon
ATTAATATTCTTACATACAACGTAAGCGGACCATTACTCCTGTTGACTGCACAGCATTTATATCACAGCAGGGAGATATTGAATTAAATTGTCCATGAAGATGTATTAATATTAATCAGGATTCAATTTCGTAGTCATTTTTTTCCAAATGAGTTGTTTCTCTAATTCAACAACAGTTACAGAATTAGTTACCCGAATATGTCATGAACAGTGAATAATTTTCATATAACATTTTTC
The DNA here is from genome assembly GCF_015228065.2 of Penaeus monodon. Lineage (NCBI taxonomy): Eukaryota > Metazoa > Arthropoda > Malacostraca > Decapoda > Penaeidae > Penaeus > Penaeus monodon. The sequence goes on from NC_051407.1 coordinate 12,802,790, forward strand.
CCTCTATCCTTACTACACTTTTATCATTTTCTTCTTTTCATGAGTATTTACTGTGAATGAGAAAATTATGATTTTTTTGTCGTTTT
>NC_051407.1:12803157-12803464 GCF_015228065.2 Penaeus monodon
ATGGAATATTTTCAGAAGAAATTGTATTTTACGTTTATGGCGCGCATTTCAAGTGTCTTTTGTTTGTGAGAGTGTTTTCCCTCGGGAAGGAGGAGGGGGGGGGGGGGGCTTTCGGTGTTTGGTCGTAGACTATAAAAAAAATCAAGTGTTTGTGAAACTTTCAGGGAGATAAGAGAGCCATTGAAGGGAATGTCATTTCTTGAGTGAAATGTTATTAGCAGTGTTATTAGGAAGCATTATTAGCCTGTGATCAATTGTTTTCATTGCCAATTCAAACAATATTTTTGGTTTATTTCCTGAATGTTAT
>NC_051407.1:12803683-12804351 GCF_015228065.2 Penaeus monodon
GTTCTTGTAAGTTAGGCTAATATTCTCTTTTGGCAGATATAAAATGAAACACATATTTTTGTGTGATGTATTTCTGTGTAAAGTTTAAATGTTTGAATATCAATATTTTCGTATGGCAAATGTTATGTTAATCATATTTGTATTGTGAAAAATGTTTTCTCTGCCTAAAACTATATATTTCCTTAGCGACTTATATAATCCGATTCTTAAGGTTAAAATTCCATATTATATATTTGAAATGATTTGCAATAAGATTTTTTTTGTATTTTTTGTTGATTATTACAGGTTGAAATCTTCAGCAACGTATGAATGTTACGACTGATGGTATAGTGATTCTAATTCCAAAGTGACAAAGGTTATGGCAATAACATAAAAAAAACAAAAAACAGTGATACAAAAAATAAAGTAACAGTTACAAGAATAACAAACGCGAAACAAAACAAGCAAGGAAAAAGAATAAAACACGAGACAATAATCAAAGATATAAACAAAGTGAACGGTTGGACAAACGAACATAAACAAGGAAAGGAACAAACGGACAGCAAACAGCAAGCAAACAGACAGGGAAACACAACACCAAACCCGAAAATCCCCCCACATACCACATGTCCAAAAAATATTACAAACATACATCCCTGTCAGTTAGAGTACCCCCCTTCCCCCCCACC
>NC_051407.1:12804423-12804573 GCF_015228065.2 Penaeus monodon
AAGGCGAGGATCATCAGAAATTCGTTGAACCGCCGGTCAGATATAGGAGCAGGGAGAGGACTTGTGAAACGGGCTCGTGTTTTCTGTGAGAGAAGAGTTCAGCTGGTTGTGAGTGGGAGCTGTGATGCTTGTTTTTTGCTGTCCGGGATC
>NC_051407.1:12805432-12805946 GCF_015228065.2 Penaeus monodon
CCAGAGAAGCGAAGACATTGCTACATCTACCTTGATGACAAAAACTTCAGCAATTTCACTTGTTATTTCTACTCGCTAAGTGGTCTTAACTCGAGACCCTTTGTCCGTGTGGCTTAATTTGTTTTGTTTCCCTTCTGTAACCTGCCTGGGGGGTTTTTTTGTTTAGGTCCTTCCGCCTTTTTTGTAATTTTGTGTGCTGTATTCGTAAATATGGAAATTTTGTTTTTGCTTTTTATTACAAATGCTGATATGATTTTTTTTTTTTTAAAAAAAAGGGGATGTACAAAAAACCTTTTATAAAAAAAGCCGGTTTTTCAAAATTTGCTGATTCCAAGGGTAGAATTTACTTTTATCGGGTTTTTTTCTGTATCTTCAACGAGGGGAAAACATACCAAACAGCTATTTCAAAAAAGATAAATGCATTTCCTACAAAACTTTTACTAAACACAGACGTGACTGCCCACCCATGACAACACGGAAAAAATATTAAGCGCAATACAAAAAAGCACATGAA
>NC_051407.1:12805985-12806454 GCF_015228065.2 Penaeus monodon
TCTACAGAACATATGAACCTCTCCCTAAAAAAAAGTACATAACCACAATACAACAAAAAGAATGGAAAAGGAAATCACAAAACACCACACCCCCCGACATATGCTTAAAAACACACCTAAATTTAAAAGGGAAGACCCCTTTAAAACCAAAAGAGCCAGTAAACTACATTCAAATCACTGCCTAATGGTAGTGGCTGGATGTAATGTTAAAAGTAAACATTGCTCTAAAAGTCCCCGAGACGGATACAACCACCCCGAAAAAAGCTGACTCATATAAGCTAAAATCGCAGGAAAGGATCCGTACAAGTCCTGTGTAAAGGGGTTTTCGTGTTCAAGTACTCATAGGAATGATGTGGGGTTGTAATGGGGTTTTTTTATAAAATTTAAAATTTTGGGGTTGAAGAGACATGTGGTATGAAATTTTGCATCGGGTGATCAAATATGAAAAGGAAAAGGAAAAAAATTGAGA
>NC_051407.1:12806727-12806932 GCF_015228065.2 Penaeus monodon
ACCCTCCCTTTATTTTTCCACCATTTTAAAATTCACCCTACCCCCTTTTGTCTCTCAAAACATTTATATTCCCTCTGCATTAAAAATTTGCATCGGAAAAGTTTTTTTTTTTCCTTTTTTTGTTCGAGTGGAAAAGAGACACATCTCATTCCGAAAATTTTTCAAACATTCTAAAAAAAGGAAAAATTCTTTCCTTTGGGTTTTT
>NC_051407.1:12806949-12807026 GCF_015228065.2 Penaeus monodon
ATGGGTAGAGTGGAATGACTGAGAGGAAATTTGATTTTTTTTTGGAAGTAGAAGTAAAAGCTATGAGAGGTTTGCTT
>NC_051407.1:12807156-12807417 GCF_015228065.2 Penaeus monodon
ATGAGAGATGGATACAGAGAAAGAAAAAGGAAGATGAGAGAGAAAAAATTCTTTGCAATTCCCCAAAATTCCAGTATATGTATGTTGCATCCGATCCGGGTATGACACGGCTGCCTAACTGTGCACTAAGGGCAAGATTTAGATTTTGCTTATTGCAGGCAACGCACAGTAGGTTCAAGGTGCAATGTCCAGTGTCGACACATCTGGAATGTATTATTTCTTTATCATTTCTCTGTTGGATAGCTCGAATCTCCCTTGTGT
>NC_051407.1:12807757-12807878 GCF_015228065.2 Penaeus monodon
CAAACCTGCGCTCAGCCGGTCGGTCGGTCACGGGAACCTGGCTTTAAGGTGGCCAGCTGGGACCCGTTCAAACGTTCGATACAGCTACGATGGGAGAAGAGCATGGAGAACGAGGTCTATG
>NC_051407.1:12808658-12808861 GCF_015228065.2 Penaeus monodon
CGAATTCCCTCAACTTTTCGTCTACAAGTTCCGTCAGAGGAAATAGCTTCCACGAGGCGAAGAAAGGAGAGGGAAAAAGGAAAATAGGAGAACCGACTGAAAGAGGAAAAGAGAGAGAGAAAAAAAAATCGGAGGAAAAGAAAACGAGAAGTGAGAGAAGAAAACGGAAAGATGGATTTCGAGTTTTGTGAGTTCTTGACAGG
>NC_051407.1:12809173-12809349 GCF_015228065.2 Penaeus monodon
ATTGATAATCATTTTCAGAATCATGATTCCAAATGAACCGATCTCCTTTTCGCGATAAAAGATTATCTGTTTGATCTTCTTATGTTTGGTTTTTCATTCTTTCCTTTGCGTTCCTTTTGCGCAATTTGGATTTGTCTGTTAATGTGACGTGGAAATATGGTATATACAGTAATAAC
>NC_051407.1:12810413-12810714 GCF_015228065.2 Penaeus monodon
TGCTTGTTAAGTGAAATAATCATTTTGCATACATTTAAACCACCACGCGAAATCATTTTCTGATAATAAAATTAATAATAACTATGCAATATTAATGGGCATCTATCTAACAATAAAATCTTAATGAAAAGGTAGCAACAAAATAATTACGTATTGGCACAAGTAATGTTTTTTTTTTTTTTTCTAATCAGTCAGTGAAGATAAATAGAAGTTTTCTATTTGTAATGACCGCACTTTGAAAAGTATTCTCTCCTTGAAAGGATCTTTTTTATGTTTGAATTTTCATTTGTTAGTTATTAGG
>NC_051407.1:12810896-12811076 GCF_015228065.2 Penaeus monodon
AACCCTACATCGCCAGGAAATAAAATCCACATGGTACTTAATTTCAGTATAGTGAACACAAACTCTTGTTTATTCAGTGTGAAGAATTCCACAAAAGTATCACAATGTCTTTCAAGGAGCTGCGGCATCGCTGACTTATGCAGACACCGAGCACTATAGAGATTTCCCAGATGACCGAAG
>NC_051407.1:12812357-12812755 GCF_015228065.2 Penaeus monodon
TTCATTCTCGAAACTAGTAAAGATATTCATTCTCATCCATATCCTTTTTGTACAACCAATGCTACACTATCGACTTTCCATGGTATATTTATGAAATTATAACGTATTTGCATCACAAAACGGCTCACTCGACAGGATATGAAAGGAAGTTGTAGTTTAAGCTTAGAAAAACACGATGGGTTCTCTGTTCGTGTATTTTAAACATTAGGGACCATTTGAAGGAAAGTTAAACATTTGCATATTTCTTTAAACATCTTTGTGTCGTTATGTTGGACTAAAGAGGTGTTTTTTTTATTTGTTTAAAATCATAAAGGATGTAGATATCGCACTACTCTCTATGTGCAATAAACAATGATCCAATGCCATAAATCATGATAGTTTGTAGTTTAATCTTGACA
>NC_051407.1:12814605-12814849 GCF_015228065.2 Penaeus monodon
ATGTAAATTCCTGCATCCATACGAATGTCTTTCCGCCTCCAGTCCCTTCAAATTCCTTCGTTTCCTGATAAAGTTTAGAAGAGGGACTGATTATGATAATGAATACTGAACCGATGCGAGAGGAAGCGAACAGATTACAAAGATTCGAAAGACTCGTCCCTAAAATGAGATGGAATGAAGAGAGAAAAACATGGCTAAGGCTTATTGTGATCTGTGTAATTTGGAAGGTCGATCTCATTATGCA
>NC_051407.1:12814869-12814936 GCF_015228065.2 Penaeus monodon
CTGAGGATCAATCTTCGCCGAGGAAATTTCAAAGAGAAACGGAGAGGGAGGAGGGAAGTAATGTCTG
>NC_051407.1:12815461-12815833 GCF_015228065.2 Penaeus monodon
CCATTTTTTCCTCATCTTATTCAACATGTCGAGTTTCTATACATATGCTATGACTATTATCGTCACAACATGCAAATCTTTCTTTAAAAGAATCGGTACATTTTCCTTTTACACATTCTACATTACGTGATACAGATGCATTTAATACCATTTTATTTATAGTTAAAACAATTATTTTTTCCCCCCATGTGATTTCTATATCCATTATAAAAAGAGGTTAAACCACGACTACTGCTGGCTGTAACAAGGTAAGTTTCGAGGCTATACACAGAGCAGGCAATTGTGTCGATCTTGTTTTTTCTGGTTCCCTTGGGGCCATAATAGAAATGTTAGCCTACTAGCTTGAACTTTTGGTTGCTCAGCATGATGTAC
>NC_051407.1:12817070-12817261 GCF_015228065.2 Penaeus monodon
GCTATCTCTCACCTAGGCTCCGTATTCTACTTTTTGCAGAGGCTGGGTTACCACTTCCGACGGTGCGGTCCAGATGATCGTGGTGGATTGTGGTTTTATCAACACTTTTATTAGGGCTCAGTGGTCGCTCCTGCTGCTTACCATGGTGGTTTCCTCCTTTCTACTTTGGTTCAGGGGGAATGTTTCAGGTA
>NC_051407.1:12817731-12818018 GCF_015228065.2 Penaeus monodon
AAAGCATTTACAAAAAAAAGACAATAATAATATCCTAAAGAGGAACACAATAACAACCTTCGATTACGTTTTATCACGGTATAAAGACTCATCATCGAAATAGCATTCTGGAAGCCATTCACAAAACCCAAACATTATTCGCGGGTCAAGAATACATCTTTAAAAGCAATTTTTCTTAGCTTCAGAATAAAAGCCATCCAGCCCTTCATTGCTATCTTTGCATTAAGCTTGTATTAGATTTAGCAGGGGGGGTCACCACTTCATACAACGAAAAAGTACAATGTTTT
>NC_051407.1:12818068-12818893 GCF_015228065.2 Penaeus monodon
GAGATTCATACTTAAAACGTATGTAGAAAGAAGTAAAAATACATGGAATAGCGAAAGGGAGTCTTTGGCTCGAGGAGATAATAGAATTCAATAAGTTCAGAATTCAAACCCCAAGTCCTTTTTTTCTGCCCCGTTTTATGGCGGCGTGTAATGGAGTCCTCGGGAAAATTTGGAGATGGAAAAATGGAGAGGAGGGAGGGCGAAGGGAGGAGGGAGAGGGAGGGGTTAAAGGGGAGTGGAGGAGGGAGAGGGAAGGGAGGACGGAGAGCGAAAGGAGGGAGACCGAAGGGAGGAGTGAGAGCGTAGGGAGGAGGGAGAGGGAAGGGAGGAGGGAGAGCGAAGGGAGGAAAGAGAGATGAAAATTAAAGAGGAAGGGAGGAAGGAGAGGGAAAAATTAAAGGGGAAGGGAGGAGGGAAAGGAAAGGAGTAAAGGGGGAGAGAAGGAGGTTATGGAGGAGGGGTGAAGGTAAGAGGAAGGGAGAAGGGAGGAGGAAGAGGGAAGGGTTAAAGGGAGAAGGGAGGAGGGAGATAGAAGAGAGACGATTGAGGGAAAGACTGAAAGAGGAATGGAGGAGGGAGAGGGGAGATGAAAACGCTAAAGGGAAGGAAGAAGAAGAGGGGTTAAAGGGAAGAGGGAAGAAAGAAAATGTTGAAAGGAGAAGGGAGTTACTAGAAGAAAAAGGAGAAAGCTAGGAGAGGGAGAAACTGGAAGAAGTTGAATTACGCCAGAGAAAGACGTGCTTGACCCGAAAACGAGGAAGAGGGAGATAAGAGACGTACATAAAGAGGAAAGGGTCATCGAGGTGCCACAGGCTTCCAGGGGGT
>NC_051407.1:12818991-12819094 GCF_015228065.2 Penaeus monodon
TAGACTCTTTTTTCTTGGTTTCGTTTTCTTTTATTCTTTCTACCATTGTTATTACTGAACTCTTCCATAAAATATCGCACAGATTGACATGGTCAAATACGTA
>NC_051407.1:12819304-12819397 GCF_015228065.2 Penaeus monodon
TTGTTCCTTGCGGGGGTGCAACGGCAGGGGAGGAATGAAGCGCTGATCCTGTGTTCCAATTTTCCCCCTCGCTGAATAAGGAATGGAAAAGGG
>NC_051407.1:12819950-12820155 GCF_015228065.2 Penaeus monodon
ATGGGAAGTTCAGTAAAAGGTGAAAAACCTGGCACTGCAGGAGAAAAAAATAAAGGACAATCAGATAAAAGAAAAAAAGAAAAATCATTGATCTGCTGAAACGGAGTAAATCACATCAAACATGAACTATCCAGTAAGAATAAAAAAGCAACAATCTTTACTATAAAATGGATCATACACTTGGAATAAACTTACTTACATAACA
>NC_051407.1:12821924-12822273 GCF_015228065.2 Penaeus monodon
CCCCAAGTTCTTCAATGATCTTCCTGCAGAATATCAAATACCTCCATAATTCCTCAGTGCGACGAGAAACCTCAATAATGTAGAAACTCATCGAGGGAAGATATTATACCTTTCGTACTCAAAGCCAAGACGAACTCAGGTTTATGCAATTGAAAAAAGATCCAACGCCGTGGCTGCTTTGATAGTGATTCCGATGATGGTGAAGCAAATTATTTTGTGTTCTGTCTGAGGTAAGTGCGTAGGAGGAGAGTTTGAGCCAGAGTCAAGAGAATATGACGTTATTCAGCTCTCCCCATTTCGCGCAGGTGATAACGTCGCATGCAATGGAGACGTTGGATGCGGCTGTCAA
>NC_051407.1:12822702-12823056 GCF_015228065.2 Penaeus monodon
ATTAAACTACAAACTATCATGATTTATGGCATTGGATCATTGTTTATTGCACATAGAGAGTAGTGCGATATCTACATCCTCTTTATGATTTTAAACAAATAAAAAAACACCTCTTTAGTCCAACATAACGACACAAAGATGTTTAAAGAAATATGCAAATGTTTAACTTTCCTTCAAATGGTCCCTAATGTTTAAAATACACGAACAGAGAACCCATCGTGTTTTTCTAAGCTTAAACTACAACTTCCTTTCATATCCTGTCGAGTGAGCCGTTTTGTGATGCAAATACGTTATAATTTCATAAATATACCATGGAAAGTCGATAGTGTAGCATTGGTTGTACAAAAAGGATAT
>NC_051407.1:12824136-12824339 GCF_015228065.2 Penaeus monodon
GGGCAGGGAAAACAGAGAGAGAGCTTCGGTCATCTGGGAAATCTCTATAGTGCTCGGTGTCTGCATAAGTCAGCGATGCCGCAGCTCCTTGAAAGACATTGTGATACTTTTGTGGAATTTTCACACTGAATAAACAAGATTTTGTGTTCACTATACAAAAATTTTAAGACCATGTGGATTTTATTTCCTGGCGATGTAGGGTT
>NC_051407.1:12824521-12825007 GCF_015228065.2 Penaeus monodon
CCTAATAACTAACAAATGAAAATTCAAACATAAAAAAGATCCTTTCAAGGAGAGAATACTTTTCAAAGTGCGGTCATTACAAATAGAAAACTTCTATTTATCTCACTGACTGATTAGAAAAAAAAAAAAAAAACATTACTTGTGCCAATACGTAATTATTTGTTGCTACCTTTTCATTAAGATTTATGTTAGATAGATGCCATTAATATTGCATAGTTATTATTAATTTTATTATCAGAAAATGATTTCGCGTGGTGGTTTAAATGTATGCAAAATGATTATTTCACTTAACAAGCAGAGGTGAAGCCATCAGCAAATACTGAGTATGTTTGTGCGTGTATCATTTTGTGGATGGTGTGGATGTGATTCTGTGTGCAGGTGCGTGTATCTATTTTGTGGATGTGTTTGTGTATCAGTGTTTCTGTTGTGCACATGCTTTGTGTGTGTGTCGTTAATGAAATAAGGCTTAGATAATATCTCTCTCTT
>NC_051407.1:12825963-12826110 GCF_015228065.2 Penaeus monodon
GACAAATCCGAAATTGCGCAAAAGGAACGCAAAGGAAAAGAATCGAAAAAACCAAACATAAGAAGATCAAACGAGATAATCTTTTATCGCGAAAGAGGATCCGGTTCCTTCTGGATATCATGGGATTCTTAAATGGATTTATCACAT
>NC_051407.1:12826632-12826720 GCF_015228065.2 Penaeus monodon
GCCTCGTGGAAGCTATTTCCTCTGACGGAACTTGTAGACGAAAAGTTGAGGGAATTCGGTGTGCATGGCTGGCCGGCGAGGCATGTTA
>NC_051407.1:12827510-12827631 GCF_015228065.2 Penaeus monodon
CATAGACCTCGTTCTCCATGCTCTTCTCCCATCGTAGCTGTATCGAACGTTTGAACGGGTCCCAGCTGGCCACCTTAAAGCCAGGTTCCCGTGACCGACCGACCGGCTGAGCGCAGGTTTG
>NC_051407.1:12827995-12828253 GCF_015228065.2 Penaeus monodon
CAAGGGAGATTCGAGCTATCCAACAGAGAAATGATAAAGAAATAATACATTCCAGATGTGTCGACACTGGACATTGCACCTTGAACCTACTGTGCGTTGCCTGCAATAAGCAAAATCTAAATCTTGCCCTTAGTGCACAGTTAGGCAGCCGTGTCATACCCGGATCGGATGCAACATACATATACTGGAATTTTGGGGAATTGCAAAGAATTTTTTCTCTCTCATCTTCCTTTTTCTTTCTCTGTATCCATCTCTCAT
>NC_051407.1:12828375-12828679 GCF_015228065.2 Penaeus monodon
AAGCAACACTCTCTCATAGCATTTACATTCATACATTCCGAAAAAAATCTAATTCACTCTCAGTCATTCCACTCTACCCATCCCTCCCCCCCCCCCATCAACCCCTTACAGGAAAGTAATTTTTCCTTTTTAGAATGATTGAAGAATTTCGGAATGAGATGTGTCGTCTTTTCCACTCGCAACAAAAAAAGGAAAAAAAGAAACTTTTTCCAGATGCAAATTTCTTAATGCAGAGGGAATATAAATTGTTTTGAGCAGACAAGGAGGTCAGGATGAATTTAAGATGGTGTGAAATATGAAGGGA
>NC_051407.1:12828963-12829357 GCF_015228065.2 Penaeus monodon
TCTCAATTTTCTCTTTTTCCTCTTCATATTTGATCTACCAGCATGCAATATGCAGTACACACCATGTCTCTTCACACAAAATTACACTTTGATAAGAAATAACCCACATTACAACGCACATCATTCCTATGAGTACTTGAACACGTAAACCTTATACACAGGAGCATTAGTACGGATCTCCTTTGCGCTGCGATTTTAGCATTATATGAGTCAGCGTTTTCAGTGGTGGTTGTACTCCGTCCTCAGGGATCTCTTTAGAGCTAATGATGTACATTTACACTTACATCCGAGCCACTACACATATAGGCAGTAGATTTAGAATGTAGATTTACTGTGCTCTTTTGGATTTAAGGTCTTGCATATGTAATTAGGTGTGTTGTTAAGCATATGTCGC
>NC_051407.1:12829374-12830015 GCF_015228065.2 Penaeus monodon
ATTTCCTGTTGCCACTTCTGTTATGTAATGTATGTGTGGTTATGTACGTTTTTTAGGAGAGTGTTGCTATATGTTCTGTAGATGTTGCTGCGTCGTGTGTGTGTTGCTGTGTATAGTAATGATATGTATTCATGTGCTGTTTGTATTGCTGCTATAATATTGGTTTCCGTGTTGTCATAGGTGGGCAGTCACGTCTGTGTTTATGTATAAGTGTTGTATGTGAAATGCATTTATCATTTTGAAATAGCTGTTATGGATATGTTTTCCCATCGTTGAAGATACAGTATAAATAACCATGCATAAAAAGTAAATTCTACCCTTGGAATCAGCAAACTTTTTGAATACCGGCTTTTGTATAAGGTATCTTGTACATCCTTTTATTTAAAAAAAAAAATCATATCTAGCATTTCGTAATACAAGAGCAAAAACAAAATTACCATATTTACGAATACAGCATCACAAAATTACAAAGAAGGTCAGGAAGGACACGTAACAAAATTCCCTCAGGCAGGTTACAGAAGGGAAACAGCAAATTACAGCCACACGGACAAAGGGTCTCGAGTTAAGACCACTTAGCGAAGTAGAAATAACAAGTGAAATTGCTGAAGTTTTGTCATCAAGGTAGATGTAGCAATGTCTTC
>NC_051407.1:12830676-12830829 GCF_015228065.2 Penaeus monodon
CTCGATCCCGGACAGCAAAAAACAAGCATCACAGCTCCCACTCACAACCAGCTGAACTCTTCTCTCACAGAAAACACGAGCCCGTTTCACAAGTCCTCTCCCTGCTCCTATATCTGACCGGCGGTTCAACGAATTTCTGATGATCCTCGCCTT
>NC_051407.1:12830917-12831561 GCF_015228065.2 Penaeus monodon
ACTCTAACTGACAGGGATGTATGTTTGTAATATTTTTTGGACATGTGGATATGTGGGGGATTTTCGGGTTTGGTGTTGTGTTCTCCTGTCTGTTTGCTTGTTTGCTGTCCGTTTGTTCCTTTCCTTGTTTATGTTCGTTTGTCCAACCGTTCACTTGTTTATATCTTTGATTATTGTCTCGTGTTTTATTCTTTTTCCTTGCTTGTTTGTTCGCGTTTGTTATTCTTGTAACTGTTACTTTATTTTTTGTATCACTGTTTTTGTTTTTTTTATGTTATTGCCATAACCTTTGTCACTTTGGAATTAAGAATCACTATACCATCAGTCGTAACATTCATACGTTGCTGAAGATTTCAACCTGTAATAATCAACAAAAAATAACAAAAAAAATCTTATTGCAAATCATTTCAAATATATAATATGGAATTTAACCTTAAGAATCGGATTATATAAGTCGCTAAGGAAATATATAGTTTTAGGCAGAGAAAACATTTTCACAATACAAATAATGATTAACATAACATTTGCCATACGAAAATATTGATATTCAAAACATTTAAACTTTACACAGAAATACATCACACAAAAATATGTGTTTCATTTTATATCTGCCAAAAGAGAATATTAGCCTAACTTACAAGAAC
>NC_051407.1:12831776-12832085 GCF_015228065.2 Penaeus monodon
ACATTCAGGAAATAAACCAAAAATATTGTTTGAATTGGCAATGAAAACATTGATCACAAGGCTAATAATGCTTCCTAATAACACTGCTAATAACATTTCACTCAAGAAATGACATTCCCTTCAATGGCTCTCTTATCTCCCTGAAAGTTTCACAAACACTTGATTTTTTTTTATAGTCTACGACCAAACACCGATGCCCCCCCCCCCTCCTCCTTCCCGAGGGAAAACACTCTCACAAACAAAAGACACTTGAAATGCGCGCCATAGAAACGTAAAATACAATTTCTTCTGAAAATATTCCATATAGTA
>NC_051407.1:12832387-12832677 GCF_015228065.2 Penaeus monodon
TTCTCATTCACAGGTAAATACTCATGAAAAGAAGAAAATGATAAAAGTGTAGTAAGGATAGAGGGAAAAATGTTATATGAAAATTATTCACTGTTCATGACATATTCGGGTAACTAATTCTGTAACTGTTGTTGAATTAGAGAAACAACTCATTTGGGAAAAAAATGACTACGAAATTGAATCCTGATTAATATTAATACATCTTCATGGACAATTTAATTCAATATCTCCCTGCTGTGATATAAATGCTGTGCAGTCAACAGGAGTAAATGGTCCGCTTACGTTGTATG
>NC_051407.1:12833583-12833813 GCF_015228065.2 Penaeus monodon
CGCAAAAACTCCAATTGGAAATATCACAATTGAAAAAGAGAATTCGAAAAACGTGTCTCTATTTTCAAGACGCATGGAAAGGTCACCGCAATGACGGCAAAAATGAAATAAGGTCAAAAACAAATATGTCAAAAGCGACACAATAGTTGGGAGATCTGGAGATGAAGGCAAAGTTTGATTTCGAAATCTCTCTTTCCTCACAAAACTTTTTTTTATCACCTATCATTATT
>NC_051407.1:12834018-12834187 GCF_015228065.2 Penaeus monodon
ATATTTCTCCGCAATTTCGCTGTCCACTGGTTAATGGAAAACTCTGCGCTGGCTGTCACATGAACAGAATGAGGAGGAAGGGGGGGGAGAAGAAAAACAGAGAGAGAGAGAGTGTCATGAATAGGAGGAGGAAGGGAGAGAGAGAAAGAGAGATTGTCATATGAATGGA
>NC_051407.1:12834262-12834339 GCF_015228065.2 Penaeus monodon
AAAAACAGACAAACAGACAGAGATAGAGAGAAGTTTTATTTCTACTTTATTTCTATCTATCTACCCGTGTATAGGAC
>NC_051407.1:12835813-12835904 GCF_015228065.2 Penaeus monodon
TCTCTATATATATGTGTGTGTGTGGGGGGGGGGTAGAAAAACCCACAGAGTAAAAAACCATCAATACGGAAAAGTGTTTTTACTATTCATA
>NC_051407.1:12836785-12837052 GCF_015228065.2 Penaeus monodon
ATCTTTTTTTTTTCTTATTTTTTCGTTTTTTTTTTCTTTCTTTCTTTCTGTTTTCTTCTTTTCTTCATTTCTTGCTAGTGATCAATTTTCAACTTCATCTCTGTCTTTCTCAAAGATTCTAGAGCTTCTTCGGCCCGGAAATAATTCATGAATTTTGAAAAGGACCGCGCCATCGTTTGTTGCATCTGCATATCTACGACAAAACTTTTTTTCCACTTTTTAGCGAACGGAATGTGATTTTGGCCAAGGACAGGGGGATGGAGGAGA
>NC_051407.1:12837650-12837853 GCF_015228065.2 Penaeus monodon
AGCAAAAAAGGGGGAGGAAGAGAAGGAAGCAGGTGCTTAGACATTTAGCTAATATCGTCCGTGGAAATTTAATATAGTTTCAATAAATTATTATCCTCGTTTAGGAAATTAAAAAAAATATTCATCACTATGCAAACACAATACTACCGTGGATGGGCAGCTGAGATAAGTAAATAGAATCTTCCCATTTTATTAAACATGCA
>NC_051407.1:12837923-12838178 GCF_015228065.2 Penaeus monodon
TTGCTTGTTTGTTTTATTCCTTGATTTGTTGATTAAATTAGTCATCAGGAGAATTGGACAGAGGAATTTTTTTTAATGCCATAATATTTTTCTTTTTTTTTTTTGGGGGGGGGAATTGAGTCGAGGGGGTAAGAAGGGTTAAGAGAGGAAATAAAGAGAAAAAGTGAGTGGAAGATGAATAGAAGCAAGAGAGGAAGAGGAATAACAAGGAGGAGAGGAAGGGAAAGGGGAGGGAGACAACCCTCTCCTCCCTCA
>NC_051407.1:12840074-12840166 GCF_015228065.2 Penaeus monodon
ACTATACTTACTACCAGCACTATTATCTGTATCAATATCTAATCAAAGAAAACCAAACATTGCATTGTAATTAAGAAAATTCATACAAATGA
>NC_051407.1:12840197-12840454 GCF_015228065.2 Penaeus monodon
TTGAATATAACTGGTATGAGGTATTATTACCCTTGCTTGCATGTAAGAGATAGTGTATGTTGCAATTTTTCTTTATCTTTTATTGTTCGTAGTTCGGTGCACCGGTGTTGATGCATAAAGTAACTCGGTTATTTGGGAGTATGTTATCAATTTTCATCGAGCTTGCAATTCCGCCTCAGGGATACAACTACACCTCACTGCGATATATGCCGAGCATACGGTAAAGTCTTGGTGTTATATTTACTAGCGCTTTTCTG
>NC_051407.1:12844980-12845384 GCF_015228065.2 Penaeus monodon
ATATCCGCGACACATTGGAAGCGTAATCTGCTGAAAAGGAAAATTAGGGCTATAATAAACGTCTTTATTCCTAAACGTTTCTAAAACATTCTGCAAAGAACGAACAATCAATGCAAAAAATATGCAGCTGGTTAAAACAATGCAGTAACGTTCAAAATGTTTAGCAATGCGTGTGCATAAAGAAACAAGAAAGAGATAAAATTTATGAAATAAAATGATAAAGCATAGCATGAGAAAAGGCAAACGAAACGACCCTGAATATACATGAAAGAGTAAATAGGCTAATTATGTCAACGTGATTATACCGTATACCATATTGCTTACCTCGGGTGTCAACGTCACACAAGGGATTTACAGAGACAAGGAAATGATGAGGTCAGGCTTTCTGGAAAACGTTGAAAAAA
>NC_051407.1:12845629-12845956 GCF_015228065.2 Penaeus monodon
TCAGCTATTCTCGTGTAATTTGCCTGCGAACCTACTGGCAAATTCGACAGTTCTGTTTTCAAAGTACATTTTGGAAGCAACATTTGTTAAATATTGCTGCTTGTGTTTCCGAATTCTCTCACAGTATTTTGGGAAAATCAACTCAATGAAGCTGTTCCAGTCTCGGGGGATTTGCTAGATATATTGAAGTACAGTGTTCCAACTGCACATACCCGACGGAATTCAGAAGTCTGTCACCCTCCCAACCACCACAGCACGCCGCTACTTTTCACCATAAGGTAAACCCAATTTACACCTTTAAATGTATGGGATGCTGTAATATTGTGC
>NC_051407.1:12846112-12846730 GCF_015228065.2 Penaeus monodon
ATCGGAAGTGCTTTAGGATGGGGATGGCGATTTTTTTCTCTCTTTCTTTCTAACCTAAAGTACGATTCTTGGCTCGATTTTCCCCATTCCTTTTGGTATTTAAAAATGTTTATGTGTGTTTTCGCCTCTACCTCCTCCCCCAATACAGGACCTCCCAATATTGCTGTTTGGAGCAAATGGTGTTATAGATACAACGATAGGTATGAGAGACAGACCTATCAAATGGACATTAAAAAGACCACGTAAAAGTATGGAACGAAAGGTAGGTGCAAGGAATTTATGTGAATTTAATTGTATGTGTATTTCTCCATGGTTGGTTTTAGAAGGCGCATGGTTTTCTCTTCAAATTTGAATAGATGACTAGCTAAATCAGCATATGAAGGTAAAAAGTTAAATATATCAGAGATTATGATAGATGGTTTGTCTTCCGCCAGATATTAGATTTTGGAGAATATTGCCATATTTTTCAGGCAAATCAGATCAAGTATGCTGTAGTCAATATGCTCCAGTGCAGAGAACCAAATGTGTCATGATAAATATTTCAGTTTTTGAGCTAGTGACCTGTTTTCAGAGTAAATTCATATTCTTATGCTATGTGTTCACATCTCATATTTGTCT
>NC_051407.1:12846995-12847219 GCF_015228065.2 Penaeus monodon
GACTCCCTGATTTTCCATTCCATCGTATAACTATACAGACATGCAGACACACTTTATATATGTTTGTCTCTGTCTCTGTTGCATGTACATGTGTTTTTCCTTGACTGTATGTATATAGCCTACAGTTTAAATCCAACATTCCACTCCCTCTGCCTCCTTGTGTATTTGTTGTCTCTTTTCCTCAGCCGGAAGTTGAATGGCCATTGAGCTATATATATATTTCA
>NC_051407.1:12847408-12847876 GCF_015228065.2 Penaeus monodon
GGGGGGACCAAAGTTCTATCGTCCCCACACCAGTATTTGCCCAAAACCTGCATAGTCCCGCACTGGGATTTGTCCCTGGATAATCTCAAATCCAACAAATGCAACGACTCAAGATAGAAAGAGAACTCGTGTGTGTATTTTGTGTGTACACATGTGCGTCTGTGTGGGCGAATGAGGGTTTGTTTAGGTACGTATTTACATGGCAAATACCTGGCCAAACTACCTAGGATTTTCAACGGTGGAATAGTTGTTATTTCCCACAGCTAGCATTGTTTTATCTTTGCTTGGGCTTCCCTCCTGCACAGGCACCAAACCTTTTATATACTTTATCCAAAAAAGTGCGGCAAGTGAGATATCCCATTACAACCATGTCAGCAGCAGAATCCGAAGGAAAAGTGAGCCCAAGAGATATGTGTTAAACGATAGGGTACTCCTTTTCTGTTACGTCACTTTCCTTCCATCTTCGCC
>NC_051407.1:12849907-12849975 GCF_015228065.2 Penaeus monodon
TTTTTAAGCAAACCATCTACATTTATGAAAGAACAACAATTTATCTCTTTTCTTTGGGTCTTAGTGGG
>NC_051407.1:12850113-12850475 GCF_015228065.2 Penaeus monodon
AAGTTAAGCAAATGGATGTTTATTAATACGTAGTAAAGGGAAAACGTACCACGCACCAAGAACATACCCCCCCCCCACCCCCGCCCTTTTCATCAATCCCAAAGGACCAAACTCACTGAAGGCAAGAACAGTTATTCAAGAAATTCACTCGACGAATATATTCATAGGACATTCATTACGATTCGAACCATAATTTTGAAGAAAAAAAATAGGGTATATATTAAAATTCTCCATGGAGCTGGAAGACAAGAAGTCGTTTTCAAAAATTCGTTCATTGGAGTATTGTCCGTGAAATAAAATATTTCTGAAGAGATTCGTCATTACCAGATGGAACAGAGGAAAGGCCGGGATGAACCAAGATT
>NC_051407.1:12851723-12851984 GCF_015228065.2 Penaeus monodon
CGAGCGTCATCTGCCGTGTTCACCGTTCAGTGATCGAAGTTTCTCCCACCGGTCGGGAGTAAGTCCGGCTCACCCATTCTGCAACTCTGGTACTTATAAATTCGTCTCTGGCATCTACTGGACCAATTACTGCACCAAGATGTTTACCTCCGCCTGTTTTTATCTTTATGATTGTGTTTTTGAGTACCTCTTTTTTCATGCTGCTCAACTGCGTTCACTTCTTCATGTTCATTCTGATCAATAATTCGCCGGGATAGACCT
>NC_051407.1:12852228-12854282 GCF_015228065.2 Penaeus monodon
AGGCAGTGTAGGCAGCATGTTATGAATGGTGGCGATTTCTGCTAGCTTGTGTATCTCGCTCACCCATTCTGCAACTCTGGTACTTATAAATTCGTCTCTGGCATCTACTGGACCAATTACTGCACCAAGATGTTTACCTCCGCCTGTTTTTATCTTTATGTTTGTGTTTTTGAATACCTCTTGGGCGAGTTCCATTTTTCCTGGTTTGACTATTAGTATTGATTTTTGGGCATTGGGGAAATAGCCTTGTTTAGGTCCGTGATGTTCAATCAAGTCCCACCATTTCTTTATGTTTTCTATTTCCCCTGCCCCTGTGAGATCGTCTGCGTACGAGACTTGTTTGACTTGCGTCTTTTCATATCGGGTGTGATCCTGCAGTTTGAGAAGGTCAATTGCATATACTGCCATGGCCACAGGATCGCCTTGGCTGGTGCCCTCTGCAGATAGTATTGTCTCACATCTACCTGAGTCTCTGTCGCTCAGGAATTGGGTTGCTGGATGTGTATAGAGGTTGTCGATATAATTACCAAAACTGGGACATTTAATTTTAATGTTGTGGAGTGTGGCTTTTCTGTTGATGTTAAATGCGTTTGATGCATCTACCATCAATACTGCATCGCATCTTGGCTCTTCAAATATTTCCCTCATTGTATGAATGACTGCCTCGTATCCCGCCAACCGTGGCTTTGATGTCACCTTTAACGATTTCCATAACCGCCTTTCCGATTATTCGCCTGAGCACCTCTCCTGTGGCAATGCGGCGGCACCCGGGATTTTTATCCAGTGCTATAAGGCGACAGGCTGTGAAGGCTTCGAGGTCTCGGCAGTTTTCAGTTGCCATTTTTCGGGCAAGAGCGGCTATGGCATTGCACAAATCACTTGCTGCACTGCCAAACTTTGCACGGCTGAAGATGTTTTTCCATGATTTTGCATCCATGCCTGAAGGTCCGGCGGCACCATGGGTATGGAGGGCATGCTTCCATATCCTCTCTCCTGTTATCCTGTCAAAGATTACAGGTGGAGGCGGGTCATAAATTCCCTGCTTCGGCGGCGGCTGCCTGTGATGGTGGGGCTTGGCCTCAGAGAGCGGCACGTGACCTCGCTGAGGGGGAGGGTGCCGCGCGAGTTTCCCGAAAGCAGAGCGCGGGTTGCCATCGCCACTTTTCCTTGTTTCATCATGCTAGAGAATCTTCGTGCGAGATCTTTCTGATTTTGTTTGGCAGATGTTTTTCTTATTTTCTTTTGAAGAATTTGTGCCTCTCTCAATACCTCTTGTATATCTCCTCTTCTCCACATTTCCATTCTTCGCTGCATCGCCTTCATATTCTATGTTATTTTGGACCTTCTGTGGGTTCGTTGACATATGAGATGAGGAGTAATGGTAACTGCTTTTAACGCGATGGGTTGCAGGTGTGATTCGTTGATATAATCTCTAAGAAGAAAGGTTATTTCTCTGATGAATTCTTTGGCAATATTAGACTTTGGAATTTCGAATATGTTACTGGGGGAAAAGGTAACAATCCGATTGTAAACTGTGTTCGTTAGTTGAATTGCATCATCCAGTGATGTTTTGCCAGTATCGCTTGGCGGGAATTTCTCCCTTTCGTTTGTTGTTTGGGGGTCTGGCTCGCTCACTGCCCGGGTTGCCTGGCTGTCTTTCGTATTAATTTGTATAGTTATATACAATCTAGCACCTTAGATGAATGTATTTTCAAGTTCTTTCCACTTTGTCACTTCATCGCCTTTTAGCTTACATTAATAGGAACATGGCAACTCACTTTTGTCACGGAACGCACTGGAGGGGAGTGATGGTGGTGCTCACTTTTACACTGAACGATTTTTAATCATGTATTTCGAAATTGAACACTACCTTATAAGGAGAATTCCTTGTCAGTTCAATGAATGGTCGATTTTTTCTTAACACTTCTCTTAATCGGTTTTTGACCTTATACATACAGTGTCTTTATCACGCGTAATTTGCTCACGAACGACGGCGCTCTTTCCGACCAACCTCTCGCTACGACCTCTCTCTAGTTATCTCTCACTCACACTCA
>NC_051407.1:12854448-12854543 GCF_015228065.2 Penaeus monodon
CATCCGGTTTCATGTTTACTTGTTTATATTTGCTTCTAATATATTATTAAAAAATAAGCTATCTCCTTTCATTCTCTCTCTTACCCCTCCCCCTT
>NC_051407.1:12854654-12855344 GCF_015228065.2 Penaeus monodon
CAGTCGTTTTCATGTTTACTTGTTTATATTTGCTTCTAATATACGAGTAAAAAATTAGATTGCATTAATGCCGGTTTCCTGTACACCCCATGAAGAGAAAGAGACAGACAGACAGAGACGAAAAAAGGGAGGAAGGAACTCCATTTGAACTCGCAAGGCTTCAGAAAATTGAGTCAGACGAAACGAATAATAATAGCGAAGCGCACTGAAAAAAAATGAACCCAAAAATATCTATCCCTCGCGGCCCTGCTTTCCGCCAGAAGCATAACGCGAAAATAAGCAGCGAGTGAATTTCGCAACAAATTTTCTCTGCTGGAAAAATAAAAGACGATTTCGCCGCCGATATTTTCCCAGGCGAGAAACACAACAGAGACCCAGAGTGGCAACTTTGCCATGAAAATTTTGATAGTCAACAAACGGCGAATCTTAAAACGCAAGAGTCTTTATTGGCACCTACTGGCACCGTACTCGAAGAGGGCACTCTCGAAAGAGTCCACAGGGGGAGCATTATAAAGGGGGGTAGGAGAGGGGACAAAAAGGGTGGGGGTGAGGGGTATAATGGGTAGTGGGGGGTGGAGTGGGGGGATGTTACGACTAGGAGAGGGGGTAGGGGTCATGGGCAATAGGTGCCATGGGTGACAGGGTGAGAGGGAGGGACACGAAAAGGATGTGTAGATGGAAAGTCTTTTA
>NC_051407.1:12855436-12855612 GCF_015228065.2 Penaeus monodon
TGCTATTGTCGTTACTGTTGTTGTTATGGAATTTTAACATATGAGGAATTCTAGTTTGCTAAAATAACAAAGTATTCCCGATATGTTTATGATTATCAGGGATTCCCGTTTTCACCTGTTTTACCCGTTTTCTAGCAATCAGCTGTTTTTGACAGTTTGGGCTTTACAGTAGGTGC
>NC_051407.1:12856097-12856552 GCF_015228065.2 Penaeus monodon
AGTAGACTTACATATACACCAAATGATACTGGTATAAGAAAAAGCAAACCGATACTCATATTCCATTGCAGACATCAATCCGCTTATCCATTTCTAAAAGAGAAAAAGTGAGGGCAGGCATTCGGAACAAGGTTTTTTATCGACTGTCATATATTGAATATAAATCTGACTCAATGATCACCCAAACCATTGTCATTGATGCATTTCCCTGGACCCATAATGATATGCAAAAAAATATTGCGACTTTGCAAATACCGTGTGCACAATGATGTTAATTACAATAGACTTTTATGAGCGGCATTTAAAACTGCACTCATATTTTATGCTAATTCTCCGTTGCAGGAAACTAATATCTTACATCGGCGGTCAGGAAAATATTTCATATGATGCAGGAGGGGCTAGTATTCATTTTTGCATTTGTTTTCCTTCAACTTCATCCTTCGATACCAAGGTGG
>NC_051407.1:12857143-12857556 GCF_015228065.2 Penaeus monodon
TACAATTATATGTGCGAAGTAATTGAATTTTCAAATCTAAAAATACTTTAATGCTTCCAGTTAACTTTTTTTCATAATACAACTTTTAAACAGCTTTATCGTCCTTGCAGGCGGTTACACTTTCTTGCGTTCTGTTCGTCTGGTTTCATCAAGTGCCTTCTCTTCACCCCAGTGCCCACGCGCTCTTACTACAGTCTCTGTGTTAATACTATTTTGTACGTTTTATGCTGTTTTTGAATTTACAGTTGGTATAAAGACCTTCTTGGTTTCTATTGCATTCAAGGAAATGGCCAGTGTATGTTAATCTCTGGTACTAATAAAGAACACGCCAATGTTTGCTCTGTGCGTTATCCATATTTTCTTCTGTTATGCTAAATGCTACTGAAGGTCATGGCGTGCAGATATCCCAATGC
>NC_051407.1:12857600-12857924 GCF_015228065.2 Penaeus monodon
GGGGGGAGGAGCTAGTCTAGGGCGAGAGGGAGTTAAAATATTCGTCTGAAATAACAAAAGTGAAAGAATAACACTGGTGCTTATTTTCATGATGTCGACAAAGAATAAATATTTTATTTCTGAATATGCATTAGTGGCATATACAATGGTCTCCTTTCTTCTCCAGCAAGGAATTTCGTTCTCAAAAAGACTTGTTATGGAGACTTGAAACGCGACTGTTCTCTTTGACGGAACTTTGTGTATATGTAAAAAGAACATGAACATTACACAGGATTCAGCCCATTTCAGCAAGCATTATTTCCATGACATTAAAAGGTTAGGCTT
>NC_051407.1:12858851-12859093 GCF_015228065.2 Penaeus monodon
GTTTTCAAACTGTTTTAACATTTTACAAACTTTGCCTCACTTTTCCATTTTCAAGATATTTCGTATGAAAGATTTGATATTTTTCTTAAGACAAACTTCCCAGCATTTTTGATTACGTGTGAAACTTAAACTTGCCTTCTTAATAGTTTTTTTTCCTTTGAATTATATGTATTCATTTCAGTCATTTAGGTTATCCCCTGAAGGTTTAATTGTAACCTAGGGTTTCATGTATTCTAACACAT
>NC_051407.1:12860368-12860913 GCF_015228065.2 Penaeus monodon
AATGAGTATGACACCGAAATCGCAGACATGACATGACAATGGATGTACGAGTCGAGTCAAGTCACATTTGATTACCAGTTTGATATTTTTCCCCCGAAAATATCCCTGCACTTTTCTACTGACATGAATGTTAGGAAATCATTTTTAATTACTTTTTTCCATCACAAATAAACAGGAAACTTTTTAATCACGATTAGAAATGACAGTTAATTACACAGTGTTACTCCAATAAAAGTACACAATCCAATACTAGATAAAGCTTGAAATGCATATACCATTTTCCAGCAGCGTTTAAAAGAGTCTCACAATACTAAGCATAAAATACCCACTGCTCGGGTTTCGGTTTGATATAAATAGAATTCATATAATCCCAGTTCTCTATCTTTGTTCCCACGTAGTTTTCCCTTTTGTAATGAACTCATCAAAACCAGAGGATGAGTACAGATTTGACAATCAATCTCCATGAACCGCTTTTGTTTGTTGCAGTTGATCAACAAGCACGAGAGCATTTTTTATACAACGGGGGATCTTTTATAGGATGGAGG
>NC_051407.1:12861738-12861833 GCF_015228065.2 Penaeus monodon
TATTAACTTAAACTGTTTCACAATTCACTGGGGGCGGACATCAGCGGAGTGAACTGGTTTTATCACGTCCTTCGTCAAACGGGTCGTTGCTTTCA
>NC_051407.1:12862081-12862326 GCF_015228065.2 Penaeus monodon
GGCCGTGGATATGGTACCGGAATTGAGCGAAGGTGACAATCCTGTGTACGTTGAGAAAATTGAGTATATTGCAAGAAGGGCAATGTGATATGATAAAGATTTATAAAACTAGAAGCGAAGAATTGATCAAATTATCAACCCTTCGCTTCTAATTTCTATATCCTAATTTCTAAGTTCGCCCAAGGTAATAACGGAAAAGTACCGGGGTGAGTGTCTCGATCCCATCTCACTTTCGCTTTTATCAA
>NC_051407.1:12862577-12862782 GCF_015228065.2 Penaeus monodon
TTCAGTCCACCACGCGAGCCTTAAGAATCTTGCATGCTACTCACGGGCGGTGGTGGCGATGCCCAACTAATATTATCATCATTTGTATTAGAAGTGATATCAACAAACTGGCAGCAGTAATTTAGTAAGATTATATTTTTACTTTCAATATGGATCATTGATCTCGACACAGGTGAGAGTGTTTAGAATTATTAACCGATATATA
>NC_051407.1:12863037-12863300 GCF_015228065.2 Penaeus monodon
AATTGCCATAATCAGTGCAGTTGGGTCTTCAACTCCGATGGCCCAACAGGAACGGCCGGTGGTTGCACCATAGCGAGAAAAAGGGCCTCCATTGCCGCGCTGGCCCATAGCGGGTCGGAGGGTGGACGTGGTCTTTGCCAGGAATCTTTGACTCAGGCTTCCCACCATCGGTCGACGCGGTTGGCATCGCCTGAGTCTTCCTCGATCCTCGCAAACCCCGCCACTGTTGCCAAGGTGCCACATCTCCGGCGGGGATATATAAA
>NC_051407.1:12863391-12863711 GCF_015228065.2 Penaeus monodon
ACATTCGTATACAGCCACGTGCTTGCGTGTGACCTCCCAAACTTCCCGCGGTGCGAATCCTTTCATACAGACAGACAGAAGCTCAAAATGTCGAACAGAACTTCTTGTTTACTTCGCGTTTACTTGCGCGAGAGTTCCGTCGCCTTCCCGAAAATATAGCATAAAGTTTTCTAATTAAAATCTTTCTTTGCAAGCTGTAACACTCACGAGCACTTGTGTGATGTGTCTTTATCAGATTTTAATTCCTTTGTTGTAGGGATGAGTAGGGTGTGTATAAAATCATAGAGGAATTATGAAGGATGACCGGTTGGAATTCCTTA
>NC_051407.1:12864039-12864847 GCF_015228065.2 Penaeus monodon
GAACATTTTGCGCGCATGCATACGCACGTCGCCGCACGTGCGCGTGAGCACACCACGTATTTTCTGTAGGTTGCTGATTATATGGCACGCTTATGAAGAGGAAATAACAGCTAAGATTTTGAGTTTACTTACGAGGTAGTTTATATAACCGAAATAAATATGAAAACATATTTATAGCGGTTCTTGGCTCTAATAACGATGACGTCACAACAA
Source organism: Penaeus monodon (assembly GCF_015228065.2). Classification (NCBI taxonomy): domain Eukaryota; kingdom Metazoa; phylum Arthropoda; class Malacostraca; order Decapoda; family Penaeidae; genus Penaeus; species Penaeus monodon. The sequence goes on from NC_051407.1 coordinate 12,864,253, forward strand.
TTGTGACATCATGGTTTCAGAGCCAGTTACGACTCGAAAAATCACAGCGTAACCACGAGTAAATTCTCGTTAGCGTAATCCATTAAGCAACTGAGTAATTTGTCATTCATTAATCCCATAAGGAAGCCGAATCGCAGGTTACAAACCATACGATTTATATTTACAGTTAAGATGATATGCAATTCATATATTACCATCTGAAAATATTGTTTTACACAATGAAAATTCGTTATATATCTCTTTACAAACGCGTTTTTGTCAAAAAATATTTTTGAGATTAAACGTTGTCATCGATGTTTGGCTATCGTGATTGTGATGAATTGCCAGTTTTACCAGTTTCTAGTTGCTAATTTATAAAAGAAAACTCTCAACTCAAGTAATAATGTTGTGGTAACTTTTTAACATAATTTGAATGGCTGATATTAGTTGCCATTGAAAATATTTGCGAAATAACATGAGCCGATCACAGGCTTCGTTAGAAACAAGAGCATTCCATTCATAGAATAGTGGATAATACGCATCTATTGCCAGAAAAATGCGGTCCTCGCATCAAAGGGCAGTGCCAGGTGGAATTGTAACGGACTATACATATTCC
>NC_051407.1:12865035-12865528 GCF_015228065.2 Penaeus monodon
CATGTCTTGCACTCAGATTTTATCAAGTGTTCCTGAACAGAAACTGCAGTAAAGAGTTCAACATTACTGCCTTTATATACAGTAAACTCAATAACAAAACAAAGTTTAAGATTCACTTCAGTCACCTATTTTGTTTCAGGATAAACCTACAGAAGACTTCACAGTTGCTTCCATACTCTCGAAACGCAGTCAAAGTATTTTCGTAGAGTTTTTATTCCACGAACATGTGCAAGAATAACAATGGAACAATCCCTTTTACGTTATTATTTCAAAGGAGATTTGCTCACGAGTATCAAAGTGTAGTTAGCGTATGTGTTTGACAAAAGCATTTGCAAAATCTAAGCAGTACTGAACATGCAATACAAACGTTTTTTTTATCGAAATGAAGAGTGAATTTTACAGCAGAGAACCGGCATTTTCCTTTTAAAATCGGAACGCACTTGGATGCATAAACAACTTGCATACTGAGCAAAACATAATTTCTTAGTTTCAA
>NC_051407.1:12865702-12865796 GCF_015228065.2 Penaeus monodon
ATATAATACAGACTTCAAACATACTTATTGAGTGATTAATATGTTCTGAGATAGACAAACAGGTGGGAATGGCAAAACAGCACAGTAAACAAAT
>NC_051407.1:12866113-12866565 GCF_015228065.2 Penaeus monodon
TTCAGGACTGCAACCGTAAATGGATTACCTCGAATTTCGTCACAGCAATTAGCAAACTACCAAAGTTCTGTGTCCTCATTCTTCCGAGAGCATTTCTTTTATGACGTCAAAGTAACTGTTGATGACCAATTACCGCGCTAATTAAAAAAAAAAAAAAATCGGTACTAATGACACATCTTTGAAGTTACGAGAGAACGCTTGTCAAGAAAAGGGTCTTTTTAAATTAACATTGTGAGATCTGTATGCAAATATATGGTAATTTATCATAATGAGGGGCGCTTTTGAGGAGTTTGTGAATTTAGGAAAACTTTGGTTAAAACAACTTTTCGCTGAAATTTAACTTGTTTAAATTAGCTCAATATTATAACTTTTTTGATTCCATAGTTAGTTTACTTAATAGAGAGGTACTTGCGACTATCAAAAACCGGGTATTTGAGTTTATTATTTATATA
>NC_051407.1:12866817-12866892 GCF_015228065.2 Penaeus monodon
TCATATTCTGATTCGCAGCCGCGGGTGAAGTATTTTCCTCCTTTTTATTTGTTCAGAGAAAAAAAAGGCATAAAC
>NC_051407.1:12867158-12867311 GCF_015228065.2 Penaeus monodon
ATCTATCTATCTATCTTGAATGTACAATATGTCTGAAGAATCTTAAAGCGTGAGTTTATCTCTAATGAGGAACGGCTTCCGGAAATTCGGGAAGACGGTTTTTGCGATGCCGGATTCTTGAAGTTCTGTGTGTGTGAAGGTTTTGGAGAGTGA
>NC_051407.1:12868543-12868635 GCF_015228065.2 Penaeus monodon
TGTTAATTATCCCTTCATTTTACACTAGAATGAATTGACCTCAAACCCACAATCTGACGGATGGATGAAACGTAAGCAAAACTGTAAAATAG
>NC_051407.1:12869546-12869778 GCF_015228065.2 Penaeus monodon
TTCACTCACACACACACACACACACTTCCTCTCTCTCATTTCCTCTCTCGATCAAAAAAATCTCAAGGAATTCTCAAATCTCGACCATTTCATTTCCTCTCTCCGCGCTAATATTGGATAGCCTGGAGCTTTAATATCTAGCATATATTTTCTTGCTTTATTTCTCGTAATGAACATTTATATGGACGGGATATTTCTTACGGGTCAGGGTTTTTTGAGAAGTGTGTCGAAG
>NC_051407.1:12871968-12872096 GCF_015228065.2 Penaeus monodon
ATACCCTCACATCCTCTGTCTTTGTGTTACCAGACGCTTGACATACGAGAGTCAATGAGAGTACTCGATATGGCGAAAATCTATCTAGAAGGAAATTGCGTTTTAAGGGGAAATGCAACTGTATACAG
>NC_051407.1:12872227-12872314 GCF_015228065.2 Penaeus monodon
TTGAAGAGGAACTACTAAAACAATGAGAAACAAAGGGAATGGAAGACAGGAAATTATTTACTGTTCGTCCTCCGCTTAATGCTGACA
>NC_051407.1:12872764-12872935 GCF_015228065.2 Penaeus monodon
CTAATCTTGTTTTATAACACTAAAAAAAATATATGAAGCGAGGAGGGAGGTAAGTCTTAGCCCGCGTCTTGTTGTTCATCTGTTCATTTATTCATTCAGTGGTTTCTTGGACAAATATTTGGTTAAAAGTTTTGTTGTTAAGAGTACAAACTGTGTTGAAAATGTGTCTTT
>NC_051407.1:12873848-12874186 GCF_015228065.2 Penaeus monodon
GGAGACACTTTCTCGCCATTGATACCCATCAGAGGTCAAACCAAAGGGTCATTCTTCTCTTAAAGATAAATGGACACTGGACAGAATAAAGAATTTTCGAAGATGCAGAGATTGATGTTGCAATTTTTTTAAAAGGAAATGCAACACTTCCTCTTGGAAATGATCTTCATTGTTGCAAGCGGGAAGTGCTCGTGATTGCCTATTTCCCGGGATTTTTCTTTCTTCCTCTCTTTCTGTAAGAGGAGATAAGCGCGTCACAATCTTTATCAGAAAGGATAGAAGCGTTTATGATAAGAAATAGACAAGACATTATAAGACATGCTTTTTAACAGTATACT
>NC_051407.1:12874462-12874763 GCF_015228065.2 Penaeus monodon
ACGTGTATTAGAGCAACATATTCATGCAGGTTTGGTAAACAATAAAAGATTACTGATAAGACAATAACAACTGGAATAAACCATTAGTAACATAAAGAAATCAGCTGCAAAGTAAACTGTTACTCGAAGCCTCTCCCGCCTCATCACCCACAGTAACACCTTCCTTCTCTGTCAGATTAGAACTTACTAAACATTAAGGTAAATGATGGCTTTTAATGACTTTTCGACATCAAACAAACCATGGACTTGTGGCTCCCAAACTCTGCAATTTTTGCTAAGTTTTATCAAGTTTTCGTACTAC
>NC_051407.1:12875335-12875680 GCF_015228065.2 Penaeus monodon
TACGCCCTTCAGTGGTAAAGTTGCATCCCCTCCAAAGACAGATTTTCCAAAATGAAAAATTCATGCGAGCAACTCAAGCGTAAGAAAGGTACAAAGCCTTCAGAGACTAAAAAGAGAAACGGTGATAAAAAACGCAAGAAAGAGAAAGTAAGAAAAACTGTAGGAAAGTAGGATAAATGAAGAGATGAATAAAGAATGAATAACAAAAACGGAAGTAAGTGCACGACGATTAGTTAAAAAAAAAACGCATAAGATTAATCTAAATGAGAAATGGCGTAGAAAGAAAAGAAAATTTATCGACAGGAAGAACAGGGAAGGTAGAAAACAAAGAATAGGGGATAAAAC
>NC_051407.1:12875723-12875789 GCF_015228065.2 Penaeus monodon
TTAAAAGAAAGGAGGGACCAGGGAAAGATCGACGGAAAAAACGGTTTTCTTTTATTCTGTTTTATT
>NC_051407.1:12876276-12877232 GCF_015228065.2 Penaeus monodon
AGTCAGAAAAAATATTAGTAACAGTTTTTTTTCTGCAGATTGTGTGGATTTAAATATAAAACAAACAGATTTATGAGGCAGAGAGCTAAATCTTCACAATCTCTGAAATCCGTTCGGAACTTATTTCAACGGAATATGAAAGATCAAAAATACAAACCAATATTGGGACAATGAAATATGAAACAATATTCTCTGTATTTTTTCCTTTTTTGTGTGTCATGGACATATGCTCGCAACACGATGGAATCCTTTCGTGAGATCACACCTTGCATGATATATTTTATGCAACTGTTGAAATATGTTCATTGCAGGGCGACGCGTGTGAGAAATATTAGACTCCTAAATCAAACGATTTGCATTAAATATTTGGAGCCACTTGCAATCCGATCTCATTATTATTCATTGTAATTCCTTTCATTTTCGGGCATTAGCATTTACATTTACGTGACGTATCGTGCTATCGTTGATGAATTGCAAAAGGTTTTAATGAACTAGTTTCGCTAAATTATCTGGGTTTCCATTAAGGCTTAACGGCTGGTTAGTATCGGAAAATTTGCGAAAAACGCTCGTGTCGTATGTCATTGTCATAAACATTATCATAATGATCACCTTTGCCTCCCCATCGTGATCATTGCATTAACAGCACCGGCGCTGGTTTAATTCATTTACATTAAAAAATACATTAAATGACTATTTGAGTCGACGTTGGAACAGTGCCAAGAATGCCTGTATAAGCCGAGGCGTGGCCGATGCGGGGCCCTGTTCTAGCGGCTGCACTTGGAGATACTTTGTGCAGGTGGTGTTTATGAATTCTTTGAATCTCGGTCTCTGCTCATACCCGGCGAGATACAGGACTTCCTCTGCGCAGGTTGTGACTCGGCCGCTGCCTCCAGAGAGAATGCTCCGGAGGATCTTTACCTCTGTCAGGGTGTGTTCCAAGGAGCATGCCTTGCTTG
>NC_051407.1:12885179-12885406 GCF_015228065.2 Penaeus monodon
AAACGCCTTAAACAATTCACTACATAGTTTTTTTCTGGTGACAATCAAATTGTGTTACATTAATCTATACCTTTTCGACGACTTGTTACATACTAAAATTACGAATTATTTTCTAACGAAAAAATATGTAATATATTTTATTTTTTATTTTTCTTATTTCCAAACATTGAATAACAAAAATTAAGACTTTTAATGCTGTATGATTTAAAATATAAATAAATATACTT
>NC_051407.1:12891942-12892348 GCF_015228065.2 Penaeus monodon
GAATGCTATCCATATATCGTCAATCGAGAAGGGCAGCAGGTGTACAAATCCAGACACAAGTACGACCAGAAAAAAATCAAGAACTAGATTCTAGTGGGAAAGCATTAAATTAAAAACGCAAACCGGAAGAGACCCCAGGTTTTTACCACACCATTTGTTTGGCCCTTTTGATGACCTTTAAAGAAAATTTTACTAAATTATAGAAACGTAATTAGAATTAGTATTTCGGTAAATAAAAAATATAGAATTTGAAAAAGTTACTTTTTTAAATTTTTTTGTGGTAATAACTTTTTACAAATTATTTCACTATGCGCAAGTTGACTGTTCCCTATGTATACGAATTATAGTTAAAAGAATGTATTTAGAACAGTTATCATTTCATCCGGTTCTTTGGGTTAATATCCAG
>NC_051407.1:12892372-12892877 GCF_015228065.2 Penaeus monodon
CTCAATTCCATATAATTCCAGTCCACATTTTTTAATAACTAAATTCCATTAAATTTAATATCAATTAGCCTTGTGCATTCCCCCGCGGCGCGGTGTGAATTTTGGGGGTTTGTAGGGTTTTTGTGGGCGAAAGCTTAATCCAAAAAAAAATGATTTTTTTTCTAGCAAAAACAAGCAAAGACGAAATACTTTTTTTAAATATCAACGTTTAATTTTACTTTTTCTTCACCTTTTCTGTCTGCTCACCCCGATTAAACCAACGCTTATTCTAATATGAACAACTTTCAGGATAACTAAGTAAATCCTGATAAATTCCCCAAACCCCCCGATTGACTTTCTAACTCAAAATGACTGCTTTTTTTACCAGAAAATTTATGCAGAGGCGTCAAGGAAGCGTAAATGAAAGGATTAGGGGTATTTTCTACTCACTTCCATTTATCTAATTTTGTATTCTAAGATGACAAGATGGTCCGTTATTGCTAAATGTAGTCGGGACATGACCCCA
>NC_051407.1:12894394-12894462 GCF_015228065.2 Penaeus monodon
GGAAAGGGTTTAGGGGGTGATGCTTTTTTTTTCCCCTAATTTGGTTTTTGTTTTTTTGAGTTTGTTGA
>NC_051407.1:12894870-12895057 GCF_015228065.2 Penaeus monodon
ATTTTTTCTTTATTTGGAATAAAGAAATTTTAAAATATAAGGTTTGTGTTGAAAAATAATAACAAATTTTTTTTTTTTTGTGTACAAAATTTTAAAAAAATTTGGGATTTGGTTTGTTTCCCCTTTTTATTTTTATTTCAGAGATTTAGTAATATATCATCCTAGGGGTTCCCCCTTTATTTCTTTC
>NC_051407.1:12895190-12895502 GCF_015228065.2 Penaeus monodon
CTATTTCATAACAAAAAAAAACATGGAAAAAAGAAAAAGCCAAAAAACCGCATTAAGCTGTGGAACACTTTCCCTGGCCTCCCGGGTTTTTTTTAAAGGGTGTTTATCTGTCCCCCATTTTACAACCATATGGCCCCAAAAATTGGAAACATACCTATATTTTATATATTTCGACCAATGGGGCCACGTGGATGTTTTTCCAGTGGCCCAAGTCCCCAAATTTAAAACCAAATTTATCCAAGGGCAGTGTGTTAACTGACTCCTGACCGGAATTTGATGAACGTCTCGGGTGTGTAAACCCCTTGTTGGGTA
>NC_051407.1:12910608-12910707 GCF_015228065.2 Penaeus monodon
TTAAATTCATGTAGCTGAACACAATAAAAAAAGTACATGAGAAACAGTGGCACAATGTTATAAAAGACGTGAGAAACGTAAAAACATGACGCAAATGTG
>NC_051407.1:12911978-12912078 GCF_015228065.2 Penaeus monodon
TTTCTTTTTATTTGCCTCATTAAAACAAAAAAAAGAACGTAAATTTTCCAAGAACTGCATTTCGTGTTTCATTTCCCAAGCCTTTTAATATGTATCCTAA
>NC_051407.1:12912157-12912302 GCF_015228065.2 Penaeus monodon
AGAAGACACCCTGTCAGAATGCGACGCGTGTGAGGAATTTTCGTACCCAGGACCTTGTTTGGCAAAAGAAGAATTAATTCAATCTCGTGCGATTTCACAGTGCGACAAATAAACCTTTACACGACAAGAGAATTTAACGAATTCG
>NC_051407.1:12912554-12912655 GCF_015228065.2 Penaeus monodon
CGCGTATCGCATTTTCGTTAAGCTGCTTGTACTCTTTTCTCGTTAAAATGTTGCATCTGTAGCTTAATTCTCCGAGTGATTAAGTCTTTCCTCATTTCCAC
>NC_051407.1:12913494-12913862 GCF_015228065.2 Penaeus monodon
CCTGTGAACTGCTAATGAAATGTCAATCACAGACGAAATGTGAAAATGCATCCCAAAAATAGAATATGATTTATTGCAAGTATCACTGCAGTTATTTAATGAACCATCATGATAGCATTGTTATCCGCGCGTAGAAAAGGTATGATTCCCATTATCATAGTTATTTATATTCATAGTTTTTCGTATTATTGGTTAAGGTACATTTGACAGGTTTATGAAGATTGATGGCACATATCTACATCTGTATGAATATATATTTCCAACGTACAACTTCGCTTAAATTAAAAAGTAATAAATACAACAGATTAACATTATTAATATTAAAAATTCTGCTCACCACTTCTTAGTAGAATCAAAATGATACGTAT
>NC_051407.1:12914210-12914519 GCF_015228065.2 Penaeus monodon
TTAACAGAATTCTATTTCACGTTATATTCACTTTTTCGTTTCTGAGTCGACGGAAATCAATTTATCAATGCCACACTCTTATTCAAAATAACATTAAGGAAATAAAATCAGTAATAATGCTACCATTATTAAACGAGATGTCTTTTCCTCCTCGTCAAAGATTTTATGACAAGTGTGTGTTTATGGTAATATATTTTTATTTTTCAAGACAATTTGTGGTTTGGAGGTGAGTGAACTGGCCTGTCAAGTTAATAAGCAATAAATGGTGTTTTTTCAAGTAAAACAAAAAATATTCTTCCTAAAAATAAA
>NC_051407.1:12914797-12915116 GCF_015228065.2 Penaeus monodon
CATAAACTAAAGAGCTTCTCGGCTGTTTTCCAGTGGGAGGAACCAGCCAGGATCGCGCCCTCCACTTTCCGGCGGAACAGCTCGTGAGATACCGGGTCAGGCAAAACACCTCGAAATGAAAGCTTTCTGTTTTAGAGGTTCCTTGCCCGTGACATTGAAATATCATCGGAAAGTTCGTCTTCGTATTTTTCTTTAAGTGTGAGAAATCTTTGGCGAGGAAAATGCGTCTGTGCTTTACGGGAAGGAGGAAGAAAGAGAGCGGAGTGAAAATAGGAGTGAATTGAAACGCAGGGATGTTGCATAAGTTGTATTTGGTTAT
>NC_051407.1:12915324-12915480 GCF_015228065.2 Penaeus monodon
CCTCTTACAAATGCATGTGATCGCTATGCAACATGATATCATCTGGATTCTGCAGGAAGAAAGAATTCTAATTTGGTGCAGAGATTATTGAAAACAAACAACCGAACACAGAAAAAAAACTATCTAGAAGCGCACGACTTAAACACCCCTGTCTAA
>NC_051407.1:12915514-12915701 GCF_015228065.2 Penaeus monodon
CAATAATAATACCACGCAAGACGAACAGAGAATCCGAAAGTGACAAGAGAGATATGCCAAACACGGAATCAAATATCCGGTAGCTATGTGTCGCCATTCCCCACTTTTGTCGAGTGAAACAAGTGAAGATCGACCTGGATCCTGACCTTTTCCTTGAGGGGAGATTGAAGGAGGAAGTCTTTTGTTG
>NC_051407.1:12916154-12916439 GCF_015228065.2 Penaeus monodon
TGCAGATATCAGGCCCACAGAATAACCAACGACCACAGACTTTGCAGGGATTTCCACCAGGTTGCATTATAGCCCGGAGTGCCAAGGATAAGACCAACCGGTTATTTACAATATTTGCGGAAACAGGGTTCTGTATCGGTTGGTGTTGACCGCGTACAAGGCAAGGAAAGGAATCGAATAACGGAGTTTGTTGCATGGAAACAGAGACACTGAACAGGAGAATATTAGGAAGCAAGATGAACACGGGGATTTGTCGATGTGCCTACCTTTCCAGTGGATCAGTTG
>NC_051407.1:12916506-12916965 GCF_015228065.2 Penaeus monodon
TCTACACGAATTTTCACTTAAAATCCATAATTGTACGTGTACAGCACAACATTGAGCCAATGTTATCGTAACACAAACCGGTATTAGCTTTAATTGGCAATGTCTGGTCACAAAGGTCACTGAGGTTACACCTGCCATAGCGTAGCAATTCCAAATGGAAAACAAATGAAATACCATAAAAACAAACAAGCATACAAAAGGCTATAGTGTGTTGTCTTGCCTCTCTGTCCCAGCTGTGTCCGCCGCAGTGTCCCAGATTTTTGCGGCCTTTCTCTCCCATTTTCTTTAGATTAAAGTTATAACAGAAACGGTTTATTTTAGGGGAAACTTTTCCAGGCAAGTGAATCTTTTCCATTTTTCGTTTTTTCAGTTATTAAAAAATGGAGAATAATAAACCTATTGCAACTTTGGTATAAAGACAGTGGAGAGATAATTTTAAAAAAAAAATATATATATATG
>NC_051407.1:12917110-12917540 GCF_015228065.2 Penaeus monodon
AAGTACCGTTTCCAGGTTATTAAGTAGTAGTAGACAGTTAAGAAAAAAACAAAATGCATATCCAATATTTTTCCTCTTATTTTTACTATTTTATTCCCCAATAGAGATTTTCGCAAATTAATGCAGTAGCAAAAGCATGACTTCACTTTCATCTCCATGGCCATGAAACCACAATTCGCATATAAGTAAACCTTTAGCTTTTCTTATGCGCACCTGTTTGTGCCTTAATCCAGGGTTCTTAAAATGTAAGTTTACAAGATTTCCAGCAGACTTTGCAAGGTGATAAGCGATAAAAATGCAATGCTCTGCGCAGACTTTTCGTCCGCTGGTAGTTCCTCTGCCTTATGTGGTTCTGTTGCCTCTTTTTATTCCGCTAAATCGTCGTTATGTGTGAAGGAGAAAGTCGATTGTATAGGAATTTGGTCATGAA
>NC_051407.1:12918512-12919003 GCF_015228065.2 Penaeus monodon
GATCCTCCCGGAATAAAAAAATATGTCACTGTTTTGTAATTCCGTTTCATAAATATTTCAAAACCTGTAACGCCAACAGCAATTATTAAAGTCAGCCTAGAGTGTTGGTTTTGAGGTTATACTATATAGATAAATGTAATTTGAGGCTTTCATGAAAGTACATGAACCATAATGTTTATTTTCCAGCTATTGTCAGAAATAACGAATTCACAGAAGTCGAACAGTCGAAAAATTGTTGAAAAATTTTGTGGCATCATAATATGATTTTTACCTATTTTCGAATGAGGATTACAAATATTCGGAACGTAAATGTTTTTTGCTTCATCATAATTTTAAAAATAACTGAAAATGAGTAAATTTTGGTTTATAAAAAGACAACAGACAAACTAAAAAATAATGACTATTCAGAAGTAATTATACTAAAAATAGTGGTAATGACGATAGGGAAAACCGTTGATGGATATAACATTCTACACAACAACAACAAGGAA
>NC_051407.1:12919049-12919159 GCF_015228065.2 Penaeus monodon
CTATCCTCCATAAAATTTTAAAAGCAAAACAGCTTATGTGAAGAATAATCTGATATAAAAAAAATCTGCTTTTTATTTTTATGTTTGGCCATTTATGTTTATATATATAC
>NC_051407.1:12919378-12919949 GCF_015228065.2 Penaeus monodon
ATAAACTTCAAATTGAGACAGAATACACTGAAAGAAGTGTGTGAAGCAGAACGAGAGAAGGGTTAGAGAAAAAAATAATAATTAGAAAGAGACACATCAATAAAAAGGAAAGAGGTGGAGGAACAACAAATAAAGAGAAAACGAAATTGAACAAAGAGAAAATAACTGAACTGAGAGAGTGGGAACATTCATGGAAGAGGAAAAACTAATCAAGAAGGGACACAATTAATTGCAGAAAGAATGGGAGATAATTATCTAGAAAGAAGAATATGGGAGTGTTTTAGACTGCAAAGGGGAAAGAGAGAGAAGATAAAACGAGAGAGAAACAGTACAAAGACCAGGACACAAAGGTGAGGGAAAAGGAAACAATAGAATCCGTGTAAGCATAAAAGAGTATGAGAGAGAGTAATAAAGATGACAAAGAAAAACGATGGATAATAGCAGAGAGTTGGTATCTATATCCGTTCAGTTTTAAAAAGTATTTTGAATATTGTTAGATCATGAAATCTGTAAAATAGAATGGAGAAAGTCATCTCGATTACAGAAACTGCATTTATTGTTACTAGCATCA
>NC_051407.1:12921471-12922168 GCF_015228065.2 Penaeus monodon
TCTTCCTCCCTATCCCCCCCCCCCCCGCCCATTTCCTACACTCGGCACTGTCTTATCTCCCAGCTCACCTGCTCACTTCGACCGAGCTTGAGCCATCCCTAATAGCGCTCCTCCCGTAATGCCATCCGTGTTAGATCAAGGACAGCTGGAATGCAGTTTCCTTTGTGCAACTGTCGTTCTTCTTGCAATCTGCATGTGCATTGAGTTTCTTCTGTTTTTGGGTCTTTTTCTTATAACCTTCTTTTTTATATCGATGGCGCCATGTGGAGAGGAGTTTAGAACGAATTTGGATAGTTGGGAAAGTGATTCGTGGGTCTGATGGTGGAAAGTGCATTATCTTTGGCAGCACATTTGTTAACACGACCATTCACACACGCAAGCAGTGACATGCATATTCAAACTAAAATTACATATTTGTATATTTGTGTAATATAAAGTTACAAATAGATAGAGTGATTGATTTACATGAAAGTGTTGTAGTCTGTAATTCGTCCGTAACAGAGATGCGGACTGAAGCACAAATACCACTATTTTGTTTATTACCTCGATTCCGTTAAAACAATGTTCCAAACTTCATAGGCGTGTTTTGCCACGAATAATTACCAGCACTGATCTAAACTGAGAGTATGCAACCTAGGTGATGTGGACCTGATAATATTGGAAAAAAAAATGTGTACTAATTCATGTCCATCTTTAT
>NC_051407.1:12922301-12922657 GCF_015228065.2 Penaeus monodon
AGGGGAATTCACAAACACACACGGACAAACTTCTGGTCTGAAGATATTATTACCTGTTTTATCCTTAAACAATCTTATTTGTGTATCATACTCTCAATGGCCCCTTTCGTCATTATTAATCATTATCGACATGTTTTCATTACACGTTATACCACAGACATTTCCCACAAACCAATCGAACGCAAAATTTTCTTAAAAGAGCCGTTAATTACATCCATCTCTCTAGTAAAACCTCAAAAGCAAAAGTCTAGGTTAGTGAAAACAATCATTCGAATTAAAGCACTGAAACTTGGAATCTAAAAGAATATAATTGGTGTTTCCCTCATTCTTACGAACAAAGAGCAATTGGATGCTTT
>NC_051407.1:12923449-12923730 GCF_015228065.2 Penaeus monodon
AAGGAAGGGGGAAGACAGACAGACTGACAGACGTAGAATGAAATTTGAATAATGTGCTACATGCGAGTGGAAGCATTTGGCACAGATGTGTTTTCATCAAAGTTAAAAGAAGTTGAAAGTATAGCGCAACCTACATATACAAGACTAAGACCTTGGTAATGGACGAGTGTTGCAATGCAATCATATTAATTACACGTGTTCTATCCACCACGAACATTAGGGGGGGGGGAAATAAAACAAGTAAGAGGATAGAAACTGGAAGAAAACAATAAGCACTATCT
>NC_051407.1:12923766-12923958 GCF_015228065.2 Penaeus monodon
GACAGACATGGAAAATGAGTACGTCTGTTGTATCTCCACTATCGCATTGGCATCACGAGTATATGTTTCGTGGGTTTGGTGTCGGGATGAAATGCATATTGGCTTCCTTTGAGTATATTTGCCTACGCGCTCGCTAACATAGGCACTCATCTGCATATACTCACGCGCGAACTCACACGGGTATATCTACAT
>NC_051407.1:12925451-12925649 GCF_015228065.2 Penaeus monodon
ATGCAATCAACCTGTGATAAGAGACACGGAAATTCCCTAAACGAAATTAAACTTTTATCTTTAAATTCATTAACACATGCAACACGTCCCCAACCTTCAAAGTTAAAAACTTGCCGATCCATCAATCTTGCAAATGAAAAACCGTTTGCTTGCGAATTTCGCGTTAATCTGTAGTTAATACTGTAACAATGTCGGTAC
>NC_051407.1:12925689-12925923 GCF_015228065.2 Penaeus monodon
GAAAGGGTTGATGTGGGACATGCGTTTCATTTTAACATTTCCCTGGATGCTTTCAGGCTGAGAAAAAACTATATAGCTAAACGTCAATGCAAAGATAAAACAAAGCAAAAAGTATCTCGTCATTAACAGATTGATTTCGAGAGTGGGCAAACAAGTAAATTCTTCTTAAGTGAAAAAAAAATACACTGATATGGCAATACTTGATTGCCTCGGTAATGCCTTTACAGCCCAAGC
>NC_051407.1:12925977-12926049 GCF_015228065.2 Penaeus monodon
AAATGAATGAACTGCTGATCGTGTCAGAGAAATCTGCATTGGAAAGGTAGTGATGTGAGCATGTGCTTTGCA
>NC_051407.1:12927159-12927607 GCF_015228065.2 Penaeus monodon
CGTATATACATACAGTTACAGTTGTGTATGTATGATCATAAGCCGATCAAAGGCAGTGCCCCACCCCCCACCAGCGAAAAGTCGCGCCCGCCATCGCAACCGCAGAAGCAACCGACTGAAACGACCGTAACAGTAATGACAACTGCAATGATGCTTCCATTAACAGCCTCGCGCAGCATCAAGTGTCTCGAGCAAGCGCCATTAGACCGGGTAAAGAGAGCCTTAAGTGAGCAGTTAGGCTGAAATAAGCGACAAGAACCGGAAGTAGCAGAGGCTTGCTGAGGGGAAATGAGAGAGAGAGGAAATGAGGGGACGACACACGCGCGCGCCGAGGGGAAGGTGTGAATTCTTTATTGGCTTGACCTCGAGAAAGGTGGGATGGGGGGGGGGGGGGGACTTTAGCACGGGTTTTGGGAGAGGAAGTTGCGATAATCAAGGGAGTTGGAAG
>NC_051407.1:12927723-12927847 GCF_015228065.2 Penaeus monodon
TTCGTATGTACAGTAAAACCATAGCCTGACTACAGTTAAAAATTATCTTATAAAAAAAAAAGTGAAATTAAAGAATGCAAACAACGATAAGCAAGTGTTTACTTTTAATGTAATAAGTTGTCTT
>NC_051407.1:12928009-12928090 GCF_015228065.2 Penaeus monodon
CGTTATTACAACAATGAAAATAACACGAAAGGAAATTGAATGATATTTTATTTAAAAGGAAACACGTATTCAGATATACTT
>NC_051407.1:12928112-12928422 GCF_015228065.2 Penaeus monodon
TTCCTTTTTCCTCTTTTCTTTCATTTTTCATCCTTTCTGTCCTTCACTTCTCTCTTCATCTCTGTCCTTTTCCCTTCATTTCTTTTTCTCCTTTCTTCTTCCCTTTCCACTTTCCCCTTTCAATTCTTTCGTATTCTTCATCCTCTTCATTTTCTCCCTTTCTTCGTCACTTCCTTTCACTTTTTTCATCCTTTCATTTCTTGAATTTCTTAATTTAATTCCTTCATCCTCTTCCTTCACTTCTTTCACTTCCTTTAACCCTTTCATATCCACCATTTCTTCTCTCACTTCTTTCATTTCTTTTATATCA
>NC_051407.1:12928744-12928883 GCF_015228065.2 Penaeus monodon
GTTCCCTTTGTGCAAATGTTGCTCTTTTTGCAATTTGCATCTGCATTACGTTTCTTCTGTTTTTTGTGTCTTTCTTTTATAATGCACAAATGCATCGGAGATGCAGGGATGAGTTCAAAATGAATGCTGGGTGTATATA
>NC_051407.1:12928988-12929397 GCF_015228065.2 Penaeus monodon
ATGAGTTTGCGCGCATAGAGAGAAGGATAGATGTATCTGTGTGCTCGTGTTTGTTTGTTTTTTTCAGTTCGCATTTGTGAAAACCCTCTGATAAATACAGGCCTTCCGACCAGCCTAAAAACATCCAATTGTATTCGATTCGTTAGTAACAAAGAGAGACTCAATTTCAAAACACAGAAATACACATTATTTTCTATGGTGATTTTCTTCCAAAAAAATTATTCCAATATTCATAACTACAGTAGGTTTTGTATCATGCAGCTGTTATCTCTAATCAAAACCCATGTCTTTAGGTTTATGCAATACATGTGAATGTAATTTGATTCTGATATGAGTTCATGTAATATATGAACGGAAAAATATGTGTTGCACAATGTTGTATCATAAAGGCATGTTAAGATGTAAGTAG
>NC_051407.1:12930217-12930404 GCF_015228065.2 Penaeus monodon
AACATTTCGTACTCAAGTTGTAAAGTTAAAATTTGTTCGCCTATCAAAAATAACACACAAAGACTCGTTACTCTCGAAATTCCAGTTAATCCGAAAAGAAATTGTAGTTAACATCGCAACAAATTCCTATTAGTAATGGCAGCTGCGCGTGTTTCAGTTCAACTTTTCTAACAGAGAAAATACTGTT
>NC_051407.1:12930439-12930702 GCF_015228065.2 Penaeus monodon
GGATTCACAAAATGACATGGAGAGAAAGTAAACAAAAATGAGCAAGAAAAAAATAATGGAGCGGCAGATTTTTTTGTGTGTACCTCTCGATTGTATTGTATACCGCTATCTATAAAATATGACAGTTATTAAATGCCTATGATTAATCGCCAAATCAGCAATAAGTTGTCAAAGAAAATGCGACTGAAGTAGATATCTGTTGCAATAACTATTCAAAGTCATCTTTCCTATCTCTTTTTGTTTGGTTACACGCATCTCTCTCT
>NC_051407.1:12932154-12932621 GCF_015228065.2 Penaeus monodon
AAAAATAAAATAAATCACGAAATAAACACTTTTTAAATCAAACACGCACAGAAGCCGTTATATTTTCATTATCAAACTGATAATTTTCCAAACAAATTTCCATTTAACCTCTCATGCGAACTCGTCAAACCTAACCATGACAAAAAAAAAAACGATCATATACTATATATCAATTTCGTTCATGACAACCTCAAATTGCATTAATCCGGAGAGCATAACCTCAAAGGCCAAAGTTTAGATTGGCGCTAACAATTGTCCGAGGCAAAACACACCCGTGCCGTTTGGAATCTGGTTTTATTGGAATAGAATTAATAAATAAAGCAGTGTCGTTTCTGTTGTTATGGCCGTCCCTCGCTCGAACAAACGAATCTAAACAATTGATTTTTTTTATATAGATTGTGGCAGTGACTGACGAGAGTCTATCTGTACTGCTATGTGTATTGCTACATGGAGATATGTACGTAAAA
>NC_051407.1:12932764-12932857 GCF_015228065.2 Penaeus monodon
CGTATGTATAAGGAAATTATGGAAATCAGAAGTTATTTTTAAGACGTGGGCAGAGTTAAAGTCGTAAATTACTGAATATATATCACTATATAC
>NC_051407.1:12934027-12934332 GCF_015228065.2 Penaeus monodon
CAAATATTTCAACGTCACGGGCCAAGGAATCTCAAAAGGCAAAACCGGAAAGTTATCGTCATGAGTGTTTTGTGTCATGAGTCGATATTTTACGAGCTTTTCTGTCAAAGGTCGCCATCTTGGTTTATCTCTCCTTGTGGGTACTGCCTAAGGGTTAAATGATGCTCAGAGCTTTGGTTAATAGCTCTATGGGTTCAGATTTTTGTTATATTGTTGAATGTATTGGTAGGTCTTCCTCTTCCTCCTCTTTTTCCTCCCCTCTTTGATTCTATAGATGGTGAAATCATGTTCATAGTTTTGGTTAA
>NC_051407.1:12934602-12934723 GCF_015228065.2 Penaeus monodon
ATCGATGCCCACTTGAAAACCTTCCTTTGTTCCTTTGCATTGCTTCTTTTCAGATTAAAGATGACGCTGAAAATAATGACAAACAAGCCTCGATTTCTCACTAACCAGTCTATCAAGCTAA
>NC_051407.1:12935542-12935905 GCF_015228065.2 Penaeus monodon
TTTTTTTAAGCAGCGGATATCGCACATGATAAAAGGATAGTCTCCTTTACACAAAGAGGCACAAATTCACTTAATATCTGTAGCAAGGCGGAGCAAATTTGGACTTTGCTTCCCACCCGGAAATCTTATGATGAGAAACCGTTCTCTTTCGTCTTGTGAAAATTTGACAATAGACACAGCAAGGAAGTAGATATCAGGCAAACGAGCTTAGGCGCAATTAAAGTGATAGATGCTGATGGAGTAAATCGGGGGAGAATGAAAATGTATTGAAGAATTAAATAAGGCGCTGAAACAATTTCTGTCACAATAGAGTGATGGTTATTTTCTCAGGTGTTGGAGGAGCAAGCAATAGAGGAAACAATG
>NC_051407.1:12936468-12936678 GCF_015228065.2 Penaeus monodon
TATATGTACATACTTGAATGTACATGCAAAGAGAGAGGGGGGCGGGGTTAAAGATATAAAGAGCTCAAGAAATAACACAGAAACATTGAGATGAAAAGGCCGCTAGTTTCCTGAGACAGTCCCCCGCCTTAATTAAATCTTGCCTATTCTTTTTATGACATTTGCGATCACTTGTTCTTTTGTCTCCATCCCCTCCGCTACAGACGTGTT
>NC_051407.1:12936836-12936993 GCF_015228065.2 Penaeus monodon
TATTGTATTTCATTTTTTTCATTTTTTCTTGTCTATTTTTACACACGGAATTTTATGATTGCTAATTTTACATTTTTGCTTCATTAGTGTGAATATATATTTTATGAATGATATTCCTTTCATTATGCAACTGAGGCGTTTTTGCCTTTTTTACAGT
>NC_051407.1:12937407-12937591 GCF_015228065.2 Penaeus monodon
AGAAAGGACTGCCTTTCCGAAATGCTGCTTCTTTTCCTTTCTTTTTGGTGTCTTCATTCATGGAGGAAAGTGAAAGAATTCGAGGCGTTTTAACAAGATGCTCTTTCATATCAAGATTTTTCAGATCATGATTTTTTTCCACGGGTTCCATCGTAGTCTATGTATATATGAATATACGCATATT
>NC_051407.1:12937921-12938292 GCF_015228065.2 Penaeus monodon
CCTCTTGGTAGTGAATGAAAAAAATGTACCCCAAGGACTTTTCACTGGTATTCTAAAGGTAAAAGTATGAAGTCGAATACATTCCATGAACAAACAAAAATAAATAGAAGCTCAGAGATTCCTCTGGCGAAGAGAAAAATGAAGAGGGGAAAAAAGAGAGGGAGAAAAAAATATACGTTTTGTGGTATATGCTCTATAGGAATTTCCACGAATACATTTTGCTCTATGGTATTTCTTCCTCAAAAAACACAAATATGTCGTAGTTTGTAATGGCTGGAACACATTTCTCTGTTTTTTTCTGATTTTGAATGAAGAGAGCATTTCCTCTCGTTCTTGAACTGGAAAGTGAGGCCACGCGAGCACAAACACGA
>NC_051407.1:12938588-12940743 GCF_015228065.2 Penaeus monodon
ATGATTGAAAAACAAAGTGCCTTTTCCAACGCAATCTAGCGGTTCTGTAATGACAGATTTCACTGGCCTCATAATCTGTGAATCACTGGGGTTTGTAGGCACATCCGACCACGTTGTCATTAATACAACTCCTTCCTTAAAATGCCGAAAAAACAGCCACACCCCCGAAAACAATGAGGTAATGGAAAGACACACAATAACCCGCACTCAAACAAGACTTCAAACAGTTTTTACTTCACACATTATCAAAAGAAATGGGCACATTGAGCGTTCCTGATAAGACCTGATCATCCTTGGTTCGGCTGCCAGTGTAGAAAAGCTGCTGTGGAAAAATGACAGGAGGATCTACAGCACAAACTCCGCCAAGGTAAGCTTCATCCCAGCCAGTGATGATATATCACAAAGGCACAGCAAGGACGACCTAGGGACGACCTGATGCCACCTCTGAAGCAAGCCGAAGGTAAAACAGTAAGTCGACTGTAAGATAAACTTGAGCTCTTAGCAATTCACTTTGTCAGCAAAATGAATATCGATAAACCTGATAGAGCAATATCTATTTTTCTTCTAAGGACACAAAATAACCTCGGTGACATGCATTCACTACACAGACAGTGAAAACTGTCTTAAAAGCCCTGGGAATATCAAATACTCCTGAGTCTGATGAAATTAGTCCCATTCTTCTTCAGAGTTGCGCTGAAGAGCTTTCGCGCCCTTTGACTTACAGTTACACGACGCATGGCATGTGGCCTTTCTCATACAAGTGGTATATTGTCGGACCGACTAATATTATCCCATAAATCGGACAAAGCTCTGGACAAAAAAAAATCGATACTAGAACTAGCACTGGATATCGCCGGAGCATTCGACTCTGTGGCACACAGGTCTGCTAGCCAAGCTGAAATATTTTGGTACTGAAGGAACTCTCTTAAAACTACTAAACAGCTATCAAACAGACCGAAGCCTAGTTGTTGCTGTGCATGACCAAGAATCTACAAAATATCCCATCCGTACAGGTGTCCCCCAAGATAATGTTCTTGGGCCAATTCTTTGGAAAATATACATAAATCACCTCTTAAACGCAATACCTGAGACAGCTGCATATGCAGATGATATACAGCATCTCTCATATAACCATTCCGAGTGTCAGACGGTTATTACATTACAACAATCACTCGATTTCATCAGCTACTGAAGCAGTAGTATTTGTTCTTCTAGTCACACCCGTAAGTTGTCCGTGACAGAGAAGAAATAACAGAAAAGGATTCCTTGAACGTCCTTTTAACAAGAAACTGTTTGGTGACCATGCCAAAAGCCTCGCAGTAAAGACTTCAAGAAGACTGTCGGTGTTGCAAAGGGTGAAAGAACTCGTCGGCCAGGACGCACTGATGTTATACAAGACGCAAGTGAGGTACTGATGGAATTTGCCCCGCTCGCCTGGGAGGAGCACCAGAGTCCCATATCAGGTCACTCGACGCCATCCAGAGGAGAGCGGAGAAAATAATCTGCGATCAAAATGAAGGACGCCTTAGCCTCCAGCGCAGCAGAGACATCGCCTGCCTTACTGTAATCTTCGAGGCGACCACTAAGTAAATGCCTCATTTACTCTGAGCCCAACCGTCCGTTGTCACCAGATCTGTCGCAGCCTCTTCACAGTAGGTCCAGAGCAACAGACCCTCGACCTCACAGTTTCAAGAAAAGTTTATGTACAGATAAATTATTCTTTGGAACGAGCCTGTCAGTCTTGTTGCAATAAATGAATCAACATCCATAAGTTACTACAAATGTTCAGATAATGTGTAACTTATCTAATGAAGTTCTGAAAATATATATCGCGCAACAAAAATTATAATAAATAAAATTCTGTGGAATTCATGATAAGAGTAAAAAGAAAATGGACAGATAGACACAGACACATGCATTGAGACAGAGAAAGAAGGGGTGATACAGGGAAAGAGAGCAACAGACAAACAGACATAGAGAAGCAAAGACAGACACACAGAAAATGGGTAAAAACATGTTCAAAATTAAAATAAAGTAGGCCTACAATACATTTTAGGTCTAGAAATATTTTCTTGCATAGTCACTCCTAAGTTTCTATTTTCTGTTGCGGATATGAGAGAATGTACCATAACTAAACTATTTCCGTAATATAAAT
>NC_051407.1:12940948-12941978 GCF_015228065.2 Penaeus monodon
TTGTTTGTTTCACATACAGTAATTAACGATGCCAGTTTTATATCAACCACTGGTCCAACCCGTAGTATGACAAATAAATCTCTCACTAAAAATATTGCATGATAAACAGATGTAGATAATTTAGCCTTAAAGGTGGGCACAATTGTTTGAATTTACTTATTCACACCAATTGATTTTTTTCAATAACATTACTTAATGTGGCAACTCATGGCATTTGTCTATCAGAGAAAAAAATATGAAAATTGTATGTGTTGGATGTTGTCTTTCACTATCACTCAAGCATTTCTCCACTGCCATTTCTCCATCACGCTATCACTCTCCCATTTTTCCATCACAGCATCACTGCCATTTCTCCATCACACTATCACTCTCCCATTTTTCCATCAAACCATCACTGCCATTCTCCATCACACTCTCACTCTCCCATTTTACCATCACACCATCACTGCCATTTCTCCATCACACTATCACTCTCCTATTTTTCCATCACAGCATCACTTTGCCATCCCTCAATGACCCCTTCCTTTGCCCTGTCACAATGTCATCCTTCCACTTCAGAGCCAACCTGCCCATCCCACATATCCACAGAAATACAAGAATAATCGAAAAAAAGTAATTGATTACTAATCAATCTATTTTTCTAAAAGTAATCAGCATTACTAGAATTTGGTGGTACTGCCCACCACTATTTAGGCTACAATGTAAATACTCTCTTGCTAAATTTGGTAATAAAATGTTACCTCTTTTTGAGCATATGCTTGCATTTACCTTTTTCATTGCTGATACCATGTGATCCTAAATTTACTAGCGATGGCATATTTCAGGTATTAATCAGCTCAAAGTGCTATAGTTTGACCAAAACTGCCTGAGAAATAAGAAATACTAAAAATCTTATTAGAAAGACCACCTGATTTTGAGCTTAGCACTTCTTACATTGCATACACCTCTGGAAAATCTTAAATCTGCCACTGTTATCAACTTTATACCCATTCCATACCACTAGAAATTATAATATGTTTATTAAACACAG
>NC_051407.1:12942220-12943582 GCF_015228065.2 Penaeus monodon
AAAATCAATAATAATAAAATAGGCCAAGAATGCATTATGGTACCACTACAAGCCTGGGCAATTGTTTAGGTTGTGGTAGGGTACATGAGACCTCTGCTCTGAAACAGAGAGCTGGAGCGACCTCTTGCGCCGTAAGCCAATCATTGTAGAGACAGCCTGACGGTGATTGGATGACGGGCGTAAGAGATCAGACCAGCTTTCCATCTCAGGTGTCCCAAGTGTCTGCATTTTAGTGCTCATGTCAGCACTCAGAACAGACTTGGTGTGCTGGGATCTCACTCAGCATCTGTGATTATTTGCCGTGACATGATGGCACTTTATCAATTGCTGGTGGGTTTTCAAAAAAATGATCTTCCTAAATTTATCAATTATCCTTAGTGTTTTGGTGATAAAGTTTATTATTGTAGAAAAGTCGACACAAAAATTAGTTAGAAGTGGTTTTAGTGTGAGGGGAATGAGATACATTCATGGCTTATTTTTATAATTTATTAAATGATACGGAAATAAATGTGACAAGATTTACATTCACAATGCCTCACTTTTCATATTATTGAGATGCATATCAGTTCTGATAAACATACACACAATAATTCTATTAATAAAATATCCATATAAAAAGGTATCAACATATAAATCTAAAAACAGATAATAAATTTATAATCACACAATTCAATAAAATACGTGGCATAAGTACATTAACTAATTTTATACTTCAAATTAATTTTAAGAGTATCTAAAAATCAGGTAAATGAACTGAATACTTACATGAAATAGTTACATGAATATCAGTATCACAAAAGTGGAGTTGAAATATGGCAATGGCATCAAATTGAACAATTCCACCACAAGGAACAGAAGGAAAATGCATCAACAAAGGAAAGTATGAGCTGTTGACACCAATACCATTCCATAAGCAGCTCAAGTGCTAGATATTTATTGACCAATCAAATATCTCCCTAATTGAAAAATCCAAGTCTTGACAAAAGTACGGCATAGTTTTATAGTGCCATTTACAATATAAACGAGAGAGAGAGAGAATGGTTAGCATTAAAAGAGCGGTATGTACTTGGAAGCACAGGATAATCAGAGAAACTAGGTCCAGTGAAGAAAGGAATTCTTTTATTTCTCTCAATAAATTACTTTGTATGAGCCTTGGAAAATGGCCATTGCCAATATAAAGTATGTCCACCATATTATCTAAAATAAACTCTACATTCAATTGTATTCATTTATTGAACATTTTAAAAATATACAAATATAAAATCTGAGATATGACAAGGGAAAAAATGTTAATGAGCACAATTCACTAATACATGATCTTCAAAATGCTTGGATAAAGAAACTGATATGCAACTGAAATCA
>NC_051407.1:12944060-12944414 GCF_015228065.2 Penaeus monodon
AGACATAGATGATAAGGTTCCCTTCTGCCCCAGGAAAGAGGACAGTTGGGGTTCAGGGGGTTATTACAGCACCCTTTCCCTTGGGGTACAGGTACCTCCAAAACATTACTTTTCCCATATTCTGGGGATGATCTAATCACTCCACTCTAGACAAAATATTACCTGAATGCATAACATCTATCTTGCAGTACAAATATGTATTTATTCATATAGTTAACTTTAACACATAGATGACAGATCTTGACAGTCAGTCACACAGACATATTTCACTGTACTGTATGTTTATAAACATCTCATATTCTCTTTATGTATGTTTACTTACTTTAGTTTCTGAATTTACCCCACTGTATGCAG
>NC_051407.1:12944802-12945495 GCF_015228065.2 Penaeus monodon
CAGTGTGAATATTTTTTTATTGGCCTGCAATTGTTAACTATTCTATTGGGGTCAAACTATTTAAAACATTTTTTCCAATGTCCTTACCATATAATTTCTGTCTAGCATGCATTTTTTTTCTTCTTCTTTTTGTTAGTATCATTTCATATACTGTACTTGTGACTAACTCACCTACATATGTATAGTCAACCTCAGCTGCAACCAGGTACTCAATAGATGTGCAATTGAAAACAAGCTGGGCCTTTTGGTTTAGTCTATGCCTTCCCATTTCCTGTTATCTTAGGTCTCCCCCTTTGCCTTAAAATAGTATAAAAACTCTCTTGCAAGAGACTATTCAGACAGAATTCATGCAGAGCCCCAGACAGACCCTAATATCACAGAAGCTCTCTCCAATTTTGGGAGTAGAAGCTTTGTCTGACTTTATATTATAACCTCTGAACTTTTATACCTCTCTGTTGATGCTGAGAAACTTGTCACTAGATGCATCCGATTTATTGCCCTTTAAGTGCTCTACTCCAAGAAGTGCTGAACATGTGATAGCTCAATTCCCTTAGAACAGATGAACAGGTAAATCTCAAAAACACTGACAAACAGGCACTCAGCTAAAATAGTTAATTCACACAATAAAAAAAGGCACAATAATATTCTCTGTATTAAAAAATAATAATAATAAATAAATTAATAAAAAAAATA
>NC_051407.1:12946864-12947253 GCF_015228065.2 Penaeus monodon
TAATAACAAGAAGATATAAAAACATCACCTAATACTTGACCTGTTTGTCCTTAACCCAAACAGTGGATGATTCAAACAGCAGTCACAGTAAACAAAGTTCAGCAAAGTAATACAAAAGTGGCATTCACAGGAAAATTATTTCCTCATGTTAGCAGGTTCCTCACCATCCCCCCCTAAACATGGGCAGGATATGCCAGAAAACCCTAAAAGTTACAATCATAATTTGATTTTAATTGCTTATATAATCCATTCTTTCATTTGTTAAATATGTTGACTCTACTTGTGCAAAAAACTATGACATAAAATTATGTCATACACATCACCAACACTATGCAATTACAATATATCACATACAATAATACAAGACAAAAATATAGAAATAAATTGGG
>NC_051407.1:12947343-12947764 GCF_015228065.2 Penaeus monodon
GCATATACCTGTATATATAAAGAAGACATAAGGCACAAACTCCCTATACCACAAAGATCTTCTAGTGCCACAGTGTCACTTGTATATTTGCAAGTTCTGTGGTGGATCCTTAGTACTCGTGTCCATCCTTAGGGTTAAGCCTGAGGAATGAACAAAAAATGTAAGTGTAAGAACCTCAAAATGTTTTTATTAACCATAAGGTCAAAAGAAATATAATCACATTACATTATCTTCCCTTGAGTAAATTCTAAGAAATTTTGAATAAAATGCAAGTATTTTTCACTCCATCAATACTTTGCCATCATCCTTAATTCTTCACACTTGCCCATTAATCCTTTATAACCATCCTTCACTCTCATTTCTCTTTCTTCCCTATCACTACCATTCAAAATGAACCTTCATTATAATCCTGAGGTGTGTG
>NC_051407.1:12947872-12947962 GCF_015228065.2 Penaeus monodon
AACACTGCATCGGAGATGGCACAGAAAGAAGGATGTCTTGGGTCTGTGCC
Source organism: Penaeus monodon (assembly GCF_015228065.2). Classification (NCBI taxonomy): domain Eukaryota; kingdom Metazoa; phylum Arthropoda; class Malacostraca; order Decapoda; family Penaeidae; genus Penaeus; species Penaeus monodon. The sequence continues at coordinate 12,947,923 of NC_051407.1, forward strand.
CCTAAGGAAAGGGCTTAGGTATTCCTCCTCTTTCGGAGGA
>NC_051407.1:12954622-12954900 GCF_015228065.2 Penaeus monodon
ATATATAAACATATATATATAATATATATTATTATTATAAAAAATTTTATATATATTAAAATTTTAATATATATATATATTAGGGATATATATAGAAAAATTAAAATGATATATATATGATATATTTGTTTATATTAAATTAAAATTATGTAGATATCTTTTATAGTATAGATTTAATATTTTTTAAAAATTATAAAATATATATCTTATTTTAAAATTTTAATATAATATAATTAATTTTTCCTTTAAAATAATAATATATATTTTAAAATTTTAAA
>NC_051407.1:12960054-12960199 GCF_015228065.2 Penaeus monodon
TGAGAAATCGAGGCTTGTTTGTCATTATTTTCAGCGTCATCTTTAATCTGAAAAGAAGCAATGCAAAGGAACAAAGGAAGGTTTTCAAGTGGGCATCGATTAGTATGAGCCATAGCAATAGTAATAGTAATAAAATATTTTAAAC
>NC_051407.1:12960445-12960681 GCF_015228065.2 Penaeus monodon
CCTACCAATACATTCAACAATATAACAAAAATCTGAACCCATAGAGCTATTAACCAAAGCTCTGAGCATCATTTAACCCTTAGGCAGTACCCACAAGGAGAGATAAACCAAGATGGCGACCTTTGACAGAAAAGCTCGTAAAATTCGACTCATGACACAAAACACTCATGACGATAACTTTCCGGTTTTGCCTTTTGAGATTCCTTGGCCCGTGACGTTGAAATATTTGAGGGAGG
>NC_051407.1:12961547-12961642 GCF_015228065.2 Penaeus monodon
GAGTATATAGTGATATATATTCAGTAATTTACGACTTTAACTCTGCCCACGTCTTAAAAATAACTTCTGATTTCCATAATTTCCTTATACATACG
>NC_051407.1:12961763-12962217 GCF_015228065.2 Penaeus monodon
TTTTACGTACATATCTCCATGTAGCAATACACATAGCAGTACAGATAGACTCTCGTCAGTCACTGCCACAATCTATATAAAAAAAATCAATTGTTTAGATTCGTTTGTTCGAGCGAGGGACGGCCATAACAACAGAAACGACACTGCTTTATTTATTAATTCTATTCCAATAAAACCAGATTCCAAACGGCACGGGTGTGTTTTGCCTCGGACAATTGTTAGCGCCAATCTAAACTTTGGCCTTTGAGGTTATGCTCTCCGGATTAATGCAATTTGAGGTTGTCATGAACGAAATTGATATATAGTATATGATCGTTTTTTTTTTTGTCATGGTTAGGTTTGACGAGTTCGCATGAGAGGTTAAATGGAAATTTGTTTGGAAAATTATCAGTTTGATAATGAAAATATAACGGCTTCTGTGCGTGTTTGATTTAAAAAGTGTTTATTTCGTGAT
>NC_051407.1:12963523-12963637 GCF_015228065.2 Penaeus monodon
CTCCCCTCTTCAAATTTTTCTCCCTTTCGCTTGCTTTTCGTTTTTTCTCCTTCGATTTCTCCCCTCTTTCTACTTTCATGCCCCAACTCCCCTTTCTCCTGCCTGACTCTCCCC
>NC_051407.1:12963727-12964583 GCF_015228065.2 Penaeus monodon
CCATTTCCTCCCTTTTTTTAAAAACTTTTGTCTCATATCTCTAAAATTTTCCCAAACCACATAAAGAACTCTATTTTGCTATCAGATGACACCAGAGTTTAAGTTCAGAATAAAAAGGGGAAATCTATTTTTGACCCATTTTTCCGTTTTCCTAAAAAGGGAACTCCCCAAACCAGCTTGGCAGCCACGTACCTATTTTTCACGACCACTTCCAAACAACTTTAAAATTTTGAAAAATTGTGTGAATTTTGGCCCTCGAGTTTGCGGGAGAGATTATAATGGGGTTCTTTTACCAGGGGTGTTGTAAAAAAGACCACTACGAGATGTCTGTAAGTACAGACCTTCAGCATATTTAATGTCATAGTGATGTTTCCATAGTTTTTTTAAAAGGGGATTACATTGTATCAAATATTGCTGTGCTAAATTTACCGGGGCAAGTTTTCAGTTTCTATTGTGATTAGTTGAAGTTTGCCTTTCAGGGAATATCCATAGGGGGAGGGCGCCTCTTGCTTTCTCCCCTTTTTTTTATCTTTTACTTTTCTTCTCTGCTGACTTTATTTCACACTTTTTCCTGATTGCTAGATAACTGGATTGGGTGAAAGCTTTAAAACCACTGGCAGAAAACGGGAAATCAATACACAAGGTTTCTTGACCTTGCCCTTTTTAAAAATTCTTTGCCCTACGGCTGTGTAACATCTCCAAGGTGCTCTGTAATATTTTTGTAATACCTTATAGTTTGTTAGTAGGGGCCCGTTACAAAGAATCTTTTCCCCTTATAGAAAAGCCACCGAAATGACCTACAGTGTTTATACAAATAAAAGAATAGGGACAAAAAATTTATGATTTTAAAACAAAA
>NC_051407.1:12964759-12964877 GCF_015228065.2 Penaeus monodon
TGCATTGTGGGGGGCCTTATTTTTCAGAGTTTCAGTTTATAAAAAACTGAAGGTAACAGTGATATTTCAATGAATGTCATGTGAATCTTAACCACAACTTATTGGTAGTGAAATGAAG
>NC_051407.1:12965268-12965465 GCF_015228065.2 Penaeus monodon
GCTGGTGAACATTGGGGGTTTAAGCCTGTTGTCTAATAATGATAATGTTATAAAGTTGTCATCTTGCCAGAACAAGTATTTCCATTGAACATTTAATGTAAAAAGTATCAGATACTTTTCTTGCACTGTGAATTAGTGAGTCCTCGTTCATATGCGTTCTCTGCATTTGAATCAGGGAACTCTTCTCAATGCTGTAT
>NC_051407.1:12965714-12966031 GCF_015228065.2 Penaeus monodon
TAAAATGTAATGTAAATTAAACACAGGAAAGAAGGTAAGGTTAACTTTCTTGATTTCTGTCAGATGTCTGTGTCTTCTTTGGTAACCTTTCCACCACCTCTGTCTCTTCAGGTTCATGAAAGTAACCTTCAGAGAATGTTCGCTATCACAAGAGGAAGTCAGTGAGCTGGTCAAAGGCATAAAATCCCGTGGTGTCAAGATAGTTGATGAGTTGCGCATCTTCTCTCCTTCTCTGGGGTCAGTGTCAGCTGACCTCACAACTCTGGTGAAATCAGAACTTGGCTGCACACTAACATTGTGAGTAATTATTGCTAGAT
>NC_051407.1:12973984-12974275 GCF_015228065.2 Penaeus monodon
CAAATTTGCAATAATTACTCAAATGTTAGGTGCCCCAAGTTTTTATTTCCCAGAGTTTGAGGTCAGCTGACACTGACCCCAGAGAAGGGGGAGAAAGCCAAAATCACAACTATCTTGAACCACGGGGTTTTGCCTTTGACCCGTCACGATTCCCTTGGTGCGAACATTCTCTGAAGGTTTCTTTCATGAACCGAAGGACAGGGTGGGGGAAAGGTTTCAAAAAGCCAGCATCTGACAGAAACAGAAAGTTAACCTTACCTTCTTTCCTGTGTTTTAATTTACATTAAATTT
>NC_051407.1:12975587-12975773 GCF_015228065.2 Penaeus monodon
GGGCAAAGAATTTTAAAAGGGCAAGGTCAGAGCTAACTCTTGTTGTATTGATTTCCACTGATTTCTGCCAATGTGGTATTAAGCTTTCATCAATCCAGTTACTCTAGCAAGTCAGGAGGAAAAGTGTGAAATAAAAGTCAGCAAGAGAAGACAAGTGAAAGATAGAAAAAGGGGAGAGTAAGCAAG
>NC_051407.1:12975997-12976319 GCF_015228065.2 Penaeus monodon
GCTAAAATGCTAACCTCATTATACTACTCTCCTGCAAGCTCGAGGACCAAAGTTCACACAATTTTACAAATCCTATAAAGTTGTTTGGAATGTGGTCGTGAACTATGGTACTGATGGCTGTCCAAGCTGGTTGGAGAGTTCCATTTGTAGGAACACGGAACATGGGTCAAACCTAGATTCCCTTCTTACTTCTGAACTTGAAACTCTGGTGTCATCTGATACTGCAACTAGAGTTCTTCATGTGGTTTGGCAGAAATTGAGAGATATGAGACAAAAGTTTTAAAAAAAGGGGAGGAAATGGAGAGAATATCTGAAAAGAGTA
>NC_051407.1:12976384-12976610 GCF_015228065.2 Penaeus monodon
TCCAAAATGGGTGAGAGTCAGAGCAGGAGAAAGGGAGAGTTGGTCATGAAAGTAGAGAAGAGGAGAGAAACTCAGAAAGGAGAAGAAACAGAAGAGACAATGCTGAAAGGGAGAAATTCAGAAGAGGGGAGAAAAAAGAAAACGTAAAAAATGAGGGGAAATGGGAGAATTTAGAAAATAGGCAAAAAAGCGAGAGAAAATCCAAAAAAGAGCAAGTCAGAAATGC
>NC_051407.1:12976708-12977014 GCF_015228065.2 Penaeus monodon
GCCATAAGATGGAAAAAAATTCAGGAGCAGCAGAAAAATAGTCTGAAAGAAAAGCGCAAAAGAAGAGTCTTACCCTCTACTGCACTGGATTTCCCCCATCATGTGGCAAGCCCATGCAACTGACCCAGGCTCCATTGCTGAGAAAAACAGACTCGGAGTGTACGTTAGCTGGGGCATGGCGGGCATTGCAGCCACACTCACTTCATTTGTGAGGAATATATCTGTGGCAGAGGGGAAGATAGAAAAAGCTTGTAATAATATTTCCAAATGTAAAATAGCTTCATTAGATTATAGTGCTATTCTCGC
>NC_051407.1:12977771-12978349 GCF_015228065.2 Penaeus monodon
CTTCATGGAAGTGAGCGCACAGTCCTTCCTAAGGTCATACAGAGAACCATATCGAAATTTTAGAAACAGTCCATGTACCAAGATTGACTCTATAGTGTTTTCCAGGTACTGCAATGTGCTTAAACATCTTGCGGGGCTTCTAGGTCAGCATGCACACCAGGTGCCTGATGAACTTTCCAAGGAGCTGCTCAAACTGTTCTGCCATGCTGGCATTGTCAGCAGAGATTCATGGCTTGATATCCTAAGGGAAGTGAAATGTGATGCATCAACATCAAAGTACATTGCCTCCTTTGTCTCACAGAGCTGCAAAGGTCATATCTATGTCAATGATGAGGAGGTAGGAATCTATGCCTCGCTCATGCCTCATTCCAAGCCAGAAAAAGTGACTCTAGAATTGACGAGCAACGCACGTGAGATTCCCCGTCTGCCAGAGCTCCTCAGAGCAGTAGGCAACCATGAGGGTGTTAAGGTGGCTCTCAAGTTCCATTATGACTTCGTTCATGGACAGGAATTGGATCACCTGCTTGATCATCTTAAGTCCAAACATGACGATATAAGGTATGCTTTGGAAGGGATTG
>NC_051407.1:12979454-12981455 GCF_015228065.2 Penaeus monodon
TCAATCCCTTCCAAAGCATACCTTATATCGTCATGTTTGGACTTAAGATGATCAAGCAGGTGATCCAATTCCTGTCCATGAACGAAGTCATAATGGAACTTGAGAGCCACCTTAACACCCTCATGGTTGCCTACTGCTCTGAGGAGCTCTGGCAGACGGGGAATCTCACGTGCGTTGCTCGTCAATTCTAGAGTCACTTTTTCTGGCTTGGAATGAGGCATGAGCGAGGCATAGATTCCTACCTCCTCATCATTGACATAGATATGACCTTTGCAGCTCTGTGAGACAAAGGAGGCAATGTACTTTGATGTTGATGCATCACATTTCACTTCCCTTAGGATATCAAGCCATGAATCTCTGCTGACAATGCCAGCATGGCAGAACAGTTTGAGCAGCTCCTTGGAAAGTTCATCAGGCACCTGGTGTGCATGCTGACCTAGAAGCCCCGCAAGATGTTTAAGCACATTGCAGTACCTGGAAAACACTATAGAGTCAATCTTGGTACCATGGACTGTTTCTAAAATTTCGGATATGGTTCTCTGTACTTGGAAGGACTGTGGCTCTGGCATGGCCTCAGGAAGTGAGGGAACTTGTTTTTCAAAGCCCAGAAAACTCCAAAAGCCTTTCCATGAAGAGCATTTCTTCCTCAATACACTATACTTTATGAAGCTATAATAACTATCATTCAAGAGAGCAAAATAGAGGCACCTGGCACCATAATAATCCTGAATATCCTGATGCGGGAATGTGATCACCTCGCTTCTACCAGTCACTGTAAAGGTTCCCTTCATGACTAAAAAGTGAAATAAGACTTTCTCAAAATCCAACTTGAGTTCCTCACATATTTTCCTTAACCTCTGCTTTGATACTTCTGGTAAATTAGCATCATTTTTACTGATTGATATCAGAGCTTCAGCAAACAATGCTTTCTCAAACCTTTGACAATGATTAATCAAATCTAAATTTGTAAAACTGGTGGACAGTCTTTGTCTTAGTTCCTCAATCCGCAACATATCCACTTTTGAGTACAGCTCAGTTGATGTTGTAACACTGTTCACCATGTCAGGATACTGAGACCAAAGATGAGTTAGAAGTACAAGATTAAGAGGCGAATTAAAGTGGTGTTGGAGCTTACTTGATGTTCTGTTGATGTACTCCACAAGGCCAGCAGTACTCTTTTTACTCTTGCTCTTTTTTATCATTTCATCATGGTATTTCTGAACAAAGTCCCCTCTCAACTCTACTGGTATTCCTCTGATTTTCAAGTGAACTTTCTTCAGTTCAGAAGGAATTTTTCTGTAAAAGAAGGTATCCACTGTTTCTGGACGGCTGGTGCACAGAACAGTCATATCATGCAATTTCATTCGAGATAGCAGATCATCAAAAACCTTACCCGATTCTTTTGTCATCTCATTAAGTCCATCCACAACAACTAAAAGTCTTAGGCTGGAAGTGCAGACTATAAATTCATCTATGTTTCTGAAAGATGTCAGTGTTTTGGGCATAAGAGAAGTTACAAGTTCCCTAAAGGTACTTACATGTGAATCTCGACACATAATTGGCAGAACTAGATCAAATGATTCTAAATCCTTTATGGAATTTTTGCCACTTTCCCAGTCTGATAAGATGAACTTGAACATAGTTGTTTTTCCATAGCCAGCTTGCCCTTCCAAAAGTATCAACGTGACAGCTTCATTATCACTAGCAGTACTAGATATGGTCTCACATGATTCACTTAGTCTAAGTACATCTCTATATTCGATCTCATGATTTTTGGTGCCCCCATTACCTTGCTCTATCTCAATTTTGGAGAATACATTTCCAACTTCTAAACAGTAATTGCTTCCATCAAGGAAATGGAATGGGTTTAACATCATTAGTTTCTTTATACGTGTCTTCAGCTCCTGTGAGCCATTCTCCTTCAGGAAAGTTTTCAAATGTTCATATAACAGTTCCTTCTGATATTTCTTAATATCTCCTTGTGCAAGATCAGCACTTCTG
>NC_051407.1:12981492-12982067 GCF_015228065.2 Penaeus monodon
CCTTGGTTTCTTTGGGATCTACATGAAAGCGAAGTCCTGCAGCTTGGATGGTCTTAATCAAAACTGTTCTGATCTCTTCAATATTACTGAACATCGTTTTGTTGTCCATACTACTTACATTGTGAAACAAATCATTTCTCATATTTTTGATTTGGGTCACCAAGGACTCAAGCCGTGTGTCATCTCCTGATTTCCAAGCATCATCCTCAAAGGTTGCCACACCAACACAGGCAACTTTGATACACTTATGCAGCAGTGTCACATCATAAGTTTCTCCTGTTGGGTTGGCCCTGATATTAGACTGCTGTGTTTTGTCAAAGATCTTGAGCTTAATCTTTCCAGTCTGAGGCAAGTCAGTAAGAAAATGTTTAGTCATGTTTTTCACAGATACATCTTTCGGCCAACCCCAGAGCAGGACCTGATATAGCACTTTCTGGCCCTGGCTGCGGATAATTTGCAAAGTTCGAAGGTAATTGTGGTCTTCATTTGTAAAGCCTTCAAGCAACTTGTTCAGCACCGACATGATGGAGATAGCAATGGGCTAATGGTTGACAGCCATCCCTGAGGAAATGAGA
>NC_051407.1:12982417-12983155 GCF_015228065.2 Penaeus monodon
GTAACAAACACCCTGCCCTCTCTAACAACCCCTTGTAGGTATGACATTATAAAGTAATACAGACACTTTACCAGTAATAAGTGGTACTTCAATTGCTTTCCATCATAGACAGCCACTCCTTACCTTTAGTGAGCGAAAGGGCCTTCCAACGGAGATGAGGCAGGAACTTCGTCGAAAGACGAAATTATCTCCCTCTCTGAAGACTCAACATGTTTATTTTACAAACAGAGCCGAATTTAAGGCCATCTGAACATTTGAACTAGCTTACTGTATTGAGATTAATCTTATCTCCTCAGGATCTTATCTCCTCAGGAATTCCGTCGCAAATTAGAAATGTTTAAAACTCACAATCCGCTGCCTCTCGTGCCCTTTAGTAAACAAAACGATTTGATGCGGTTTTCTTTTTTCTTTTTTTTTGTGATAATTTCATTTCGTACATGGATGACGTGTTTTTTCTCTGTTTCATACAGTCATCCAACTTTACAATTATTTTTCCCAGTTTATTTAACCCCTAGACTGCCAGGTATAGTATAGTGGTTTTGATATAATTTTTCATGGAATTCCTAGGATTTATCTTTTTTTCATGGGGATTCGTGAAATCACATAGAAAAATGTTAAAACATTTCTTCACTTACGATATATAACATTTCGTGATAACCATCCTTATTTTTACAAAATATATTGGGGTTTGTGCTCGGGGTTTTCCTAGATTCAAAACCGTGATGCAGTGCAGCGAAA
>NC_051407.1:12984005-12984561 GCF_015228065.2 Penaeus monodon
CCCACAAAAATAACTTTTTACCTCAGAAGCATATGCTCAGGACGTGAGAGCGTTGCTAATAACTTTCAAGAGAGGAAAAGGGTTGCAACCTTTACTGTAATTAAGGTCATATTGTAGGCCCTGACTCGGTCCTGCTGGGTTTGGAAATTGCCTTTATATATATCGTAGATAATCATTTTATTGACCTCGTCCCCACCTCTGTAGGGGTCTATCATGTAATTAGCAAGGTAACATGTGCGTCCTTGTTAAGAAGAAAATATAGTGTACTTTATATATAGTGTCCACACGCACCCGCACACAAACATATATAAACTTAAAATAACTCACCAGTTCAAAATAAAACTGGACTCATTATTCGACAGGTGATCAGTTTTTTCTCTTGGTACATCCTGGGCACTCCCTTAAACACTGAGGGCAAACACAGAAACAGTCGCAAGCACAATTTGAGTTCTCACTTACTAGCTTTTGAAGGTTATGTTCTCCAACTGCCTCTTTAGTCGTCGTTGTCTTACCGTGGTTGCTCTCACCGATCAACGTTGCCTTGTGGCTGCTCACT
>NC_051407.1:12985435-12985841 GCF_015228065.2 Penaeus monodon
TTGGGCGATTTTGATGCGAGCCTCCTGGTGGGAAATCAGAATCACCTCAGCCTTTGACGCACGCTCACCCAAGGTCTATATAAGTATAGGGCCTATTTCAGCTTTCTTTCAAAGTCCTTTCTCAAAACGATAATGTAAATTCTCGCAATTACAAAGTTCGTTTTTTTTCTTCTTCCCATATACTATAACCTACTCCACTTGCTCCTTCCTCCTTTGGAAATCGGTGATAAAGGATATCCTTATGGCTGTCCCAAATACGGCATCCAACCACTGCACATGCATAAGCCATTGCAGCTTATGCGCGCGCCAATCAGTCATGCGAGCGAAGACGGGAGAGAGACGGAGATCTTTGCGAGTCTGCATTCCATCCACTATTAACCACATGATTAGAGTTGAACCCCCCAGG
>NC_051407.1:12986013-12986132 GCF_015228065.2 Penaeus monodon
AGTGTCCCAAGTGACGAGACTTTATAGACTGACCCAAGCAGAACACCACCAGCTGGGTCCGAGCTCGCAAACCTTCTAGCACCGCCCCAGTCCACATTATCTTGTGTGTTTTTATAGAA
>NC_051407.1:12986175-12986349 GCF_015228065.2 Penaeus monodon
GCAGTGAAAAATAATTTTAAAAATATACAAAGAACCGTAAGAATATGGAATTAAGAAAACTAGCAAATATTACTTCCTTTTTCTTTTATATACAATCATATACACACAAGTATTACGAAGTACATCTAAATGTGAAAACAGTAAATCTTTGAACAAACTTCATATTTACAGCTA
>NC_051407.1:12987950-12988449 GCF_015228065.2 Penaeus monodon
CACTTCAAATCGAAGTGTTAGAAAAGATGACATATATGTAAAGGAGAAGACCCATTTCTTCTGTTCAAGATTACACAGGCACCCATCGGACACTCGGTAATCACACACCACGAAACTTGAATCCAATGTCTTTTAGTTTCCGCTTGAAGGAATCCTTGTACCAGTTTGTATTAACGTATAAGATCTCCCCGCATGTGTCGTAAGTGCTGCCATCTGGGTCTCTGTAGACGAGTTTTGGTTGGCGGTTGTCCCAGTAGGAGACCGCGCGGAAACCTCGCTTCTGAAACAGAGAAAGAGAGAGATGATGGGTATTGTGGTTATGAGGTTTGGTAACGAGGAGATAAGAGGTAGATATTGGTGATGAGACAGAAGGGGCATTGCGGCGATGGGACAGTGAAGGGGCGCGATAAAAACGAGAGATGCGAGGAATGTAATGATCGTGAAATATATAGGTCGTGTTGAAGACGAGGCACAAGAGCACAAGCTATTTCTATTCGAT
>NC_051407.1:12988544-12988646 GCF_015228065.2 Penaeus monodon
AATGCCCACTGAATACACATTAAAGCATAAACAAACAAAGAGGTATAATTATAATCACGCATATTTTTAACACAAAAACTTACACTCACAAACATATGCGCG
>NC_051407.1:12988728-12988910 GCF_015228065.2 Penaeus monodon
TGCAAAATGACATACCTCTATTTCTCTCAAGATCTGGTACCGATCTCGAAGGAAGTTCAGCCGTTCAGAGGGCGGAAGTTCAAGCACCTTCATCACGTGAACTTCCATTGCAATCTGGGAAGTGGAGGGTCGCTGAAGTCAGTGATTGGAAATTAAGTACTTACATGATGTAATGAGTTATT
>NC_051407.1:12990398-12990561 GCF_015228065.2 Penaeus monodon
CCGTCACCTCAGCACCTGGACTACACTTCTGACTCCCACCCCCCAGCCCTCCCACCTGGCCAACGATGTCCAGAATCGGTTCCTTCACCAGCTGTTTCAGGATGTCCCACTCTGACTCCTCGATGTCAATCTGGGAATGAAGGAAATGATGAAAAATAGGGGT
>NC_051407.1:12990733-12990895 GCF_015228065.2 Penaeus monodon
TAAGCAAGTGAAACCAGACCTTCAGAACGTGTAGTGGTCTTCCCGTCAGTTCTTTGTCACGTAGAAAACCTGCTACGTCGTTGAATTCTAACGTTTTATTCACGTCTTGCACGTACGATATGAAATGGTGGTCTGCTAAGCCGGCCTGCACGGGGGAAATGC
>NC_051407.1:12992065-12992290 GCF_015228065.2 Penaeus monodon
CCCTCACCTCATGGAAGTGCACATGCCGCGCGAGACCCATGAGGTAAACGGGATCCACGGGCTTCAAGTCGAACATGTGGACCTCGCATGGCAGCCGAGACACTGCGTCGTCGAAGGTGGTGTCGTCGTTGATCCCGAAGGAGAAGACGAGGCAGGAGCGGGGGTCGCGGCCTCCCGCCGGCAGCTCGAGGGGCGGGTCGAGGCAGACTATCTGGGGGAGAGAAA
>NC_051407.1:12992413-12992857 GCF_015228065.2 Penaeus monodon
TAGATGGAGGTGCAAGGGGTGTAGGGGAGTCTAAAGTGGGTAGGGGGTAGGGGGGAGTGCGTCGTAGATGAGGGAGGGGGGAGAGGTAACGAGGAGTGAGAGGAAGACGGAGGAAGAGGGGTAAGGGAGGGGGAGGGGAGTACGGGAGGGAGGGGAAGAGGGTGAGCAAGAGGAGGAAGGAGAGAGAGGAAAAAGAAGAGACGAAGGGGGAATAAGAGGGAGAAGAGAGAGGGGAAGAAGGGAAGAGGGTGAAAACAGGAGAAAGACAAGGGATAGGAGAAATGGGGAGAAGGGGGAAGGGGGAGAGGGGGAGGAGGCAGAGGGACAGGATAAAATACGGTGAAGTATTAAAGACAATTATGAAATTTATTAAGAAAAAAACAATCAAATTCCCATGAGGTTTCTGTTTCCATTTATTAAAAACTCTGAAAAACTTAGAGTCAT
>NC_051407.1:13000491-13000641 GCF_015228065.2 Penaeus monodon
AAAAAAAAAACATAGCCTACACTCCACTCTACTCTTTATGTAATCTACATTTATCTCATATAATTCAACGCTCACCAGGTTCCCCCACTGTTCAAACAGTGTTGGACCTTCTAAATTATTTACTCACCTTTTATGCTGTTGTTATTATGC
>NC_051407.1:13000995-13001121 GCF_015228065.2 Penaeus monodon
CTGTTTCCTATATATAAGTCACTCGTTCCTACTAGTATAAGTCAATTTTTGTTCCTACTACCTAATTAAGTAACTATACATTGTGTTCAGTCATATCTTTTCTATTAGTTCCTTTTCTTTAGCAAT
>NC_051407.1:13001232-13001322 GCF_015228065.2 Penaeus monodon
GAGGTATTTATTTTAATGATTTTAACCTATATAATAATACTCCTGCGATTGCCAGCACTTTAGCAAAACACAAATAACAATAACTGCTCA
>NC_051407.1:13002132-13002679 GCF_015228065.2 Penaeus monodon
CTTATTGCCGTCCTCAGGCATCGACACGTTGGCGTTGCTGCAAGGGAGCATCCCCCCGAGCATGACCAGCTTCCGGCACCAGGACTGGGGCGTGTGGAGGTACCGGAAGTAATCGCGTGGGGCGTCGAGGGGATCGAGCGAAGGGCGCCACGAACTCTGGCGAGAACCTCGGCGGACCATTTCTTCGGGAGGGAGTCTGAGGGGAGGGAGGAGGGGGAAGATTAAGGGGTGGGGAGAAGGGTGAGGGGTGGGGAGAGGAGGGAGGGGATGGAGAAGGGTGAAGGGAGAGGGGTGGGGTGAGGAGAAGGGAGAGGGGTGGGCGGAGGAGAGGGGAGAGGGGTGGGGTGAGGAGAAGGGAGAGGGGTGGGCGGAGGAGAGGGGAGAGGGGTGGGGTGAGGAGAAGGAAAAGGAGGGGAGGAGAGTGTCGAGGGGTGGGGGGAGGAGAAGGAAAAGGAATGGGGAGAGGGAAGAGAGGTTGGGAAGGGAGGTGCAAATTTTTGGAGAAGCCGAAACGGAAGTTGTGAGAGGAGGTGAAGGACGAATGAGA
>NC_051407.1:13002706-13002853 GCF_015228065.2 Penaeus monodon
ATCGAGGTTAATAATCACGATAACGAAAATCATCATCAAATTCATCACGCCTATCAACGAAATTAACAATAACAATAACAAGAATAAGGATCTGATGATAACTGATGCTTCTCATTATTCCAAAATAGTTTGTCATTTGGTCTGACT
>NC_051407.1:13003157-13003254 GCF_015228065.2 Penaeus monodon
GACATTAATTTAATTTGAACTTCATGTTAGTAGAGAGAGCGAACGAGATAGAAACAGAGAGAAAGGGGAAGGGAGGGAGAGTGTCTTGAATGAGAAT
>NC_051407.1:13003358-13003437 GCF_015228065.2 Penaeus monodon
CAGACAGACAGACTGAGAGACAGAGTATTTATAATATAAGAAAGAGATTAAATGTGATTAAATATGTGACTCCCAACAC
>NC_051407.1:13004307-13005183 GCF_015228065.2 Penaeus monodon
ACGCCGTGGCTTACTATGTGCTATTTGACAACCCAACAACAGTAAAAATGCTAGAACTGAGAATATCACTCATGTTTAGAGACACTTAGTACATCTGAAGCGGAAACCTGGAAAGGTCTCTGAATATGAGCAATAAACAGATAAACAAAACCACAGTTTTCAGCACAGTTACAAACGTAGATACCAAAACACACATGAATATAGTAACAAAAAAGGCGTAAAAAAACAAAACACAGATATACATAAACAAAAACACATTCGCATAGACAAAATCACAAGATGAAAACACACAAAAAACACAAACAAACATGAAAAAAATGAACAGATACACGCATCAACATGCAAGCACACTGACCTTCGTAGGTAATGGATTTCTGACTGAAAAAGAGCCTCTTGTATTAACACGGGAGTTCCAAACGCTTCCCCTCTCCTCTCGTGTAGGAGTTTTGTCCTTCGTGTGGGTCCTCTAACTACAGGACTCCACCATGCGGTAGACTCCTGGCGTAGGACCTCTTCAGTTACAGGAATCACGTTGTAGGGCAAAAGCTTGGTATAGAATTTGCCGTCGACTCCCACTTGGTCCAAGGCATCCCAGTATGATTTATCGGAGACTAAAATCGGTTGGTTGTTATTTTGAGATCGAAACAACACGTTCACTGTAAGATACAGAACCACTATGATCGTTACAATTGTTTTTCCAGCATTCTTCGACACTTTCTTTAATGTTCTCGAGCTGAACATGGTCTCGGCGTAAGAAATCTTTAAAGACCGTATTGCGACAACAGAAGATGCTCACGTTTACTTCACAATGTTAACCCGAGTGTTTCTTGCGCCTGAAAGGAGGATAAAAAGATAATATTAATACCCTGTTTCTTT
>NC_051407.1:13005246-13005486 GCF_015228065.2 Penaeus monodon
TTTCATACCAATTTTCAGTTACATTTATGATTAAAAGAATACTCGACTAGTTAACAATACTCGATAAATAATGATAAACATACATGCTTATATGTCAACTATTTACTGCATCGTGTCTGGGAACCGCCCGAGGCATAATCCGAAAATAGCTCTTTCCTTGCTTTTATTTTTTCGCATTTTCCTGTCTCTCTTCCTTTAGCTATTCTACGGAGAAGAAATATAAGTAACAGTAATGCTAGT
>NC_051407.1:13005514-13005827 GCF_015228065.2 Penaeus monodon
CGCTATGTTGATAATCTGCCGCTAATCTATGAAGCACTTTGCTGTTAATATCGCTAGTTTGTATGTTTTACATTATATGTAATTTGTATATCAAAATTTATAGTTTCATATCAGAATCATTGTGCTATTTACTGTACATCAACCTTTACCTGCATCCGCGATGGAAAAAAAATGTTATCCTTATTTAGTTATAATTCTTTGTGGATGTTATCATTTAGATAAACTTGTCACAAAATAAGCACAAATTGGCGACGTTATTAGTGAATTTTGAAATTTACATGTTGGCAGTGTAGGCTTTTACTCTCTCCACATG
>NC_051407.1:13006065-13006368 GCF_015228065.2 Penaeus monodon
CCGACTGGAATAGATGAAACAGGAAAAAGGGGTAAAAGAGCATGGAAGAACACTGTCAAACTTTAAATTTGTCGTTGATGTTTTGTGAGTCTCCATCAGTATCGTTTTATTTATCTATTTATTACTCATTATAAGCGATTTCTATATCAAGGTTTCTATATTATATCAGATATATTGTTATTCTTATTGCTTATTGCCTTCAACACCTAACATCCGTCTATATTGAGTGTAAAGAATTTCGATAGAATTGACAGCATATTTAACACATATGATTTCTCTTAAATATCATTATTCAATGTACTC
>NC_051407.1:13006733-13006800 GCF_015228065.2 Penaeus monodon
GCACTCATGTATTATGATGTACCAATAAGGATTTTTTGTTGTTTGTCTCATTAATATGTTATATTGT
>NC_051407.1:13006971-13007191 GCF_015228065.2 Penaeus monodon
CAACGGGGAGTTATTATTATGCAGTCATATAATAATATCATTGCGGATGTTATCACTTATAAATTGTTATAAAATAAACACAAACTAGCGACATTTGTAGCTAATTATTCTAAAACCCAAAGGCTCTTTATCAGCTTGGCAGAGTAGGCCAAGCAAAAATAATAGAAAAGAGATAACGTGTATATTTTTTTTAAGTGAGTATCTGTCAGCGTCGCTTGCC
>NC_051407.1:13007226-13007311 GCF_015228065.2 Penaeus monodon
ATGTATCAAGGAAATATATCATATCATAAATGCAAATGATTATGATATGATAGTTAGACATCCAACATATATCTATTAATGGCAA
>NC_051407.1:13007787-13008307 GCF_015228065.2 Penaeus monodon
CCGACACATTATTAACTTGAAATTATTGGTTTTCCTTCCTTTACGAACCAGGAAGGAAAACGCAAAATATAAAAGTGCATAGAGGACACTGCAAAGATGATAACTGATTTTTGAAGTGAGCCGCCATAAGCATCGCTATCGAGTGATTTGTAATGTATCCGGATTTATGTAATATGATACCAGATACATTGTGCAAATGTAGTGCTGTTTATTGTGCTTAAACATTTAAAATGCATCAGTGATGCCTATAAACAATGTGTTGTTAAGCAATCTAATAATATCATGGAGGCTGTTAACGCTGTATAAAATGCTATAAAATAAACAGACTAGCGACGTTGGTAACAAACCACTCCAAAAATAAATGACAAATTATCAGCTTAACAATGTTGGTTCTTCATTTTCCACACGAGATAGGAAGAGAAATTATGGTAAAAGAACCAGATCGATCGTCATGCTGAAAAAAGTGTCTTTGTTGTTTAATGTGATTCGCTGTCAACCTCGATAGCCTATGTGTTTATTC
>NC_051407.1:13008427-13008595 GCF_015228065.2 Penaeus monodon
GATTTATTATTTTTTGAGATGCATTTTATATAAAAAAAATGTGTGTTTTTTATTGTACTTAAACATTTATAGAAGATCGTATAAGTACTGTGGTGCTATCCGAGGTAATAATAGCCAATATAAAGTTTTTGTCATCCTGTACTCATAATTTTAACACTACTACAGATA
>NC_051407.1:13010431-13010555 GCF_015228065.2 Penaeus monodon
AACAGTATAGAGATGACGCCGTTTGCTTTCCAGCGCCATGCAGAGACTCTGGAGCATTAGGAGGAGTAACAAATACGTCACAGGAATTTATTTCTTAGTCGCCCTCTCCCTCTGGCATTTCGTC
>NC_051407.1:13010618-13012662 GCF_015228065.2 Penaeus monodon
GACAATGATCATCAATGGTCCAATATTTTCGAGGATGACTATGCAGATTTTCGTTTTTTGAATCCACCCTTCGCACAGCCTATTCATTCTTCGCAATATGTCGTCAAGTTAGTATATATAAAAGAAGAGATGAAGTGTTATATATATCAATGCAATTGTTTATTTATATTTTTTCACATTTTACTGTGTTTTTTTTACTTTCATTAATTTCTTCTTCTTTTCGGTTTTCTTCAATGAAAATCTAACCTTCGATTAGCTCCCCACCTATGCCGCTATTCATAATTATACTATTTTTTTTATCATTAATGATTTAATAATTGTCATTTAATTTGATAATTATCATTAATTTATAATTTTTTTCAAATCTTTATAATTTAACGATTACCTTTTTAAATAATTATCATTTATTCATTTTTTTAAGTCATTATAATCTCACAATTACCTCTTTTAAATCATTATCATTTAATCATTATTTTTTAAAATAATTATTTTTTTTTTAAACATTATAACTTAATCATTATTTTTAAAGGATTATTATTTAATTATTTTTATCATTATAATTTAATCTTTTTTTAATCGCTATAATTCAATCATTACTTTTTCAAAATTATCATCATTTATCTAATCATTTTTATCATTTTAATTGAATCACTATATTTTCTTTCTCAAAGGCCACCTCCTCGTAGGAACCTCGTGGCAGGAACTTCATCAACGCAATGGACGTCCTCAGCGCAGCAGCTCGCTACACCAAGAGACTATTTCCTACACCTCAGGAAGCCGCAGTTCTGGTGTAGGAAGTTAGTCATGATAGGAGGTAGTTTCACGTGCTCTATGTATGGAGATGAGAACGGCATGGACGGCAATAAGGTATGTTTTGGGGGTTATATTTTCCTTGTGGGTTTTTAAGAATTTGTTTCGTTTGGGCTTAGGGACCCTTGATGCGTGTTCCGGTTTTGCTTGTTACTGTTGATGTTTAGAGTTATTTTCTTGTCATGATTTTAGTGAGCGTTCTTTTATGCTACTCCACTCCACTTCATCTGTCTCCTTCTTCGCTTCATTCTTTCCTTTCGCCTCTCTGTGTCTCCCTTTCCCTCTACTCTCAGATTTCTCCTTCTCATTCTCCTCTGCCTTCGTTTACTCCTTCTCTTTAGTGCCCCCACCCCTCTCTGCTTCCTCTTTCTTATCCCGCTTATCCTCCCTATCACTCTCTTCTTCCTCTCCCTGTCAACCGTCCTCGTCTTCCGTTTTCCTCTCCTCTCTCCACCCCTAACGCATTCCTTTCCTCCAGTATCCATCTCCTCCACTTTCTCCACTTTCCCTTCTCCCTCACCACTCTTTTTTTTCTCTCTCTCGTGCACTATCTTTTCTCATTCTTATAATTTCTTCTCTCATCTTCTGCCTTCTCTCTCACACAGTTTTTTCTCCTCCTTTCCTGTCCACAGTTATCTCTCTTTTCCTCCTCTTCTCACTCTTTTTCTTCTCCCTCTTCTTTCGCCTTCCTCCCTCCCCCTCTTTCCCGTTTCCCTCTTCTGCTCTTTCTCCTCACTGTTCCTTTCCCCCTTTCTTTCCGTTCTCCTCCCTCTCCCTCTTTTCCTCCTCCCTCTCCTTATTTTCCCTTTCCTCTCCCTATTTTCTCCTTCCTCTCCCCATTTCCACCCTCCTTCTCCATATCCCCCCTCCCTCTTTCTATTCCCCCCCTTCATCTCCCTTTCCCCCTCCCTCTCCCCTCCCCCCTTCCCTCACCCTATTTCCCCTGTCCTCCTCCTTTTTCCTACCCTCCCTCTCCCTATTTCCTCCTCCCTCTCCTCTGTAATTCCCCCTTTTTCGTCCCCTCAGCTCATATGCTTGGACCCTCCCTTGGAACTGCCACCCGGTCCTGACGCCCGCCACTGCCTAACGCTCTCCTTCGGCACCCAGACGGAGGTGTCTTTCGATAAGGCCATGCTCAGTCTGCCTTGCGAGGTTCATATGTTCGATGTTCTGGACTACAAACCCCTCAGTCGCTTTGTGAACCCACGCCATGCTTATTTCCACCAGGTGAGGT
>NC_051407.1:13013436-13013731 GCF_015228065.2 Penaeus monodon
TTGTCTAAATTGTCTATCGGTTTCACCCGTCATTTTCATTATATATTAAAAATCGAATATATGAAGAGATAAACATTATGAAGTAAAAGAAAATAATTCTTAAGAATAAATGTTTCAAATTAAATAGTAATACCTCTAATACCTCACTATACTATTTCCAGGTTGGGCTAGCAAACAGTAAACGCAAAAACTTCTACATAAATTTGAATGATTCATTCCAAATGGATACGTTGACTGGCCATCTGGTTACCAATAAACTTAATCCCAGGCCTGTGCACATTCTCAAGGTAAGGAT
>NC_051407.1:13016053-13017154 GCF_015228065.2 Penaeus monodon
GTTAATGAAACTCATCTTTGACTTTTGTTAAAGGAGTGACTTGAACTAAGATTTCTTTACGCAGGTAGATATTGAAGGCGACGAGTGGGAAGTATTTGAACACCTGGTGAAGCAACCGATTTTGGATCTTGTGGGACAGGTAAGATAGTAAACATTAAACACACCAAAGAAAACGTGTAAGAGAAAATGGGGAAGACATGAAATACATCAAAGAAAACGTGTAACAGATAATGAGAAAGACATGAAATACATAAAACACGTGTGTAGTTTGTTTTAAGAAATTTTGAATATACAAAACCTAAAATGCATTAAAGAAAACATGTATAGTTTTTTTAAGGAATATGTTTAAGAATATACTTCTATTAGAAGATACTAATAAAATTATAAGGAAAGATATGATCAAAAGATTATCCTGACGCAAAGAAAAATAACAAGACTTCATCTAAATCATTTTTCATTAAAATGTCTACGAAATATCACTAAAACAAATTTAAACAATTTACTTGAATCACTTGCTTCTCGTCGACACTTGTGACAAATTAGACGAACTTTTATATTCATTATTCATTATTCATCGCTAGGACCACGCAGCCAGTGAAAATTTACTACTTTAGAATATTTTCCTAATAACATTTTTCTTGATGAGGCGTCACAATGTTTTGAACTCTTTATGTTGCCATAATCTTGATGTTAAATAGGAGGCATAATGGCAACAGCAACTACTATAGTATCGATATTCTATGAGGGTTGGGGTCTGATTAATAAACAGGCTTGTACATTTCTTCACATCTTTGCATGTATATGGAGAGTCAAAGCAGCCTTTATAAGTGCTGGACAAGTTTGTAAGCATTTAGTATACATACAGAGCGACAGATATTGAAGACAGGTCATGAGAGAGCAACCTGGTTCCTAACTGGTGGGTTAGCAGCGAGTTAGCACCGTGTCTCTGGGAACAGCAGGGAGGAATGTGTATTCTTGAGTTATGTAATGATCAGAAGGCAATGTACCTTGTTACAGATATCTCCGTATTCTCATGGAAGGATTTTTTGAATTGACAAAGGCTTAAGCAACCATACTGACAAGATATTTAAAATGGCAGAC
>NC_051407.1:13017872-13018069 GCF_015228065.2 Penaeus monodon
TCCTAATCCTATAATAGCCTTGCATTCCACTCCAGCATTACTGAACCAAAACATATTTACCACTGGACAGATTGCTGTTGAGGTTCACGTTGAGAAGGTGTTGAAACTGCCACCCGAGGAGAGGCTGGACTATCTTCAAAAACGTTACGACATCTTGAAGTCTATCGAGGTATGATGTCGTCTATGTGTGGGGGGTG
>NC_051407.1:13018892-13019143 GCF_015228065.2 Penaeus monodon
ATTTTCCCACTTGAGATCCAATTCTACCCCCCCTGACCCCCCTCCCTTCTCCTACAGAGCCGTGGCTTCCTCCCCGCAGCCTACTGGGACAACATACAAACCGACAGCCGCTACCACGCTCCTGAAGGCAGCCAGCACGATACCTGCGGAGAACTGCTCTTCGTGAACACCAACTGGTATAATAGTACTTTCAAGCGGACGCTGAGAAAATATGGGATACTGGTGAAGGTGGATGGCGTGATGTGATGTTT
>NC_051407.1:13019442-13019667 GCF_015228065.2 Penaeus monodon
ACGATAAAACTCCATTACGGCATTAACGTGCCTGTGTTCCATGTCATTTCTGCAATGGCGTTGCAGTGTTTATATTTTTCTACATATATTAACATCGTTTCTAGAGAACATATGTATATGTAACATGATATTTAATGAAAAAATGTACATGCAAATTAAGGTAAATGCTTTGTTTTCTTTATTCCACGTCAAAATAACTACTTTCGTTCATAGCTACAATTAGCA
>NC_051407.1:13020962-13021387 GCF_015228065.2 Penaeus monodon
AAGGTTAAACTCCTCCAGAGCGAGCAGGAAAACCGCGCAGATATAACAAGAGCGAAACAGTCACGTGTGCGAGTGGAGCTGTTGTGTGTATATATACGTGTGTTTCTGTTGTAGTAATGGTGTGTGTGGCTTTAAAAAAAGGGGGAAAAAGACACAATTCGGTGATGAAAAGGGAAGCTCATATAATACATAAGAAACAAATGCCAAAGGAATGTTTTTTTCAGATTTTGTGACGTGGTGGGAAATCTTGACTATTCTGTGCATCAGGAAAAATAGTGTGATAATTAAGTACCTGTTATCAAATGTGTAAGAATATGAGATATAATGGCATTAACAATATATTATTTCATAGATAATGCATGCTCCTTTATAAAAAAAATACAAAGCTATTACAATCACAAATCAGCTGATCATATTCTGCTTTT
>NC_051407.1:13023158-13023315 GCF_015228065.2 Penaeus monodon
CAAGGAAAGGAGTAGATAGAAACAAAAATAGCAAAAAGGAAAAAAGGCAATATAAAGAAAAATCAAAATAAAAGAAAAAGAAAAAAAGAAAAACAAAGAACAAAAGAAGAAAGAAAAACAACATAAATCAAGAAAAACGAAAAGAAACGGAAAAGGA
>NC_051407.1:13023614-13025054 GCF_015228065.2 Penaeus monodon
CGCGTTCAACAAGCATAGCCCCATTCCCTCGGTTTTCGTGCGTCCTTCTGCAGGATGGAAAACAGAACGTGTCGCGTGGTCGTTCTGTTAGCCATTCCTGTCTACGCTGTCTTGGTCTTCCTTCTCATTATTGGTAATTGTGGCGACTTTTTTTTTTGTAATCTATTTGTTGTTTTTTTCATACGTAGTTTTGAGTTTGAGTTTAATTTCATGCAGAGTTTAAAAGAGTTTATATTTTTTGTGGGAATTTTGAACTATGTTGCTTATGTACTAGCGTTATATCGAGAATTGTTATTGATAAAACATAACAAATATATATCTATTGGCTGTACAATCTATGTTCTATATGTGGTCACTTAATTATGTCAGTGATACAGCATTCACATCTGAATAAAGACAATTAAGACAGGTGCATGCGAACTGTCAATCAAGATGTAATCAGGAAGTCAAATAACTTATAATTAGAAATAAGTACAGGTTTAAGCTATTGTAAGTATTAATCATGTAATAAATCGTCGAACTCTTACATTTTCTTACTATCAGTTAAACTTTTAAAATTGAGGGTTCATATCTCAACTTCCATAGTCGTTACTTTGCATCACTATGTCGATTCCCACAGATGCCAGCAGCAACCACAGCATCGAAGGGCGTCGTGCCAACCTCCAGCGTTCTCGAGGAACTGGTCCACACCCTCCCCGGCCCCCAGTCTCTCATGCGCCTCACCAGAGACATCGCAGAAAACTGAGTGATGCTCATGATTATATGACCGTGCATGATCCTCCTGGGAGACTAGATACCAAGGATGGGGTAGTTCGTGATGGTAATGCCCACGAGAAACGTCCAGGTATGGACAGGTTCGAGACGGGAAATGAGGGTTTCGGAGCTTCATCTACAACACAGACCATGAGTTCCGAAAGCGACTATGATTATTATGAAGACGAAAGTGCTGATTATAATTGGTCCAAGGACTATTACAAATACAAGCATTATGCCAGGCATTACATGTACTCTGATCTCTTCACTTCCGACTTCCCTATAGAAAATGGCGGAATATGCCCTAACAGCACGAGAATTTTCGTTTTTGTCAATTCACGTGTCGAAAGGACAGAGACCAGAAACGCCATTCGCAAAAGTTATTTAAAGCTCTTCGCCAAACAAAAGATTCCTTATGCTTTCCTTATCTCGAAACCCTCCAGTAAATTAGCAATGATTAAATTGGAAGAGGAAAGCCGAAGATTTAATGATCTAGTGGTTGTTGGAAGCCTAGAAGACTACACAAATTTGACACTGAAGATGGGCCACATGATGCGCTGGGTTGGTCGCCATTGTCCCGCCGACACCTACGTTGCGAAAGTTGACGATGATGTTTATGTGAACGTACCCAGGTTCTTAAAGGTTTTGGAGAAGAAAAGGCAAAGTACTGTCCTCGGTCAGGTATGT
>NC_051407.1:13025953-13026080 GCF_015228065.2 Penaeus monodon
ACGTGGACTTTCCTAATGTCTCCCACTCATCCAAAAAATTGGCTTTTACTATCCAGCTATTCTACATAATCCAAACAGCATACTGTACTAAATTCAACAAGTATTTACAGGCTGCCTTCACACTTGT
>NC_051407.1:13026118-13026333 GCF_015228065.2 Penaeus monodon
TAAATCAGATCAACATGTAAATACCATCATTAGGTCCTAATGTACCTCCCATACCCATCTGTCCTCAGATCTGCTCAAACTGTGTGCCGAACACAGGAAATAATTTACCTCTACATATGGCACTTGAAATGACACTTGGCCTGCAGACGCGAAAGAACATGCCCCTCACAACCTTCCCTCCTTTTGCTACGGGGCCTGCCTATGTCATCACGGCA
>NC_051407.1:13027076-13027519 GCF_015228065.2 Penaeus monodon
CCCTACCCCCTTCTCATTCCTCTCCAGATGTAATTCCCTTGTTCGAAGAGGCGTCTCAGCTGATGCAGTACTTCAGTTTCGAAGACGTGTTCTGGACAGGTTTTGTTGTGGAGAAGATCAACCAAGAATTTGGCCAGACACTGGGAATGCCCCAAGATGCAGAGAGTGTAAGGTTCAAATACCTCACAATGAGGGCCAAGCGTAAGCCCTTTGGAGTGACTGTGAAGCATGAGAATGTCCCTAGATGGCGTCTTGATTACAAGACTTCGCAGCTCCTACAGGAAAGTCTTCGCAAGGCCCGTGAGGCTGTTATTGTTCACAGAATAGATTGGGAGAAAGATAGGGCACTTGTGGAGGTTCTGGATCGAGCTTTTGGGAAAGGATGGGCTAGGGGGCTGTAGGACTGTCTTGGCTTTTGTTGCTACGGTATGACTGATGATTTG
>NC_051407.1:13028876-13029197 GCF_015228065.2 Penaeus monodon
TGCTTGTCAGTTTACATTACCCGATTTTTAACAATGTCCCCGCATATCACATCAGCTCTATTCTAATTTCATGGTATATCCTTTCTCTGTCGTGTCCTCACCCACCGGCATTTCCTCGTCTGCTCTTCTTCTACGATTCCCTGGTATGCCACATGTCTTTATTTTCTTGTCTTTGAATTCCCCCCCCATCGTGGACCCCTTTTTCACTTTACAACTATTATTCCTTTATTTCCCTTATGTAGCTTTATCTAATAAGTTATCTTAAGATCTTAAAACTGCAGAAAAAAAAATTCTAATTCACTTTATTGCATAGGATTATTT
>NC_051407.1:13029297-13029582 GCF_015228065.2 Penaeus monodon
TTAATGATTTTTTTCTGGCAGTTTTAAGATCTTTAAGATAACTTATTAGATAAAGCTTACATATTTTATAATTAAAGGAATAAATATTTTTGTAAGTGAAAAATTTGTCCACTATGGTTTTTGAATTTCAAATTTACAATAAAATAAATACATTTGTTTTCATACCATGTAATCGTATAAATAATATTTTCATACTAGGAAATGCCCTTTTTGTGTAGTACACTGACAGATAAATGATATACCATTCAATTATGAATATAGCTTATGTGATTTATTTGCTTGTGA
>NC_051407.1:13030793-13031268 GCF_015228065.2 Penaeus monodon
CAAATCATCAGTCATACCGTAGCAACAAAAGCCAAGACAGTCCTACACCCCCCTAGCCCATCCTTTCCCAAAAGCTCGATCCAGAACCTCCACAAGTGCCCTATCTTTCTCCCAATCTATTCTGTGAACAATAACAGCCTCAGGGCCTTGCGAAGACTTTCCTGTAGGAGCTGCGAATTTCTTGTAATCAAGACGCCATCTAGGGACATTCTCATGCTTCACAGTCACTCCAAAGGGCTTACGCTTGGCCCTCATTGTGAGGTATTTGAACCTTACACTCTCTGCATCTTGGGGCATTCCCAGTGTCTGGCCAAATTTTTGGGTTTGATCTTCTCCAAAACAAAACCTGTCCAGAACACGTCTTCGAAACTGAAGTACTGCACCCGCTGAGACGCCTCTTCGAAAAAGGGAATTACATCTGGAGAGGAATGAGAAGGGGGTGGGGTTACTTCATTTACCTGTATGGGTTGTTATT
>NC_051407.1:13032213-13032429 GCF_015228065.2 Penaeus monodon
TGCCGTGATGACATAGGCAGGCCCCGTAGGCAAAAGGAGGGAAGGTTGTGAGGGGCAGGGTTCTTTCGCGTCTGCAGGCCAAGTGTCATTTCAAGTGCCATATGTAGAGGTAAAAATTTTTTCCTGTGTTCGGCACACAGTTGAGCAGATCTGAGGACAGATGGGTATGGGAGGTACATTAGGACCTAATGAGGTATTTACTGTTGATCTGATTTA
>NC_051407.1:13032466-13032690 GCF_015228065.2 Penaeus monodon
ACAAATGTGAAGCAGCCTGTAAATACTTGTTGAATTTAGTACAGTATGCTGTTGGATTATGTAGAATAGCTGGATAGTAAAAGCCCAATTTTTTGGATGAGTGGGAGACATTAGGAAAGTCCACGTTATATTTTTATTTATTTCCCTTATTGATATGGGCTATCTACCGTATATTTGACCTCCCTGTACAGAGAGATTAAAAAGGTGTACAGAGAGATAAATGT
>NC_051407.1:13033374-13033561 GCF_015228065.2 Penaeus monodon
GGGAGGTCAAAAATACGGTAGATAGACATATCAATATAGGGAAAATAAATACAAATATAACGTGGGGCTTCCTAATGTCTCCCACTCATCCAAAAATTGGCTTTTACTATCCCGCTATTCTACATAATCCAAACAGCATACGGGATTTAAAATTTAACAAGTATTACAGGCTGCCTTCAAAACTTGT
>NC_051407.1:13033601-13033859 GCF_015228065.2 Penaeus monodon
TAACAATCAAATGTAAATACATCATAGGTCCTAATTACCTCCCATACCCCTCTGTCCTCAGGGTCTGCTCAAAGTTGCGAACACAGGAAATAATGTACCTTACATATGGCACTGAAATGACACTTTGGGCCCGCAGACGCCCAAAGAACATGCCCCTCCAACTTCCCTCCTTTTGCTACGGGGCCTGCCTATGTCATCACGCAGGTGGTGGTGACCGACCTTTTTTAGGGGGGGGTTTGGGATTGTATGGGATGGTAT
>NC_051407.1:13035591-13035852 GCF_015228065.2 Penaeus monodon
GATTCCCTTGCCCTGCCTTTCTCCTTTAACTAATTTCATGCCCGACCGTCCATCTGCTGTTTAATTTACTGTCATTATGAGAAGCAATTAACACGTGGCCGCCTCTACACCTGCAGACTTGATGTTGCTCTCCTGATGTAGCAGCAGGCCGAGGGAACAATCTCGATTTCTTTCTTGGTTACTTTCGTGAGGGAAATAAAAATATCTCAGAAATTGCTGAACTAATTGATATTCATGTACTAGTGAGGTTACGACATAATT
>NC_051407.1:13036959-13037712 GCF_015228065.2 Penaeus monodon
CTTTCTTCTGAATCCTCCAGATAAAGCAACAGAGAAAGGACGAAATGCTTTCGAAATATTTGTATATTTTGTTATCGTTGCCTGCCATTTATAAATTGTTCAAATCATGTATGTTTACGCATGTGCGTATATGTATACTGTATAAGTGTCTGTTTCATACGCCATTTTACACTCCTCCTTTTAACGCAGCGATTTCCCTGAATCATTACAGTTCTAATTTTCAAAATGCGAATAAGTAATTATCTCTTTCATTGCAGCTGATCAAGGTTGCACTTGATTTTCGAGAATCTTCTTTGTATTTGTTTGTTTCTATGTGTATCAGTCTATACTTTTTCCGCTATTTTTATTCATTAACAAAAATGGAATATTACGAAATTGCTTTTTCTCTCCTGAACATGACATAGCTTTTAGAAATGTCCTTTTCAAATAACACTCGAACATAATTGATAATACTAAGTATGTCAAAGGGTTTAAAGGAAAAAACATTTTTTCTATCTTAGGAGGCTTCTCCAAGCTGTCGAAATCCTACCAGATTAGATCAATGAATTTGAAATCAAAATGACGCTCTCTTTTTAATATAAAACAAATGAGCAAAGAAATCAAGTGCTTGTAAAAAAAAGAAATGAATTAAGTATTCCGCATTTAGTGATTAATAAATATTTGACAGATTATAACACGGGATTATGCACTTATTCTAATGTATTTGTAATTATGTAAAGCCATTTTATGCATGTGGAAATTCTCTTGATTTGT
>NC_051407.1:13038527-13038595 GCF_015228065.2 Penaeus monodon
TTATGGGTGTGAACATATGGAGAGCTCTCTTTGATTGAAGTTTGATTTGTTATTATCGACTGTAAATT
>NC_051407.1:13038915-13039234 GCF_015228065.2 Penaeus monodon
AGATGCAAAACTATTGCACTTACATATAAAATATTGAATGGCCGAACAACATTTAGGCGCAATTGCCCTTTACATCAACAAATATCTTTTCTGTAGAACTTATTGAAACAATTGATTAAAACAAAGAAAAACAATAAGCATTCAATAGCCCAAAAAAGTTACACATACAAGGGATAGGCGTTTAATATATATCGCAGAAAAAATACTGATCTTAATTATGAGAAAATAAAAGTGTCATATACTATACTAATTTAGAAATTACTAGATTAATTGCATTACGAGCAATGGAACTAATTGATAACAACGGAATGAAATTAAT
>NC_051407.1:13040243-13040577 GCF_015228065.2 Penaeus monodon
GAGGCTTCTCCAAGCTGTCGAAATCCTGCCAGAGTAGGTCAATGAAATTTGAAATCAAAATGACGCTCTCTTTGTAATATAAAACAAATGAGCAAAGAAATCAAGTGCTTCTAAATAAAAGAAATGAAATAAGTATTCCGCATTTAGTGATTAATAAATATTTGACAGATATACACGGGATTATGCACTTATTCTAATGTATTTGTAATTATGTAAAGCCATTTTATGCATGTGGAAAGTCTCTGGATTTGTTTCTCACTACTGTTGTTGCTTTTTCCATAATCATCATTTCATTTTTGTTATAAATACCATTAATAAAAATTTCATCATTGTC
>NC_051407.1:13041456-13041612 GCF_015228065.2 Penaeus monodon
ATTTCAAATGCATTAGATGAATCCTTCCAACATCGTTCGTGAATCATTAACTGGCTTCTGTATTTTTTCTAGAACAATATATCCCTTTATTTTCATCCTGTGATTTAATGCAGAATCTTTGATAATTATGAATAGAGATTATATGTACATCGCTAG
>NC_051407.1:13041657-13041836 GCF_015228065.2 Penaeus monodon
GGAGGGTGAAAATAAAGGAGAGAGAAAATGAGAAATCGAGAAAGTGGTTTCAATACTTTTCGTTAACTTCCTGTTTAAACTGCGACTTCCCTTTTGTAGCGGTTCGAACGTGACGGGCAACTGACAAACTTTTGAAACCCCTTTAAGTTATCCGAAACAGTTCATGTTGGTTTTGCGTT
>NC_051407.1:13045211-13045373 GCF_015228065.2 Penaeus monodon
TGAACTGATTCGGATAACTTAAAGTGGTCAAAAGTTTTGTCAGTTGCCCGTCACGTTCGAACCGCTACAAAAGGGAGTCGCAGTTTAAACAGGAAGTTAACGAAAAGTATTGAAACCACTTTCTCGATTTCTCATTTTCTCTCTCCTTTATTCTCACCCTCC
>NC_051407.1:13045419-13045585 GCF_015228065.2 Penaeus monodon
CTAGCGATGTACATATAATCTCTATTCATAATTATCAAAGATTCTGCATTAAAATCACAGGATGCAATAAAGGAGATATTAATTGCTTCTAGAAAAAATACAGAAAGCCAGTTAATGATTCCACGAACGATTAAGCTGGTAATGGACTTCATCTCATGCACTTGAA
>NC_051407.1:13046491-13046759 GCF_015228065.2 Penaeus monodon
ATCCAGAGACTTTCCACATGCATAAAATGGCTTTACATAATTACAAATACATTAGAATAAGTGCATAATCCCGTGTTATAATCTGTCAAATATTTATTAATCACTAAATGCGGAATACTTAATTCATTTCTTTTTTTTACAAGCACTTGATTTCTTTGCTCATTTGTTTTATATTAAAAAGAGAGCGTCATTTTGATTTCAAATTCATTGACCTACTCTGGCAGGATTTCGACAGCTTGGAGAAGCCTCTTAGAGATAGAGAAAAATG
>NC_051407.1:13047653-13047847 GCF_015228065.2 Penaeus monodon
AAATGGCTAAATAAGTAACCTAAATTTCACTGCATGAAAATTTAATACAAATACTTATTTCGTGGAAAGAAGAGGTTCTGCATCTGACCTAACCTTTGTTCGAAGGGTCTGGGAAGCTTTTACGCAGATTCAATTAAGGTGCGATCGGGAGGTGTATCGTGTGTTGTAAGGCAATACATGCATTCTGAAAAACT
>NC_051407.1:13047991-13048122 GCF_015228065.2 Penaeus monodon
AAAAACATGCAGCATTTCTCTTTTAGCTCGTGAAAGGAGATCATGTCTACTGTAGAACTATGAGCACGGAAGCCACATTGTGACTTAGGGTAGATGACTTGTGCTACCTTCTTCAGGTGTACTAACAGCAC
>NC_051407.1:13050829-13051299 GCF_015228065.2 Penaeus monodon
AGTTACAGTCACCCTTAAGAGCCACACACACGTACTGCATGTGTTTTTACCTCTTTTTCATAAACCGTTAATTTTCCAGATAAAATCAATAACCATAGAATCAAGGTAACCATAATATTGCGATTCTTTCAAAGGAATATCTCATTAAGAAGAGTATGGCGAATTTTGGAATTCTCTAGATATATTCATAAAACTCCATTCACTTTACAGTAATCCTCTCGACCTCTGTTGAACCCCCTCTGAATGCAATCTATGCAATCCGAATCAGATTATTGCCATGAAACTGACGACAAAAGGGGGAGAAGACAGCTTGCAATATTTCATAGTACTTCAATAACGATATATCACCAGCGTCAGAATTCCCGCTTTGTTTAAGACCGAAAAAAAGGGATGTTGAAGGAGTATGCAATTACTGCAGACAAATAAATCGTTTGGGGAAACTCGGGTGAAAATACAACTTCCCCCATCCG
>NC_051407.1:13051322-13052070 GCF_015228065.2 Penaeus monodon
AAATCCAATCAGAAGGGATCGGTAAGGGATCAGTCCACATATCAGGGGGAAACGTACTGTTGTTACGTAATCAATAACGACATCATCTGTCCTCAATTTGGACCCCAATAAGGGAGAAGCTAATTAACTAGCCCTTGCTACATTAAGCTTTCCAACAACGATTAAATTCTGTTGGCTTTGTATGACGAAGTAACCAGAGCAGAAGCTGGGTTAAAATATTATTAACTACGCAGACTGAAATGATTTATTTACAAGTAAATATCACAAAAAATGGCTGAAGCAGCCTTGATGAATATAATTTCATTGACGATGATGATAAATAAATGCCTGATTTTATATTGGTTGATATAATTTCATTGATGGTGATGGTGGAAATGTAGAACCATTGCCTAGAAAATTCAGACCAAAAAATTGATTATGGTGTGTGAGTATATAAATATTTCTAGAACATGCAAATGCTTCATGGGTTTCTCATTTCAGACGTTCATCAGTGGTAAGCAATTACATGTACAACATGTCATCTGAGGCTGTAAATGGCTAAAATTAATACTATCTTTTTTTGGCTTTAGGAGATTTTTTCACCAGAATGTTTCAGACTAATTCCTAATTTCAGTGTCAGTCTTGTGCGAAATTTACACAGGCAAAAGCCCGGTAGTATGAAAATGACGATATGCAAAAATATGTGATGTTACTCTCAACAACATTCATATTTGAAAGAGAGAGATGGAGGAATACGTGTCAGTTGCTA
>NC_051407.1:13052130-13052511 GCF_015228065.2 Penaeus monodon
AAGCTTCGTACTACACCCGTCAGAATACGCTATGACTCAGAACAAGTTAGAAATACCTTCAATACCTTCACAGTGCTGTTTTCTTCATATGGAGTTCCTGAAAATTGGAATTACACATGATTATATATAAGAGAAATGCACACAGTAAGTTATTTCTACGCGTGGCTAATGTGATAGAGATTTTTTTGCGGCGAACATATCGATGATTACTGAACGCAATTACAAACAAAATGGAAAAGCACGGTGATTGACTGAGAAAGAAAATCTCATTTTCTGGCCTAATCTTATCCGCATTCCAAAATGGGTCCTACAAATAATACACATTTCGTCCTATAATGTACACTGATAAAGTTCCTAAACCTTTAACACTAAGCAAGAAAA
>NC_051407.1:13053207-13053375 GCF_015228065.2 Penaeus monodon
CACCCTATATAAATATAACGTTATAAAAATATTTATTATTTAATAATTAATAAAATTTTAAAAAAAAAATATTAATAATTATTTTTATCTTTATTAAAAATAAAATAAAAATAAAAATTATTTAAAAAAAAAATTTTAAATATAAATATATAAAATATAATTTTATTA
>NC_051407.1:13054605-13055382 GCF_015228065.2 Penaeus monodon
AGAAACAAATCAAGAGAATTTCCACATGCATAAAATGGCTTTAAACTAATTACAAATACATTAGAATAAGTGCATAATCCCGTGTTATAATCTGCCCAAAATATTTATTAATCACTAAAGCGGAATACTTAATTCATTTCTTTTTTTTACAAGCATTTGATTTCTTTGTCATTTGTTTTATATTAAAAAGAGAGCGTCATTTTGATTTCAAATTCATTGATCTAATCTGGTAGGAATTTCGACAGTTTGGAGAACCCTCCTAGAGATAGAAAAATGTATTTCCATTAATCATTGACATACTTAGTATTATCAATTATGTTCGAGTGTTTTTTGAAAAGGACATTTCAAAAAAGCAGTCATGTTCAGGAGAGAAAAAAGCAATTTCGTAATATTCCATTTTTGTTAATAAAATAAAAATAGCGGAAAAAAGTATAGACTGATACACATAGAAACAAACAAATACAAAGAAGATTCTCGAAAATCAAGTGAAACCCTTTGATCAGCTGCAATGAAAGAGATAATTACTTATTCGCATTTTGAAAATTAGAACTGTAATGATTCAGGGAAATGGGCTGCGTTAAAAGGAGGAGGTAAATGGCGTATGAAACAGACACTTATACATATTACATATACCCCACATGCGTAAACATACATGAGTTGAAAAATTTTATAAATGGCAGGCAACGATAACAAAATATACAAATATTTCGAAAGCATTTCGTCCTTTCTCTGTTGCTTTATCTGGAGGATTCAGAAGAAAGAAGACAGCGGAAGGCT
>NC_051407.1:13056582-13056835 GCF_015228065.2 Penaeus monodon
CGAACCTTCACTAGTACATGAATATCAATTAGTTCAGCAATTTCTGAGATATTTTTATTTCCCTCACGAAAGTAAAACCCAAAAAAGAAATCGAGATTGTTCCCTCGGCTGCTGCTCATCAGGAGAGCAACATCAAGTCTGCAGGTGTAGAGGCGGCCACGTGTTAATTGCTTCTCCATAATGACAGTAATTAAACAGCAGATGGACGGGCGGGCATGAAATTGTTAAAGGAGAAAGGCAGGGCAAGGGAATC
>NC_051407.1:13061966-13062153 GCF_015228065.2 Penaeus monodon
AAGTTTGGTAGTAGATTTTAAAATAGTATCTAGTTCCTTCATTTCGATGTGAAGTTATGAAACATTCATATATTATTTTTGATTTGACTCCCAAACAAAAGTCGGAAACTTCCACAGATGATATGTTTTTTGGGTTGAATTTGAATCTAAATATTTTTCATATTGCCATATTAATGCTTTGCAAGAT
>NC_051407.1:13062300-13062529 GCF_015228065.2 Penaeus monodon
GGGGGGGGGGGGGGGTTTTTTTTAGAACCGTTTGAGAATTAACTGCCCCAACATTTCTCTTTTGTCCTCTTGAAAATCTGCTTACGGTTAATCTTATTTTTCCTTAATTATTCGTAATTCTAAAAGTAATACCTGTAATATAACAGAAAATAGAAAAGACAACAGGGTAATTAAGATGCAAACGATGTTCGCAATCATAGTATAAATAAAAAGTCTGAACACATAAAAT
>NC_051407.1:13063231-13063748 GCF_015228065.2 Penaeus monodon
AGGAGGCATGTAATGTGATTATGTCTTCAGTGATTAAGATAATCTGGAAAGTGATTAAACGTTCAGAATTTTGCAGAAAATGAGGAAGGTTCTGAAGAAACCATTTTATTTGTCTTTCTCATGAGTAATAATGTTGATCATGATAATAATCAAGAGTGGCGAGCGAGTACGATTTATTTTATAATAGTCATAACATCAATAACAATTATGATAACATAAAGAAAATATAACGACTGGTTGCAAAACGATAATAAAAAGGAATACATTCTGAGCATGTTTATTCTTATCTGCTTCCATCACATCGACCTTTACCGTCATTATTCTAATTATTGCTGTAATATTATAATCATCTCATATTATTTCAATCATCTTTTTTTTATCTCGAAAATTTCCCTTTATCTTACGTTGTCAAAATCTCTCACAAATCCAGCATTTAACTACAACACCATTTCCGTTTACATCCTTCTTGCTATCTCCACATTCTCTCTGATAATAAACCTGTTATACTGCTTCCTTT
>NC_051407.1:13063774-13063890 GCF_015228065.2 Penaeus monodon
TGCATTGTAATGTTACTTTCAAACTATCATTCTGCAATTTTCTTCTTATATTTTCTGGTGAGTGAGTGGTGATTATAAATCTGATTATATGATTCGTACCAAAGTAAAAATCTGCC
>NC_051407.1:13065474-13065745 GCF_015228065.2 Penaeus monodon
AAAGATAAATACCTTGCTATTTATCGACAAATTCAGATAAAACATATATCAGCTTCTACATCTCCAAAATATTTACAAGCATCCCAGAGGTCAATCAACAGTAACACGGTGTAATGAAACGTATGTTGTATCAAACGTACTAAACACCTTTGATCGTCGTATCAAGGCTTCCCCGATGCATCTGATGTGAAATCATATTGGTTGCTAGAATTTCGAAGCAAATTACAGTAACATGGTCTTGCGGTAAACAGGGTTTATAACTGAAATTACC
>NC_051407.1:13068999-13069347 GCF_015228065.2 Penaeus monodon
TGCTCGTAATGCAATTAATCTAGTAATTTCTAAATTAGTATAGTATATGACACTTTTATTTTCTCATAATTAAGATCAGTATTTTTTCTGCGATATATATTAAACGCCTATCCCTTGTATGTGTAACTTTTTTGGGCTATTGAATGCTTATTGTTTTTCTTTGTTTTAATCAATTGTTTCAATAAGTTCTACAGAAAAGATATTTGTTGATGTAAAGGGCAATTGCGCCTAAATGTTGTTCGGCCATTCAATATTTTATATGTAAGTGCAATAGTTTTGCATCTTTATTGTTGTTTATATTATGCTATTGCCAATATCGCGTTGTATTTCTTATTATTTATTCCTCCC
>NC_051407.1:13069621-13069728 GCF_015228065.2 Penaeus monodon
ATTTTTTTCTCCCTTTATCAATTTACAGTCGATAATAACAAATCAAACTTCAATCAAAGAGAGCTCTCCATATGTTCACACCCATAATTAGTGTTAGTAATTCTGAA
>NC_051407.1:13070557-13071304 GCF_015228065.2 Penaeus monodon
CAAGAGAATTTCCACATGCATAAAATGGCTTTACATAATTACAAATACATTAGAATAAGTGCATAATCCCGTGTTATAATCTGTCAAATATTTATTAATCACTAAATGCGGAATACTTAATTCATTTCTTTTTTTTACAAGCACTTGATTTCTTTGCTCATTTGTTTTATATTAAAAAGAGAGCGTCATTTTGATTTCAAATTCATTGATCTAATCTGGTAGGATTTCGACAGCTTGGAGAAGCCTCCTAGAGATAGAAAAAATGTATTTTCCATTAATCATTTGACATACTTAGTATTATCAATTATGTTCGAGTGTTATTTGAAAAGGACATTTCTAAAAGCTATGTCATGTTCAGGAGAGAAAAAGCAATTTCGTAATATTCCATTTTTGTTAATGAATAAAAATAGCGGAAAAAGTATAGACTGATACACATAGAAACAAACAAATACAAAGAAGATTCTCGAAAATCAAGTGCAACCTTGATCAGCTGCAATGAAAGAGATAATTACTTATTCGCATTTTGAAAATTAGAACTGTAATGATTCAGGGAAATCGGCTGCGTTAAAAGGAGGAGGTAAATGGCGTATGAAACAGACACTTATACAGTATACATATACGCACATGCGTAAACATACATGAGTTGAACAATTTATAAATGGCAGGCAACGATAACAAAATATACAAATATTTCGAAAGCATTTTCGTCCTTTCTCTGTTGCTTTATCTGGAGGATTCAGAAGAAAG
>NC_051407.1:13072630-13072825 GCF_015228065.2 Penaeus monodon
TTTCCCTCACGAAAGTAACCAAGAAAGAAATCGAGATTGTTCCCTCGGCCTGCTGCTACATCAGGAGAGCAACATCAAGTCTGCAGGTGTAGAGGCGGCCACGTGTTAATTGCTTCTCATAATGACAGTAATTAAACAGCAGATGGACGGTCGGGCATGAAATTAGTTAAAGGAGAAAGGCAGGGCAAGGGAATC
>NC_051407.1:13077640-13077823 GCF_015228065.2 Penaeus monodon
AAGTTTGGTAGTAGATTTTAAAATAGTATCTAGTTCCTTCATTTCGATGTGAAGTTATGAAACATTCATATATTATTTTTGATTTGACTCCCAAACAAAAGTCGGAAACTTCCACAGATGATATGTTTTTTGGGTTGAATTTGAATCTAAATATTTTTCATATTGCATATTCATGCTTTGCAA
>NC_051407.1:13077992-13078229 GCF_015228065.2 Penaeus monodon
AGAACCGTTTGAGAATTAACTGCCCCAACATTTCTCTTTTGTCCTCTTGAAAATCTGCTTACGGTTAATCTTATTTTTCCTTAATTATTCGTAATTCTAAAAGTAATACCTGTAATATAACAGAAAATAGAAAAGACAACAGGGTAATTAAGATGCAAACGATGTTCGCAATCATAGTATAAATAAAAAGTCTGAACACATAAAATCCGTTTACCGGCCTTCCATTCCACACACACG
>NC_051407.1:13078912-13079576 GCF_015228065.2 Penaeus monodon
TTAGTACGCATGCTCCCCACACCCATTTGGGCAAAGATGGGATTAGGGAAGAGATAAGCTAGGGGCATGTAATGTATTTGTTTTCAGTGATTAAGATAATCGGAAAAGTGTTTAAAAACGTTCAGAATTTTGCAAAAAATGAGGAAGGTTCTGAAGAAACCATTTTATTTGTCTTTCTCATGAAAATAATGTTGATCAGATAATAATCAAATGCGAGCGAGTACATTTTTTTTATAATAGTCATAAAATCAATAAAAATTATGATAAAATAAAGAAAATATAACGACTGGTTGCAAAACGAAATAAAAAGAATACATTTTGAGCATGTTTATTTTTTCTGCTTCCATCACACGACCTTTTCCGTCATTATTCAATTATTGCTGTAAATTATAATCATCTAATTTTTCAAACACTTTTTTTTACTCGAAAATTTTCCCCTTTATCTTTCGTTGTCAAAATCTCTCACAAAACCACCCCCTTTAACTACAACACATTTGTTTACATCCTTCTTGCTATCTCCACATTCCTTGATAAAAAACCTGTTTAGCTTTCCTTTTTTCTCTTTTCTATCTTTCTCTCCCCTTGCTTGTAAAGTTCTTTCAAACTATCATTCTGCAATTTTCTTCTTATATTTTTTGGGAGTGAGTGGTGATTAAATCTGATT
>NC_051407.1:13081398-13081691 GCF_015228065.2 Penaeus monodon
ATACCTTGTCCTATTTTATCGACAAAATTCAGATTATCACATATTATTCAGCTTCTCTACATCTCCAAAATATTTACAAAGCATCCCCAAGGGGCCAAACGTAACACGGTGTAATGAAAAAGTATTTGTATCAACGATAAAAACCTTTTATCGCGATCAAGGTCCCCGATGCATTGATGTGAAAAACATATTGGTTGCTAAATTTCGAAGAAAAAACAGTAAAATGGTTTGGGGGGTAAAAAGGGGTTTATAACTGAAAAAACCTTTTTGGATATTGGAGTGAAGTTTTTAAA
>NC_051407.1:13089616-13089815 GCF_015228065.2 Penaeus monodon
CTTCTTTTTAAAATTTCTTTGTATCAAAAAAAATATTTTTTTGGGCCAAATTTTTGGCAGTTTTATTTTTCAGTAGATAAACCGGGCTTTCATCATCTAATTCCTTGTTTTTCATTTTTTGGCCTCTGAGAAAGTATTTTACAAGGCCCCTTTTTATCAATATACAAAAATTTTTTTATCCCTTTTTTATATCAAGTGG
>NC_051407.1:13089864-13090060 GCF_015228065.2 Penaeus monodon
AAATATATTTATGAGAAGAAGAGAAGAGAAAACCCTTTTATAATTAAAAATTTTTTTAAAAAAAAAGGTGTTGACAGGTAGGGTTTATAAAGTTTCTTTTAAAAAATTTTTCAAACAAATTTCCGAAAGGGAAAAATTTAAAAATATAGTAACAGAATGGGGCCCCCCCCCCCTTCTATGTAAGCTTTTGTCGTCC
>NC_051407.1:13093446-13093635 GCF_015228065.2 Penaeus monodon
TTTTTTTTGCCTTTTTTTTTCTTTTTTGGGTTTGGTTTTCTTAACGGGTTTTTGTTGTTTTTTTTTTTTTTGTAATTCCCCGTTGGTTGTTTTTGGGGTTCTTTTTTCCGGGGGTTTTTTTTTTTTTGATAAGTGAAAAATTTTTTAAAAAAAGATGTTTTGGTTAAAAAGCTTACATTTCCCAAAAAA
>NC_051407.1:13093669-13093749 GCF_015228065.2 Penaeus monodon
TTAAACCCGTTTTAAAGGGAATTTGTGGGGTTGGGAAATTTCCTTTTAATTTTAAAAAAATTGGGTTAAACAAGGTTATA
>NC_051407.1:13094011-13094139 GCF_015228065.2 Penaeus monodon
AATGGGGGAAAAAAAATTTTGTTTTATTTTTTTTTAAAAAAAAAAGGCATATAAAATTTTTGGTTTTTTAATTAAATTTTAAAACTTTTACTTTTTTTCGAAAAAATTTTGTAATTTTTTTAGTTTTT
>NC_051407.1:13103084-13103373 GCF_015228065.2 Penaeus monodon
TAACGTGTTAAGTATGGGATTTTCGTGGGTTCGTACAAATTTTTTATGTTTTATGACAGGTTAAAAGGAGGAAAATTGGGCCCTTTTGCGGGTTACATTCAAAAAAGACGGAAAACGAAAAAAAATATAAAGTTGAAAGCAGACCATTTTTCCCGTGCCTTTAAAAATTGGGATATTTTCGCTGCAGGGTTTTTGGGATACTTATTCGGAATTCGCGTCTGACAAATTTTTCATCGAACTCTGCGATTGTGCCGGGCACCAAAAATGATTTAAGATAGAAAACGTTAAA
>NC_051407.1:13104252-13104341 GCF_015228065.2 Penaeus monodon
GAAATTTACCATCAGCATTTTATTTTTCCCATTTTTTATCTGCAAAAGAAAACAGGAAGAGAAAAGAGCCATGTCTCCAAAGTCAACGT
>NC_051407.1:13104375-13104628 GCF_015228065.2 Penaeus monodon
GGAAAAAAAATCTATAAAACATGAATACAGCTGTCAAAAGAAGATCCATTTCGAATGAGTCTCATCAATTCAGGCTTTCCTCAAATCCTATGATATCGAAATTCGATGTTTTTGATAGAAAAAATGAAAACGGTTTCATTCTTTACGAGGGCCAGAGAGGCGTATGTTAGATATTTTAGCCATTTATATAGTTGCTCACGCAGTCTTCTTCACTAGCCAAAAGCTGATTCATGATTTCTGTCCGTTCCCCGTA
>NC_051407.1:13105222-13105850 GCF_015228065.2 Penaeus monodon
CTCATTATTATCGCCACCATCACCAATTATCTTCATCCAACAAAAACTCGAACGTGATCAGTTCTGTCTGACGGGACGAGGCAACAGAACTGCATAAGTCTGGAGAACGAGCTGGAGAAGAAACAGCTACGCAGATCATCACTTAGTATTCGGTTACCACCTTGTAAGGCATATTGTAATCCTTATGTGTATGACTTTCAAACACCTAGAGTTAATGCACTAACATACGCAGAAGAAAAACGACAGGTTTACATACACGCGTAAATATAGTTCCGTGTTTATGGGAAGCAAGGTTGCCAGTTACTGAAATTCGTCTGCTATACGGAAAACCCACAAAAGATTTTTGAAGTAAGATTCAGCAGCTGTCGCAAGAGCGAAAATATTACCAAGGAATTTTGTTTTCTTACCCCAAAATGACTACGTATACAAAATAAGCTGGATATGGTACACAAGTAAAATATGTCCTGCAGAATCGTGTTCTAATAGGCCGTTTCGAATCCAATAAACAATTCGAATTCTTAGCGGCAGAAAATCGTCTCTTTTTATGCTTTCACTCTTTAAAGTTCATTCGCTTTAAAGTTTTTTAGTTTCTTTACGTTTTCAGAAAAAAAATGGATTTCATATCACA
>NC_051407.1:13106355-13106826 GCF_015228065.2 Penaeus monodon
TTAAAATGTGATTAACTTTTTTTTACCTTTCTCTCTCTGTGGATTAATTCAAAACAAACTTTCAAAGAAAAAGACATGAAACGGATACATTAAAATTCAGTACTCTGAAGTTAATAAGAATGCTAATGTATTCTTGCTTCCCTGGCAACGGTGTCCTATAAAACATTTGCGAATTGCTAATCTCGTTTTTATTTTGTAAAACTTTTATTACCATTGTTTTGACCGTTTTTGCCTAATCTTTACGTTTCTTATTCATGTTCCTCTCGTTGTCTCTATTCTCATTACCCCTGTTGCGGTCTTGCTGCGAATATTTCTTATTTAGTCTTATTTTACAAGTATATTTTGTGAAGAGAGTACAAGAAAGTTTCACGAGTGTCTTTAATTCTTGTCATTTCCCTTTTCCCTTTTGACGATCTGTCGCGATTTCCTTACCCTTGGATCTTGTGTTGTTTTTTCGTTCCAATAACTTTG
>NC_051407.1:13106944-13107194 GCF_015228065.2 Penaeus monodon
GCGCACAACAAAGGCAAAACTTTCTTTCCCAGCTTTACACGAAAATGGAGTTTCAAGGTATTACTTGCACGTACTGTACATGACATATACTGTATATACACAGCTACGCAGACATAGAAACATGATTTAATGCATTTGTGTTCTTATCAGTTTTTTAAACGCGGGGGGAGTTAGCTCATGAATATATCTGAAAGTCCTAATATTATAAAACAACTTTTGGAATCTATGTAAGTTTCTGGCTTATACAACT
>NC_051407.1:13107225-13107437 GCF_015228065.2 Penaeus monodon
AGCCTTAACTCGAATCCTCGTCTGTCTTTTTTGTTTCAGATATATTCAGTTTAGCTTGTGTTTCAACTCCAGATCATTGATGAACATAAACATTACTGATTCCGTTGGGGCACTGCATTTGTGTCCAATAATAGTTTTTGCCTTCAATTACTTTTCTCTTTTGTTTTTTACATAATAGTTCGAACCGGTTATGTGTTTGTGCGTGTAAAAAC
>NC_051407.1:13107499-13107711 GCF_015228065.2 Penaeus monodon
GATGTGAAAACAACCCAATCCTAAATAGTTTTGTACCATAATTTAAGGTAAAACGCTTGAAGATCGTGAGCCCTTATAACCGGTTAAACTTTACGTTATTTATATTTTAGTATTTGCATGGCATAAAGTATGTATAATTCCCACAGAAGAAAAAATCAGACGACGATCTGTTCTGTAAAAGAGAGATAGCATATTCCACTTTTATTCATTTG
>NC_051407.1:13107913-13108294 GCF_015228065.2 Penaeus monodon
CGTAATATATAACCCTTTTCCCATTATAAAAAAAAAATCTGACATCTCGGCATACGATTATTTCCTCAGTTTCGAGACAGCGTGGGAGAGAATTAATATATCATCTCTGATGTGAATCTTGTCGGGTCGTTTGGGGGGTATATACCACACCTTCAACTTTTTTAACATCTATGAATGTTGCACTTTTTTTTCAACACTTTCTGTTTCATAGCTGTAAGGGATATAAGGTAGCGCATGGCGATGTACTTGTCTCTCCCGCTGATGTACTTGTGTCTGTTATTAATTAAAAGCCGTATTAAATGTACATAAATAAAAGCATATCTACTGGTATAAACACCTGTAGAACCTGATGGTCTAATGCCGTTTTGAAAAAAACACTGC
>NC_051407.1:13108335-13109217 GCF_015228065.2 Penaeus monodon
CTTTTTATTTCCACTTCTTTGTGTACCAACTGTCATATCTTTGATCTTAAATAATTCTAGCTTACAGTTGCCCAGTTACAGAGTAGAGAGGGAGACACACTGACAGACAACAGTTACGTACCTTCCTGGCGAGCAATATTCTCGTGCCGTTGTCTCTGCACCTTGTTTGATGTGTTTATGAACTCTGCAAGTGCTGTTGATTTACTGCCAGCTGCTGTTATAGTGTGATATACGCTGGCCAGGAAAATGAGGATATCCAAAACAGCGCAATTTTAGAGCTTTGGTCTTTGTGTGTGTTGTCCTCACGAGAGATTTAGTTCTCAGCGGATGATTAGTCTAGATCAAGGGGCGGCAACCTTGGTCCCGGATAGGCGAGTGACTGTGTCTGTGAGACGGTTTTTGGGGAAAAATAGTAATGAAACACAATGACGCTGGAAAGATGTTTGATTTGGGGAATCTCTTGTTCTAAAGATATATAATGCAACTGGTGTGAGACGATGCCGTTTGTCGTTCGAAAGTGTCTCAACACTGGGCAACCAGGTGCAGAGGTAAGATAACTAAAGGCTGGATGACGATCGCATCTTTCAAGGACATTCCCACGGGAAAGTTCTGAGAGTTACCTTCATTCTCTTTATTTCCTCCCTTTTAAGCCTTGTTGCCTTACCCTTTAAATTAGAACCGGACCAGATTTTTTGTATACATAACTTTAGGGCAAAAAAAAAATTAACAAAAACGAAGACAAGTCTTTTAAAAGCATATTTTATGGTGTTTCACGCTACAGGAAAATAGAGTATGAATGTATCTTAAATACTGGGATTCATGAGGGTTTTAATTTTTGAAACATCTACATATATACACGCATATTATAGAACAAAATTCACG
>NC_051407.1:13109475-13110020 GCF_015228065.2 Penaeus monodon
GAAATTTGGTGAAAAGGACCTGAGCGTCCGTAATACTTCTTTTATAGCAAGTTGAATAGTTTTCTACCTGAACTAAAGCCTAGGTAATACCAGGTCTCAAGTTCTTTAGACGTTTTTGAAGTAGCCCAGATATATGTAAATCAAATTTTACTGTTTGCATGGTATAAAAGAGCACTTTATGGTCTATGAAAATCTAGGGGAATATATTAGAATTTGATTAAGAACTTACCTGGAAACTCTGACCATACATAAAATTCACATGATAATGAATGATGCTATATGATAATTAAAATAATAGCCTGAAAAGTACCTAACTGATCGCTTTGCGACAGGAAAAGTTATATTGGTTAAATCCTCGTGTACATGCGCTCTTAAATAAAGCAGTATGGACGTTTATGATTTCGATTTTAGAATCTGATTTTTCCCTTCTTAATGTATATTTTACTTTTATAGACGGATACTCATGTAAATGATCTTTAAATATTGTTTTCGAAAGTCATATTCCAATACACAGTTCTCTAGATTTCTTTTAAAGTATTCTTACA
>NC_051407.1:13110173-13110691 GCF_015228065.2 Penaeus monodon
ATTTTACGCAAATATTTACTGGGAGATTTTTTCCCAGTAGTTAATTCACCATAAAAAGTAATACATTCTGTTCAGGTGAGAACTGACCCATTCTTCAATTAGTGAATATTGCAAATCAACTACAGGTTTTATTTCCAACATATACTTCCAGCAGATAGCTTTTGGCCTTACTAGATGTACCATTGACGTTTGCCTTCCTAACTGGAGAGCAACTGATCCTTTCTAAAGTTTTTTACTTGACCCTCTATTACTGTATCATCATGAGTTGCTTCACTCAAAATACATTTACCACAAGTTGATGAATTTTCCCAACTGCACGTTTTGCAATAAGACGTTATTGTTTGAGCAAAAATGACAAGGACGGTTGGGAGGACGAGGCACGAGGTCTGAGTATGTAAACATAAAGAAATACAAGAGAATACTCTGTTTTTCTAACTTTCTCAATATGCGGTTAAGCGGTGTTGGCTTTAAAGTAAGTATTTGTTTTCCATTGTTTAATATCGAGTTTCCTGTACTTC
>NC_051407.1:13111383-13111975 GCF_015228065.2 Penaeus monodon
CTCATTATTATCGCCACCATCACCAATTATCTTCATCCAACAAAAACTCGAACGTGATCAGTTCTGTCTGACGGGACGAGGCAACAGAACTGCATAAGTCTGGAGAACGAGCTGGAGAAGAAACAGCTACGCAGATCATCACTTAGTATTCGGTTACCACCTTGTAAGGCATATTGTAATCCTTATGTGTATGACTTTCAAACACCTAGAGTTAATGCACTAACATACGCAGAAGAAAAACGACAGGTTTACATACACGCGTAAATATAGTTCCGTGTTTATGGGAAGCAAGGTTGCCAGTTACTGAAATTCGTCTGCTATACGGAAAACCCACAAAAGATTTTTGAAGTAAGATTCAGCAGCTGTCGCAAGAGCGAAAATATTACCAAGGAATTTTGTTTTCTTACCCCAAAATGACTACGTATACAAAATAAGCTGGATATGGTACACAAGTAAAATATGTCCTGCAGAATCGTGTTCTAATAGGCCGTTTCGAATCCAATAAACAATTCGAATTCTTAGCGGCAGAAAATCGTCTCTTTTTATGCTTTCACTCTTTAAAGTTCATTCGCTTTAAAGTTTTTTAGTTTCT
>NC_051407.1:13112480-13112933 GCF_015228065.2 Penaeus monodon
TTTTACCTTTCTCTCTCTGTGGATTAATTTCAAAACAAACTTTCAAAGAAAAAGACATGAAACGGATACATTAAAATTCAGTACTCTGAAGTTAATAAGAATGCTAATGTATTCTTGCTTCCCTGGCAACGGTGTCCTATAAACACATTTGCGAATTGCTAATCTCGTGTTTATTTTGTCAAACTTTTATTACCATTGTTTTGACCGTTTTTTGCCTAATCTTTACGTTTCTTATTCATGTTCCTCTCGTTGTCTCTATTCTCATTATCCGTGTTGCAGGTCTTGCTGCGAATATTTCTTATTTAGTCTTATTTTTACAAGTATATTTTGTGAAGAGAGTAACAAGAAAGTTTCACGAGTGTCTTTAATTCTTGTCACTTCCTTTCCTTTGACGATCTGTCGCGATTTCCTTACCCTTGGATCTTGTGTTGTTTTTTCGTTCCAATAACTTTG